>NW_022589780.1:3875620-3993910 GCF_004348235.1 Phoca vitulina | reverse complement strand
CCCCCCCCCCCCCCCCCCCCCCCCCCCCCCCCCCCCCCGCCCTCCGCGCCCTCAGTTTGCAGGGCCAGAGACCAAACAATGAAAGGGCAGGGGGCAGTGAGGGCTTCAGTCGACAATTAAAAACAAAAGCAAAAACAACCGAACCAAACAAAACAAACCCCCAAACCCAAAATAAAACAGAAAGAGAATAACCCGGTTCCTATTTGCACCTGCTTCAGTGGACACTGAATTTGGAAGGCAGAGGGTTTTCCTTGTTTTTGTTTTGTTTCCTTCAAGACTTGGGCATCTTTTGACTCTACCCTCCCAAGATTTCAGGAACAGACTGAGCCTAGCAGGGCAGATCGTGTCCAGCGCGTGTTTTCCTGGGCAGGAGACTTCGAGGCTGTCAGAGTGCTGTTGCGTGGTTATTCCTGCAAGTTTCCTTCCCAGGAGCTTCCCGCAGGTGGGCAATTAGCTGCAGTGACTACCGCATCGCAGCCTGTTGAACTCTTCTCAGCTAGAGAAGGGGAAGCGGAATAAAGGAATTAGGCGGAAGAGTCAGCCAAGCTCAAGGATGGAGGTACAGTTAGGGCTAGGGAGGGTTTACCCCCGGCCGCCGTCCAAAACCTATCGAGGAGCTTTCCAGAACCTGTTCCAGAGCGTGCGCGAAGTGATCCAGAACCCGGGCCCCCGGCACCCTGAGGCAGCGAGCGCAGCACCTCCCGGCGCCCGTTTGCAGCAGCAGCAGCAGCAGCCGCAGCAGCCGCCGCCGCCGCCGCCGCCGCCGCAGGAGACCAGTCCTCGGCAGCAGCAGCAGCAGCAGCAGCAGCAGCAGCATCAGGGTGACGATGGCTCTCCCCAAGCCCAGAGCAGAGGCCCCACAGGCTACCTGGCCCTGGACGAGGGACAACAGCCAGCCCCCAAGGGCCATCCGGAGACCGGCTGCGTTCCAGAGCCTGGAGTGGCTTCAGCCACCGGCAAGGGGCTACAGCAGCAGCAGCCAGCACCACCGGACGAGGATGACTCAGCTGTCCCATCCACGTTGTCCCTGCTGGGCCCCACTTTCCCGGGCTTAGGTAGCTGTTCCACCGATCTTAAAGACATCCTGAGCGAGGCCGGCACCATGCAACTCCTTCAGCAGCAGCAGCAGGAGGTAGTAGTATCGGAAGGTAGCAGCAGCGGGAGAGCGAGGGAGGCCGCTGGTGCTCCCACCTCCTCCAAGGACAGTTACCTAGGGGGCAGTTCGACCATCTCGGACAGCGCCAAGGAGTTGTGTAAGGCAGTGTCGGTGTCCATGGGCTTGGGTGTGGAGGCGTTGGAGCATCTGAGTCCTGGGGAACAGCTTCGGGGGGATTGCATGTACGCCCCGCTCCTGGGAGGTCCACCCGCTGTACGTCCTTGCGCCCCGCTGGCCGAATGCAAAGGTTCTCTGCTGGATGACGGGCCAGGCAAGGGCACCGAAGTAACTGCTGAGTATTCCCCTTTCAAGGCAGGTTATGCGAAAGGATTGGATGGCGACAGCCTGGGTTGTTCGGGCAGCGGTGAAGCAGGGGGCTCCGGAACACTTGAGCTGCCATCCACCCTTTCTCTCTACAAGTCTGGAGCACTAGATGAAGCGGCAGCTTATCAGAGTCGCGACTACTACAACTTTCCGCTCGCCCTAGCCGGGCCGCCGCCCCCTCCGCCACCTCCCCATCCTCACACCCGTATCAAGCTGGAAAACCCGCTGGACTATGGCAGCGCCTGGGCGGCTGCGGCGGCACAATGCCGTTACGGGGATCTGGCGAGCCTGCATGGCGGGGGTACAGTGGGACCCAGCTCAGGCTCACCCTCGGCCACCGCCTCCTCTTCCTGGCACACTCTCTTCACAGCAGAAGAAGGCCAGCTGTACGGGCCCTGCGGCGGGAGCGGAGGCGGCAGCGCTGGTGAGGCAGGGTCTGTAGCCCCCTATGGCTACACTCGGCCACCTCAGGGGCTGGCAGGCCAGGAAGGTGACTTCCCTCCACCTGATGTGTGGTATCCCGGCGGTGTGGTGAGCAGAGTGCCCTATCCGAGTCCCAGTTGTGTCAAAAGCGAGATGGGCCCCTGGATGGAGAGCTACTCCGGACCGTATGGGGACATGCGGTAAGTTTCTCCTAGACATGTCTTTGAATGTAGAGTTAGTCGGCGTTCTGGGGTATCTCTCCTCTCCTACCTGCGGGAACACTCTATCCCTGCAAGAGCTCAACAGTGTTCCATAAAAAGGGCCGTCCTGAATCTGGAGCCTTCTGGGTACTCCTAGCCTGCCAAAGATAAGACCATTGTGCTCAGAACCCCCACTGTGTGCACCAGTCCCCACCACTGAGAGCCCTGGGTGCTGGTGTGTGCCCTTCCAGATACCTTAATAACACCTCCCCCACCTCCAGCCTCTTAAAATCCTGAGTACCTCATGGTGCTCTATGTCCCAAAGGCTCCAAACTTAAATCCAGTAGTAAGAGCCACCTTCAGAAATAAAGCTTTTAAGTCCTCCAGTACTTTTTCTCATCCCTCTTCCCAAATCCGAGAACCTGGACAGGAAATATGGGCAGTTTCACCTCTTAGAGTGTGTTAGGGTTTGCCCTCCAGCCTGTGGCCTGTCTTGGCAGCTTAAAGGCAAAAAGACTGGCCCAAACTTTTCTCAGTTCGCCTCCTCCAAAGACATAAAATGGAGGTGCCGGATTAGGGAAAGAAGGTCTGAGTTCTCTGGGTTCTGAGGGACGCTGTGTGAAGACAGGGTGAAATTCCTTCCCTGGCAACAACTGAGGAGTTGCCCCAGAGTTGGAAGTCAGCAGAGAGAATCCAGCCAGGCAGGAGTAGAGCAGGCAAAGGTAGAGGACAACTTTCTTGGTAAACACTGGGCAGTATTTGCTCTCACAGGTTGACCATACTGGACGTAGCTGCTTGGGTCGGTCTTCTCTTGTAAAGAGTTTATTTTCTCTATGGAGTACAGCAGATCCACAGTCCCCTACTTCAAGTTTGCATCAGATCCATAAAAGAGGATAATGTTCTTTTAATGAATAATTTAGCCAGGCTTGAGTCTGACTTACAAAGTGTTGGAAATTTTTTTAAAGAATTTCCTGCTATTCCAGTGTGCTCAGAAATTGCTTTTGGGAGGGAGGAGTGAGGCTCTTCAATATATTCCTTCATTTTAAGAATATGCTTGCATTTTTTTTATTAAAGTATAGTTGACATACAGTGTTATATTAGACGTGCTTGCATTTTAAAACATGAGCTGCTACCTCTAACAAATTTAGTAAGAACTGTTAGGGACCTATGAGCCATAATTTTGCCCATGAGTTTTAATTAGGACATGAGAAAAGTGGTGGTCAATTTCACCTTGCTTATTAAAAATTCTTCCTACCTTTGTTGAGCTTCTTGGAGATCATGTTGAAGATTCTCCCCCCTCCCCACCCCAACAAAGATATTAGTTTATCTCCATGAGGGAGGGAATACTGACCAAGGAACTAACTCCTCAGGTGTGCTGGGTACTTATGTCCCCTTGGAGTTGTGTCTTGTTACGTTTTGCTTTAGCTGTTTTGTTTTATCTGTGACTTTTCCAAAATTTCTTTGTTAGCCTTAGCATCTTTGGCGACTTAAGCCCAACAATTTGCCTCCTTTCACTGATGCTTTTGTTCTTGGAAGGTTGATAGAACAGTGTTAGGACAGAACGAGGAGGATAGGATTTCATAAAGTATTATTTTTTGGGCTATTGAAGAAATAGCTTCTTACCAGCCTTTACATCCTAGTATTAGATTTTAAGTGTTTAGCTTACAGGATTTTCCAAGGGTTTATTTATATCATCAAAATGTTTTCCAGTTAGTTTGGTTTTTTTAAAATTATTTTTGCAATGTGGTTATACCGTGGAATTTTTCTTTGTTTTATAAGAACAGATTTATTTGGTAGGGTTAATTTTTTTCCCCTAGGGTTGTTGCTAGTCAGTTCTACTGTGAACTTTTTTGAGGGATGGGGATGTCTCAGGTGCTTCTTGACACAACCATGATGTTAAACTGGAACCTTTTCTCTTCCGCACACCCTCCCCAACAATTAGCTCAGTTAATAGGGAGGAAATGAGCAATTCCACATCTTTGTTAAGGGATGGGTTTCTTTTTTTTTTTTTTTTTGAAGATTTTATTTATTTATTTGACAGAGAGAGACACAGCCTGAGCCGAAGGCAGACACTTAACGACTGAGCCACTCAGGCACCCCAAGGGATGTTTCTTTGAAAATATAACCTGAGAATTTCAGGAAGTAGATATAGAAAGCAAAAAGTTCTTCCCATGAGGTGTGCAGTAAGCTAGGTTATTTTATCCCAGGTCTTAGTGGGAAAATTTCTCTGTTAGAAAAACCTGCTTAAATTAATGACCTTAACTAGTGAGAATTTAACAGTACCCAAAGAAAGTAAAAGATTATTAATCTTCCCTGGTTTGTGGTTGCAGCACTGGCTTTGAGAGTCTAGTGAAAGGGAAAACTGGCATTCCTGTCTTGTGGGTTGACGAAGAATTTTCATTTCTAGGATATAGAAAATCGTTGAGTCAGTTTTTTGAAAATTTATCAATTTCATCAAAATGCGACCAACCCCAGTCTAAAAGTTGACGTTTTCTTACTTTATCTTTCTTTCCCTCACTTTGTTGGGGCACAATCTGGTGAAAGGCAAGGGGTTTTTTAAGCCAAAGCCAGAGCTTCCACCCTGTCTGTATTGCATGCATTATGTGCTAAATTTGAGTTAAAAATCTAAAAATTCTAGAGGCTTCCAATAATGTCGGATTCCTCCTTTCCCAAGTGTGTGTGTGTTCATACACATTAGTTAATTGGGGGGGGGGGTTAACTTTAGTAACTTTTGGAATAACTCTATGTTCTTACACATCTACAATGTTTCTGCTCAAAGGAGAGAGGTGGAAGGAGAGAAACTGAAGGTGGTCCTTTAAAAACAACAACAACCCCCCACAACAACAACAACTTAATTTAGCATGTACTTTGAACAGAAGGAAGAATAAAAAGTGATGGGGCTTCTGTACAACCCTGATGATATTTAATGGAGCTGTCTTCTTTCAGAGATCAAACAAGACTACAACTTTGTTAATTGACCACCTGCCCACTTGACAGAAGTAAGACCTTTTATATTCCAGCAAGCAGCACAATAATATGAAAAAATATTCTTGGGAGCTGAGGCCCAAGGAAGCAAGTGCCAGAATAAGAGTTGGGATTTAGATTAATTATCTGGATGCAAAAAGAATTTTTCTCTTGGTAATTTATTCTGATCTTTATAATAGGTAGTATTTTTGTAGTGCTTTGAGATTGGCAAATCCTGCTTTTTCCCCTCTTAGTTATTTAAAAAGAAGGCACTTTATTAATCCCCTTTCCATCTCCTCTCCCCTCTTCAGTTATCAAACAAGTTTTTATGACTATTTTGCAAGGAGCGTTTTTTTTTTTTTTTTTTTTCCTAACGCAGAATTTTGCTTTGGGACCGAGATAGTCTGATGCTTTCTGTCCATAGTCCTTGAGAGTCAGTATGTTGGAAAGAAGCATCCTTTCTCCATTGTCAGCAAATAACTAGTGAGTTATGTTTGAGTACCAGTGATCAGAACCAGAGGATCAAGTAGCCACACTGGGTGGGACCCCATTTGGAAATAATGTGCAAGATGTACTGATGGAAGGCTCCTCTTTGTCGTCCACAGAGTATCTCTTTTAGCTCGGCCAAAGGTTAACATCGGTAAAAGATACTTTCCAAGAAGCTTGTAGCCTTCCAATTGCAGGGTCACTTTGGGGCACTTTCTTGCCAGGGCTAATTTTACCTCATCAGAGTTCCATTCTTTGAGTTGTAAACTTTGATATAATATATTGAATTTGCTGGCACATTAAATTTTCTTTTTTTAAGTGTTTTTCTTCCCTGTAATAATTTTCTCCTGTGGTGTCCATATACACATTTAAAACAATGAATCCTTAGGATTCTGACTCCTACTTGTACTGTGACTGCTCTTGGTGGGATTATGAGTTGGAGTTAGGGACCTGGACAGTTTTGTTATTTTTTTTTTCCCATGGTGGTACAGAGATCACCAGTTTTTCATTTGGAAGTCTGCTCAAACAGGGAACAGAATGTAGGCTGGGAGTGGCAAGCAAGGGACTTATTTTATAACCAAACCTGAAATCATGATTCTGAAAAATGAAAAGCAAACAAAAATCAAGTTTTGTGAGGTTGGTCAGAGAGGGAAAAGGAAACTTCTCCCCACCCCCTACCTCCACCATTTTCTCTTTGTCTGCAGCTTCTTCAAGTGCTGCCTGTCCCGGATTTTCTTTCATTTCTCTCCTTTCATGCTTTTAACTAAATGGAAACATAGACATTTCTTTCTACTTTTCGGGATATTTTCCTCATTACACCTGTGGCATGCTCCTAAAGATTTTTTTTTTTTTTTTTTTTAAATCTGGAAAGTAACTGATCAGATCAACTCCAACCCCTCTCTTAAGGCTAGATGACTTGAGGGGATTGCAAAATTAATAGCTGGGCTTTTTTAGCCTCAGGTTAGAGCCTGATTCAACAGTTGCTGAGGGAACTGAACTAGATGGCTTGAGGCCTTGGTGATTTAATGAAATATTTTGCCAGCCCAGCCGCTGTCTCTCTCTTTTGACCTCTGTCTCTGTTTACTGGCCATTTTGGCAACCTTTTCTCAAAGCCTGAAAATAACCGGACCCTCACTGAGACTGTGCTGGGTCAGACCTCCACCACACTTTCACAAGCAATACCTAAATCTGTGTGTGAGGATGCTTGTTCAAAGTGTCTGGCTGGGCTAATAAATATGCTGATGCTATGTAAAGTAATCATTTGAAAACAAAGAAAGATATTGAAGAAACTGTTCTACTTCAGACTTCCCCTACCAGCATTCCATCAAGTTCTGAAATGTTGAATTCAGAGTGAAGTTATCATCATCTTAAACACAAAGCTGACCTTTTTTTTTTTCATTGCTTGTAATGTAACTGCAGTTACCAGTATGGGTTGACATTTGTCATATTGAAGAGAATTATGAAATCTCGTATTTAGAGCACCCTTTTCAAAGAAAAGACCCAGTGTCTTATAGTTTACTGGCTAAAGCGTAAGTTTGAGTAGGCCAGGAAGATGCTTAGCGAACGAACAACCCTTTGCTAATTGAGGGTATAGAAATAGTTGAGTTTTCTATAACATTTGTTTACCATGTGGAAAAACCTCTCTAGAGCAGCGCTTCCCAGCTTTTTTTCTACCAGCTTCCCACCCGGTAGATGTTTTAGATTGGTGCTCAGTAAGGGCTACTGTCAGTGGCTATTGCCGGAAATGATAGGACTGTGAATTAGGCACAATTCCTTGCATACTCATGGGTGCTGCCACCCTTTCTCTCTTAAACCATTTCCTGCTGCCAACCTGCAGGCCACATTAGGGTTGAGAGTGGCTCATCCAGATAAGCTTATAGCTCTAAAGTGCTGGTTACCTGAGCATGCTGCCAATTTAGATCAGGTAGTACTTGAGTTTTATTTTATTTTTTTAGTAACAGCTTTGGTGAAACATAATTCATTTTCATCCATTAAAAGTGTGCAGTTCAGGACGCCTGGGTGGCTGTGGGTTAAGCGTCTGCCTTTGGCTCAGGTCATGATCCCGGGGTCCTGGGATCCAGCCCCATATGGGGTCCCTGCTCCGCGGGGAACCTGCTTCTCCCTCTGCCCCTGCCCCATCTCATGCTCACTCTCTCTCTCTCTCTCTCAAATAAATACAGTATTTCAAAAAAAGTGTGCAGTTCAAAAATTTTTAGTATATTAGTATATTCAGAGTTGGGAAGCCATCACCACTATTTTAAAATATTTCAATCACCTAGCGTCACCCCACCCCACCCCGCCAAACACTGAGCAACTATCAACCACCAATCTACTTTTGGTCTCTATGGGTTTGCTTATTTTAACATTTCATTTAAATGGAATCATGCTATATGTGATCTTTTGTGACTAGCTTCCTTCATATAGAATAATACTTTCAATGTTCATCCATGTTGAAGCAGGTATCAATACTTCATTCCTTTTTATAACCAAATAATGTTCCATTATATGGATGTATCACATTTTATCTACCTATGCATCACTTGAACATTATAGTTGTTTCCACCTTTGACTTCTACGACTGATGCTGCTATGAACATTTATGAAAATTCATACAAATTTTTTGTGGGTGTGTGAACATAATATTTTTAATTCTTTTGGGTACATACCTAAGAATGGAGTTTCAGGATCATATGGTAACTCTCTGTTTGACCCTTTGAGGAACTCTCAAACTGTTTTCGTAATTGACTGCACCAGTTTACAATCTCACCAGCAATATATGAGGGTTCCAGTGGTTCTACATCGTGCCACTGTCTTTTTAATTATAGTTGTCCTTAGTGTGTGTGAAGTGGTATCTCAAAATGGTTTTTCATTTGCCTTTCTTTAATGACCAGTAATATTGACCATATTTTCATGTCCTTATTGGCTGTTTGTATATCTTTTTTGGGAAAATCTCTATCCAGAACCTTTGCTCATTTTTAATTGGATTATTTGTCTTTTTATTATTGAGTTGCAAAAGTTTTTTAATGTGTTCTGGATACAGGTCCTGTAACAAATTACAATTTGTGAATATTTATCACATTTTGTGAATTGTCTTTTCATTTTCTTAATGGTACCCATTGAAGCACAAATATTTTGAATTTTGATAAAGTCCAATCTATTGTTTTCTTAGGTGGCTTGTGATTTTGGTGTCATATATAAGAAGGCTTTGACTAATCGAAGGTTACAAAGAGTCACACCTACGTTTCCTTCCTAACTGTTAAGTTTAGGTTTTTGACCAATTTTCAGTTTTTATATAACTCATAAGATGTGAGTAGGGGTCTAACTTCATTCTTTTGCATGTAGCTATCAACAAATGGTGTAGTCATCACAACACCATTTGTGGAATCTTTCCTCATTTAACTGTCTTGGCACCCTTTGTATAAAATCAGTTGACTATAAATGTGAAGTTTTATTTCTAGACTCTGAATTGTATTCCACTGCTCTTTTAGCAGTACCACACTGTCTTAATTACTGTAGGTGCTTGGTAAGTTTTGAAATGATGAAGTGTGAGTCCTCCAACTCTGTTCTTTTTAAGATTGTTCTTTTGGCCTTTCTGGGTCCCTTGAATTTCTGTATTAATTTTAGGATCAGTTTGTTTGTCAATTTCTACAAAGAAGCCAGTTGAGAATCTGATACAGGTTGCATTGAATCTGTAGATCAATCTGGGGAGTGTTGCCATCTTAACAATGTTTAATCTTCTGATCTGCAACCATGGGATCTTTTAATTTATTTAGCTCTTTCTCAACAGTGTTCTGTAGTTTTAAGAGTATAAATTTTGTACTTTTGTTAGATTTATTCCTAAATATTTTAATTTTTAATGCTATCATAAATGAAATCATTTTCTTTATATCCCATTTAAATTGTTCCCTTCCAGTATATAGCGATAGAACTGATTTTTGTATATTGACCTTGTATCCCGCAACTTTGCTGAAACTACCTGAGTTCTGAACATGTCTGGGACTTAAGAGGCACGTTCCTGTTGCTGTACTAAAGTTAAAGCATACTCTGTCTCAGCCTATATGAAGGCCACATAGGGACACTCTTCTCAATTTTCTTTAGCTGTAAATTGAAATTGGTATGAATTCTGGATGAATAGAAGAATGCCTCTAAAATTATCAGATCTTTAGAGAACAGTAGGAAAGAAACCTAATAAGGTTTATGCGGTTAATAGTCCCCTTTTAGTATTTAGATTTGGAAACTATTAGCAAGGAGATGAGGAATTAATAATTTCTACACACAAAACTAGCATGGAGAGGTAACAAATGCAAACTAGGCCAAAGAAATAACTAGCTATATCTGGCTTATGTTTAGGTTTGTGTAAACAGCTGGAGTCATAATTTTATGTTTTCATGTGTTGTCCTTTGGATACAGTAAATGCCACCACTCTTTCTGGTGTGTATTTCTAGATGAGGAAATGGTTCATTTACTCTCATATGATTTGGGCTTCTTTTCGGGGATGGACTCTCTAACCATGAAGCAAAGATACAATTTACCTATATAGTTCAGTGCACTATAAAGGGACTGAACTTTGGCCTCACTAACACTCTAGGCTAAGGGTCATATCTAATTAGCTCCAGCTATTGTGTCTTGATAATGGTGCATAAACGGCAGGCCACTGAACAAAAGGTCCTATCATGACCTGGCTGTCTTTACAAATGACCGTATTAAAGTGATTTTTTAAAAGTACACATCAATCAACCACTTTTCATTAAGCGCCTGCTGTATGCCTACCTGTGTGCTATAAGGAGGTTAGGGTAAAAAGGACACAATTCAGAAGAATCTTGAGATCACTACCCTCAATAAGTTTATAACCATTAAAAAAACAACATCAACAACAACAAAAAACAAAACAGAATGGCAACACTGTGATGCCAGTATGATGAGAGATGCTGGATTGTATGGCACAGCTTTTTTAAAATGCAGGCATTTGAAAAAGAAATGGATCAGTGTGGGCTGAATTTGGTCAGCAGTATTACCTGTGGCTGCCTCTTATCCTTCATGGATTCAGTGGGGGCATGACTGAACTCTAGCAATAGATTATAGGTCTTGATGGATATTTCAAACACCAGGAAGTGGTACCTCTGTAAAGGTAATGACGAGTGAGGGGTTGAAATATATTTCTGTTTTTTCAGAAGTACCACCCCAGTCAAGGTAGTTACTAGTTTCTTCCTCAGTTTCTTTGGTTATATTATTGCACATGCTGGGAACAAGTTTTGATATCTGTAATAATATGAGGAATTAATTAAAATTGAGGGTGATTTATGGGCCTATTTTTGGTGTGAGAGTCAATGAAGGTATCTAGTGTGGTGGTTAAATTAAGAATTATTATTCTGCTCTCAGGGTTTCCATTGATCATGGTGGCTAGCTTTGAGGTTCTGTATGAATGGGATTTCAGGGTGTTAGTTAAGGGAGGGGAGGGAAGTGAGAAATACAGATCAAACAATTCTGGGAGTAAGGGGCACATGAAAGCTTTTTTTTTTTTTTTTAATAAGGGCTTTGTTGAATTAGATGATGTAGCTTTTTGAAATGGCCCACCCTTTTAATCATGGATTCTGTTTTCTGTGGGTTGAGTAGATTCTTTGCTTGTGGAGGTGTAGTCCCACAATCTGGCCACTAGGGGGACTGCAAGTGTCCTGCAGCAGGAATTCCCTGGGAATGGTTGGCCTCCTTTGTACAGGCTAACTTGAGCCAGAGCCACCTACTACCAGACAATAAATAAGTCATTGTGGTACTTAGTTTTTTATCTGGGATGTCGCTTCCCAAAGTGCAAAAAACCATTTTTAGTAACACTGATTTCTTAATACCTTTTTCTGAATGTGAAGCTGGGAGCAGTGACCTTGGATATATTCCAGTAGTACTTTACAGTTTATGGGTCAGTTTCATATCCCATGCCTGCATTTCATCCTCTTTTCTTACCCTGTACATGTAGCCAGGTTTTAGGTATAATACTCTTCATACTTTTATTCTGTTGTTACTCCCACTGTACATATTATGGTCAGAGAGGTTAGGTAACATGTCTAAAGTCAAACAGCTTCAAAGGGACACTGCTAGGATCTCCGTCTCACTCTTTCTTCCTCAAATCAAATGTTCCTTTTTTTTAAATCCCACATCTCTCTCACGTCATATTCAGGAAGTAGGAGATTCAGAGAGGCAAAGGAACCTTAATTGGTATCAGTAATAGAAACTGGTAGAGCTTGTAAGGCTTTTGGGTCTCTTATTTACTCACCAGACTGAGTTTGGTGGATTGGTTTGTATAAGAGATCTCAGTGCGAATAACCTACCATCTGACTTTATAATCTGCATTTATTCAACAAATACTTATGGAACACTTATTATATTGCCAACTTCTATAATAGACACCAAGGTACAACAATGAACAAGGCAGACAAAAATTCCTCCCTTTACGGAGTTTACAGTGTAGTGAGAGGAGATGTAAGTGTCACGAAGAACAGCTTAACAGATTGTGGGAGATAGAGATTCACTGTGGGAGAGACTATTTTATATTTGTTGGTCAGAGAAGGCCTCACTGAGAAGGTGATACTTGAGCAGAGACAGGAAGGAAATGAAGAAGCGAACCACAGAGATACCTGGGGTTAGACTACTCCAGACACAAGCAGCCCCCGGTACAAAGGGCCTGAAATAGGAGCTCACTTGCTGTGATGGAGGACAGCAGGGAGGCCTGTATGGCTAGTTTAAGTAAGTGGAGAGTCATATGAGATCAGAGTTAATGAGGGGCATCACAGGTCTTCATTAGGACTTTGGTTTTTACTCTGATATGGGGATTCATTGGAGGGTTTTGAGCAGAGAAATAATGTGATATGACTTATATTTTAACAGAATCCTTCTTCTTCATAACATCTACCACTTTTTGATAGTACATGCACTTGTTTGCTTACTTACTGTCTATGTGGAGAAGAGACTGGAGGAGCAAGGGGGAATCAGGGAGATGAGACCACCGCAGTGATCTAGGTGAGAGATGATTGTGGTTTAGACCAGGGTGGTATTGGTGGAAGACATGAGAAGTGGCTGGATTCTGGATGTGTTCTGATGGTAGAGCCGATGGCATTTACTGACAGATTAGATATTCACTGTGAAAAAAAGGGAGGAGTCGAGGCTGATTGCCAGACTTTCGATCTGAGCAATTTGAAAACTGATTACCATTTACTGAGATGGTAAAGATTGTTAAGCAAGAGCAGTTATTGTGTGAGGCAGGTAGGAATCAAGAGCTTGATTTTGGATTTATAAAGCTTAACTTGTCTGGTGAACATCCTGATGGCTTCCTCTCATTTTTCATGCAGTGTCCTCACCTTTCCTGCTCTTCAAGATTAATTGGGATTAATTAGATTAATTAGATTAGATTAGATTAAGATTGATTAGAGATCATGTAGGCCTTTGGTGCCCTCTCCTTTCTCCCCTTTTACTTGATGAAAGCCTAGGAGAGGGTAGAGGCTTATTCAGGGTGGAACAACAGGCTGGCAATAGAGTTAGAACATAAATTCAGTTCTCCTGGATCCCGACTCGGTACTTCTTTTCTCAGTGTTATTCTGAAACCTCATTTGGGGTAGAGAGTGTACCTTTTCTTCTTACCCCAACTTTAAACCAGGTAATTAAACTAAGTAGTGAATAAAAAACCAGGACACCACACAAATTGGCTGCTGCCTCCGATCAAACCAAAATATTATAATTATGCTAAATAACTTGCCCAAAGGTCACACAGCTGGGAAGTAGCAGAGCTTGTGTGCACACCCAGGAAGTCTGGCTTATAACCACAAGGTTCTAACCACGGTGTAAAACCAGCAGCTTCTCAGATGAGCCAGCCATTACTGCTCCCATCCTAAAAGACTGGTTACTGGGATGACCTAATTATGTACTGCCTCTGTTACAGTCTACTGATCCTCACCAAGAAGCTGAGTGCCTGGGGATTAAAGTGGAGGTAGAGGGACACAAAGAAGGTGGTGGAATGAAGTTGATCATTTATAATAGGAATTGGAAAGCAGAACTATAGAAATTATTGACAAGGGCCTAGAGTTACTGAGGTGGTTGAAAATCTCAAAGCCAATACACACCTGGGCAATTCTGTCCGTGCCTGCTTCAGTAGGAGGACTAGCAAGTTAAGAAAACATAAAATAGCTGAATTTCTGAAGTCAGGTGTTTCACATGTGTTAATTCATTTAATACTCAAAATAACTCCCTGAGGTAGATACTGTTATCAGTCCCGTGTTACTGGTGAGGAAACAGACACAGAACAATTAAGTAACATATTTGACCAAGGTTACAGAACAGCTAAGTGGAAGAGCCTATACTAGAACCTAGGCAGTTCAGCTCTACAGAACTTATTTTCTTTTCCAGTACATTCAGGGCAAGGGGTACTACTCATACTAAATTTTTTAAAATATAAAACATAGTGCCTGAGCTTCAAACATTGTGTAGCTTTTATCCTTACAATACACCTGCTTCTTTGAAGGGCTCTTAGGAGGAAAGGTACTTACCAAAGGTCACATAGTGAGTGCGTAGCAAAACCAGAGCTTGAATTTGAGACTCCAGACTGCCAGACTTCTTTGCATTCTCTCACTCTGGCTCTCTTCTCACACTAACTTGTATCCTTCTATTCCTCTTTCTGTATCAACCCACCTGTTACTTAAAAAAAAAACAAAAAACTTTATGCATCAGCAA
This sequence comes from Phoca vitulina, assembly GCF_004348235.1. Taxonomy (NCBI): domain Eukaryota; kingdom Metazoa; phylum Chordata; class Mammalia; order Carnivora; family Phocidae; genus Phoca; species Phoca vitulina. The sequence continues at coordinate 3,979,645 of NW_022589780.1, read as the reverse complement.
GATTGGACAGAGAATGGGGAAAATGATCAGAATCCATATCGTTCCAGACATTGGACAAATGGAACACAAATGTCAGGAAAAAATGTCAGCCTGTGGAATTTGCCCTAAATAAAAAGAACTTCACAGTACAACAAGATGCATACTTTTGTCCTTCTAGCCTCAAATGAGTTGTGCGGGATCCCTAGGAAGAGCTGAATGTGGCTGTCAGATAACATTTTTGTTACTGTGGAAATAGAAAGAGGCGACTACAAAAGTCTGCTTCTCTCCAGATTTTTTTAAAAAGAAGGTGCAATTTTACCACTCATATAAGTGATAACTACTTAGTTATTTCTTTTGAAAATTGGCAGGACATAAGAGAAAGCATTCTTCCAAACCTGTCATAGTGGGTCACCTTTCTGAAAGCATTACCTAATTTCTAACTGGTTGAAGAGGTCGCATGAACCGAGAGTTGAGAGTAAAGATGGAAACCCTTGATGTTTGATGTTTGAGTGCAGAAAGGAGTCCAAAACATGTTTTGGGTCTGTTTACTCTGCCCACTCTTCCTCTCTTTCATCTTTGTTTAAAAATACAAAGGTTAACAAGTGTGTATTCTGTGTGAGTTTCTAATTGTTCATTTGAAAAATCTGTTTGATCAGCCTTTAAAAAAAAAAAGACTAAATTAGACAGAGAAATTTCAGTCATCAACTACCTAATTTTAGACTGAAAATGGTAACCATGCTCATATTTTCAGATAGTATGTAGTTTGCTTTGGATACTTGCTGGACCTTGCTGAGGTGCTGGATTGGCTCAAAATATGCCAGGTCAGATGTGGAATTGAATAGGATGAGCTCTTCTTTTGGGATATTTCTACTCTTCCAAGTTAGAGTTCCCCATCAGAGATGACCCCGCAGTGTCTGGGAAAAGCTGCATTACAGTCTTGGGGAATTAGTGTAGTGAAATGATGTATTGTTGTTTCCCAAAGCCTTCTTAGTCATTCCTTCTACCTGAGGTCGGATCCTCATCACCTCTTACCTGGATTAGTGCAGTGACCTCTTGCCTGCTCTCTCTAGTCCTCCCTGCTGCTCTCTGATTCATATTGTATTCATCCCTCCAGGTTAACCTTCTCAAAGGTCATCTATAGTATTATAAGTATTCTTTCATCCACTGGCCTATAAGTTTTCTGAGGGTTGAAATTCTAATTCATCTCTTTATTCCCAATACTTAGTACAGAGGAAGCCTTGCTCTACACAGTTACATAATACGCGTTTGAAATTACATCTACTCCTCATTTGCTTATAGGTTAAAGTCTAAATTCTTTAAGTCTGGTGTTCAAGGATTTTCATGATCTGGCTTATTTTCCAGCCTCAGGTCCTATAATTCCCTTACAAAAATCTTCAGCTCCAGCCAGATGGATCTAGTCCCTGTCACCTTAAACCATCCTTATTCCTTTATTCTTTGAACTTGATGTTTTTCCTATCATTCCTTTGGCCTTGAAGCTATCCCAATTTTAATGCCATCCATTCTTTTAAGCTTAGCTCAAAAACAGTCTCCTACCAGATAAAATTTCTCATCCCCTAACCCATCGAGGAGTGATCTCTATGATATAATATGGTTGAAAGAACGTAGGCTTTACTTTCTTCATCTGTAAAGTAGGGCTAGAAATCTCTAGTTTATAAGTTTCGGGGCAGGAGCAGATCAGATGTCATGATGGACGTTGGGTACAAGTCAAGAGTCAGCAATTGTGCCTTTTAGATGTAACCCTTTTTTCCTTCTCCATAGATATGGTACTTAGTTCCTTAAATTATGATAATTATTTGTGTGCATGTCTTCTATATCTTCCTAAACTGTACCCTCTTTCAGGGTAAAAATTATTTCATGGATAGCTTTGTGTAAGATATACAAAACACATAGCTTAGCACTTAGCACACAGTAGGTATTCCATAAGGTATTCCATATTTTTTTTTTATCAAGTGATTCTCGGTCGGTAGTATTAAGTGACTGCCAAAAACAACTGATGGATTATAAGTCCCATTAATAGAAATATGAGATTCAGAATAAAGGAAGTGAAAGTCTTGCTCAGGTAAATTCTGGTAGGACTATATTTGCAGTCAACCGAGTGTTCATGGGGCATCTCCTCTTGTAAAGCATGGAGAAACTGAGATACCGGGTTGGGTGTGGGAAGGGAGTCAGGGAGCAGTAGACAATAAACATTCTCTCAATGTAACTGAAGGACTGTTATGGAATGAAGGAGCTAGATATTTTTCTCTAGTACCCCAGAGGGCAAAACCAATGAGGACAGATGGCAGTTTAGTAAAAAGAAAACATTTTCTCAGAGTAGTTTCACCCTACATCAGAAGTTGGGAAGCTGGGCCAGATGAGTTTTTTTTGCACCTGCATGTGTGGATATATGTTTATCAAATTAGTCGATGGCATTTCACATAAAAAAATCATATTTCCAGGGGCGCCCTGGTGGCTCAGTTGGTTAAGCGTCTGCCTTCGGCTCAGGTCATGATCTTGGAGTCCCGGGATCGAGCCCCACGGCTCCCTGCTCAGCAGGGAGCCTGCTTCTCCTCCTGCCCCTCCCCCCACTTGTGTTCTCTCTCTCTCACTCTCTCTGTCTCTCTCTCTCTCTCTCAAATAAATAAATAAAATCTTTTTTAAAAAAATCATATTTCCAGCTTCGGGAATGAAGATCAGGCATCATTGGGCCTATATTCCTCCATGGCAAAAACTAGGCAGAAGCAAGAAGCAAGTGCTCCTCCAGATGGGGTGTGCACTTTCCAGTTTGCCCACACACCAACAACCTGCTTTATTCACTTAAGTTACTTGCTTGACTCTTGTAGGCGTGTGAATTTGCCATCCCTGTCAGATCAGGGACCCAGGCAAATGATGAAAGCCTTCCTTACCCCAGAGGCTTTTGTTCTTCATAGAGGAGGGACTAAGGAAAAGTACAAAGAACCCTGAAATCAGAATTAAAACTGGCTTTCAGTTCTGGCACAGCCATTTACTTACTGTATGACCTTGGGTGAGTAACTCAACATCTCTGAGCTTCAGCCTCTTTATCTGTGGAATGTTCTTCTCACAGTGTCACTGTGTTTATTAAATAAAGCAACTTGTATAAAGGGCATGTCACTTAGTAGATGCTGAAATATTAGTTCCCTCCTTACTCATTACACCCTTTCTGTCCACTGGCAGTGTTGTTACACAAGTAGTAAATTAACCCTCATTGAATGCATTCAGAAAGAAGATGGACTCGTGCGGGACTATGTATATAGGGCAGAGGTTTGGACTCACAGTAGGTGATTTCCACAGTTGGTTCCTAACAATTACTCCCCAATGCCCATCTCAATGATTTTAGGTATCTTGTAGAGTTAGGGATTTTGAATGAACAACAAAAAGGCTGAGGGCTCTTGGGAGAGAGGTTGGGATCAGGGCTAAAGTATAATGTGTTGGGATTCAGGCATAGGCTTTGGCATCTGACAGACCTGGTTTAAATCCTGTCTCTGACAATTATTAACTGCGTGTTCTGGGCCACTTAATCCTTCCTAGTTTCGGTTTCCTCGTTTCTAAAATGAAGATACTAATACTTCCTTTGTTGGGTTCCTGTGAGGATGAGTGACACAATGAGTGTAAAAAATTTTGACCAGTGCCTGGCCCAGAATAAAACTTGATAAATAGTACCTATTATTGTTGTTGTATTGTTTTTTATTGTTACGATTATCATACCAGTCAAGCAGAGCTTGGGAAAATGCACAGCAGACTCTGAAGTGCATGGGCCTTTCCCCAGGCCACTGCTGCCCGTTCCTCCCCTCCACTAAAGCTCCAAGTCTCCAAAATGCTTTGACTGGAATGTAAGCGTGAGGTCATCGCAGATAACAGAGAGTGTGATTTGCTTTGGTAATGCAAGTTACTAAGTTACTTCCCTCAGCTCAGCTGAAATCTTTCACTAGTTGATGCTTGTTTCAGAGAGCAAGACTGAGCTGGTCTGAGAAGAGAGGGAGAGTGAAAAGACCCTTCCCCTCAGCCAGTGGTCATGGTCCTCCACAGGGAACAGAGTGACCCAGTACAGTGTCTGGGGCCTTGGTGAGTTTGAGGCCCCCTACACTAAACCAGTCACTCCATTGCATACATTGGCCCCTTTCCCCCACAAAAATCACTGGGCAGGAATTTACTTGCCTCCTTCCATGGCGTGGAACTGTCCGCCTTCTCATCCTTGTGCTTCCACACAGCTAGCTGGCAAAAGGCAGTCAGCAGAGTAAAAACAAGCCTCTTAGCATAGAGAGCGAGCTTCATAGCAGTGTGAAATTTGCTTGGGAACCTCATGTTTACAAAGGACCTTCCTCACTGCCTCTCAATACCCCAAACAGTTTAAAACTTTTTTTTTTAAACTATGTCTCAGAGCAGCTCCTTGCCTGAGTATATTTAAAGATCTGCTGAGTCATTGAAGAGCAAGCTGGCCAATCACAAGAGACAAGGACTGTACCCCAATCTATGGGTGGGGAGTAAGTTGATAGGTGAAATCTGTTCGGCTTCCTCCCATGGGGAAGGACAAGGTGACCCACTTCTAGCCCCCACGATTCTAGAGAGCCTCTATTAAGACTCCTTGTTCTATCACTTTTGGTTTCCTTCTCAGTTTATAAAAGAGTAAGAGTGAAAGGGAAGGAGCTCTGGCATCAGCTGTCTGGAGCTGTAATGTTCCTGCTATTGGTAGCTGAGAGTAGCGAGAGTGTCAGTTTGATATATTCATTTCCCTCTTTTCCTTTTTAGTTTCTGGTCATGTGCATTGTTACCATGGCACATGCCAATTGCTGAAAAGTGATACATATTTTTTTTCTACTTTATTCTCTATTGCAGTTCTGAATTTATTAGTGGAGAAATTAGCAGTTAGCAAGTGTTCATTGTAGGTACAGGTCGGGGCTTCCTTAGAGGCATTTGTCCCTCTGGTTTTCATCCTCTAAGTCTGTAGTTCCAAAAAGGATGCTTCTTGGATGACTTTAAAAGGTATTATAAGATCGTTTTACCAGTGGCAGCAGTGACTTGTTCTGGCAACCATATTCAGGACCTAAAAGAAATCAGGTAAGCCAAAATTGCTTAAAGCCGTCAAGAGACCTAGTCCTCTGCCTTCCTTCCTCCTCCTTTATTTTTTTTTTCCATTGAGGTATAATTGCCATTTAAAATTATGTTAGTTTCAGCGTACAACATAATGATTTGATATTTGTATATCCTTTCCCTTTTGCATTCCGTTTTTAGATGGTTTTCAGAAGGTATGGGGGCTGGCTTTGTTATAGCCAGTTGATGAGAAAAATGGTGGGGGGTTGGAAACTGGGAGTGGAGCCACTGGACCTGTTTGAGACTAAATGATTCCAATTCCTAGGAAGTATGAAGCGCTTGAAAGTTCACCGGCAATTTAGACAATAAGTGGGGCAACCAGGATTAGGACCATACATTTTTTGATTGTAGGCCTAATTTTTTTCAGGCTCACTGCCCAGATTAGCTATTGAACAAATGAATGAACGAGTACCTATTTGATTTGGGAACATTATTTCCAACTTTGAGTTAAAGATTTGATCTGTCATTTGTGGAACATTTTAATTCTCAGCAATATCAGCTTGGTAAACATATCATTCATTAATTCACCAATTCATTCTTTTATTCACTGATACCTTGTAATGGATTCTGAGGATACAAAGAGAAATAAGACATCATCTCAGGTCTCAGAGATCTCACAGACTGGGGACTAACATCTGAATAGTGTACATAAAAGCAGCTGCTTATGAAATGCCATTACCAAAATCTCAAGTCATATCATTCTTGCACAGTGAGTATGGCCCTCCTAAAAGTGGGGATGTCTTATATTTTGAGTACATGAATGTGCAGCCTTATGAATAACTGCCTTTCAACATAATTCTGTGTTCCTAAGAACAGAAGTGAAATGTTTCTGCTTCTGCGTGTGTGTGTGTGTGTTTGTGGGGGGGGGGGGGGGGTTGCGTGTATGATGATAGATGGGGGATTGCTAATAGGAACTATGGGAGACTTAGGTTGTCCTAGTGAGGTCCAAACCTGTATGTATGTATTGTATAGAGGATCGGGGTGGCAAGGATTGTTGAATAAGAGCTTATCTCAGGTTTTTCCAAATAAATGGTCAGCAGATCTAGAGCATCACTATTCCACTTGCTTTGAAAACCTGACACACAAGTCTTTTTCCTAGCATGGGTAAACTGATTCTGATCAAATATTCTATTTTTGTGAGCATCCACCTCTCTGTGCTAGGTACTGTGTTAGATATTGTCAAGGTATTTTCTTGTTTAATTTAATCCTCAGCAGTTCTTATTAGTTTCACTTTATAGATGAGGAACTAAGCTTCTGAGAGGTTAATGATTTGTTCAGGGTCTCACACAGTGAGCAATTTGGTGGATTTGGGATTTAATTTTTACTTTTGACTTTTTGTCCTCTGGCCTCCCTGCTGTTTTCACTGTTCTATACCACTTGAGCTTTCTTTTTCATACAGGCCATTAAATGTACCCTCCATTAGCCAAAGCCTCTTGCCTCCCTTCAACATTATTCTTCTCTAACATGTTCTTAAGTAATCCTCAGAAAAGATTTTGCAACTTTCATGGGTACTGTGGCCCAGAGCCTTAATTCAGGCTCTTAAGTGCTTTGGTTAACTGTAAAATGGAAAATCAAAGTCATAGCTTATTTAGGAAAAATGAACTTGGGATGTGAATTTCCTGGGCAACTTGTCGTCTTTATTTTACTTCCTTAGCTTTATAAACTTACCCACAATGTTCTCTGAGAACTGGGAGTAATGAGGATGATGGGGAGAAAGGCTTCCTTTCCTTCCTTTCTAAGATCCCTTCAGCCAGGAGCCACACCCTCTCCTGCTTCCCTATTTTCTGTGCACACATGAAGGTGGGAGCTAGACATGAGTTCTTTTTAGCCCCGAGTTCATGCCAAGGTTTTCTTTTCCTCTGGCTGGACTAAAGTGGGAGGAGAAGTTGAATGACTACCAGGAGGATCATGAGTGAAGAAGACTGGGGTACAGGAAGGAGCAGTGAATGTATGCTTAAAATACCAGGGTTTGTGTCCAGACATTTTTAGCTACTATCTGTGTAACCTAGGACAGGTTAACAGTTGTGAGTCAGAATTTCCTCATCTGTAAATTAGAACATAAATTCGAATTTTATAGATGAAAGGATAAGTCTAAAAGTGTTTCGTAAATTCAGACAGGGCTTACAGATTTAAAGTATTGCTTTTTTATGATCGCAGAGTAAATGCTATGCTTCAGTGATGAAACCTTGTCCTGTTTTTCCTGAACGCCTGAACATGTGTAGCATAAGAGGTGGGGCATTGCCCCTGTACCAGCCACATTACAATGGTAGCAACTATGGGCTGAGGGCAATCAGTGGACTGCTTATGCGTCGAGCAAATGTGAAAAGAAGGTTTCATATTCAGGGGTCAGCAGATGGCAGGCAGAGCAGACCCTCAGAGTCCCCCTCAAATCTCCCCAGAGCCCCTCTTATTTATTGAGACTTAACATTTGGGGCCTGTTTCAAGTAGGCATGTCTGTAGCTGGGCTTTTCCCGCCTTCTTTGTGTTTATAACAGGCGTTCGTTGACTTGGTGGAAAACACTACTCTCCTTTCCATTTCCAGGGACTAAGTGTACTTCTCCTCTAGACATGAATTCTCAATAGCAAGTTGAAAGGCGGCAAGCGTATACCAAAGAATCAGAGATGGTCAAAATTTAGAAGGGACCCTGGAGGTCAGTCCTCTTTTGTATAGATTAGACAGTTGGAACCCAGGCAGGAAAAGGAGTTAGACTAAGTTCACAAAACCCGTCATGGCACATTCAGATCGGAAATCAAGGGCTTCTACTCCCTGGTCAGCACCAGATGCTCTTTAAGGCCCCTTTCAGCTCAGATGTTCTGTGATGGCCCATGATTTTGACCCTTTCTACTGTAGATTGGGGACAATGAGATCTGAGGTCCCAGCTCTGGCTAAAGTGGGAATATGTGCCCTCCCTCCCCTGCTTTGTATTTTTTAGGGGCCTGGTGGATGAAGGGAGTGTGATTACCACTTGTAATAGTTTCATACCAGTGTCGTTGTTAGAATCACTTGTGAATTCTACTAATTAACAAAGAAATGATTTATATGGGGAGAGCATGTTTGCTTATCTGCCCCTTCTCACCCATTGTCCATAGCAGTAAGGTCCATCAGCTTTGATTTATCGAGCTGCTCTCTTCTACTGTAGGTGCTGAGAGCAGAGAGGGATTCCTCAGAAGTCACTGCTTCATCTTCCTGCCTATGCAAAAGCCTGCCCCCAAGACGCTGGAGGCCTGCTTTGAACAGGACTTTGTACAGGCCACCAGGGAAATGAATGCATAGTGCTCCTCACATTCCTTGTCTTTTCCCCATGATACTCTGGCCTCCCAGGTAGCAGGTTCTTTGGTGGAAAACTTCGAACTCAGTGGTGAGTGTTGTAAGGTTTGGACTGTGGTATATAGGATGCAGCCACAGCACTAGCTATAGGTACATATATGTAGATGATCTTGCTTGTTAAGCTGTTCTGGTGTTCAGCGGCTTGGGGCAGACTATAGTATGGGTGGGAGATTGTGTTGGGGGTCTTGAGCACCTCTTTATTATTAACATGAACAAAGCACTTAATCCACTAAACCAAGCCTGCTTTCTTCATGCACATTAGCCTGTCTGCAAGACCCCTAGTGACGTTAAGCGACATACTTGGTGTCCTCAGGTTTTCAACCGCTTCAACATGGAACAGCTGTGGGTTTTTACGCACATGTCTTGGCTTGATGTTTCTATGTAATTGTATACCAGACTGTGTGTGTCTGTTTATATGGATCCATTTCTGAACAGTTGTGACACAGAGACCTAGAAACAGGGTCGAACTCTGTGTGCTTTGATAATGGGATCATGCCTCTTCTTTTGTACCTGTGTCTCTGTGTATTCATGCATCCTATTAAGTCACTGTGCCCCTGTCTCTTTTTATCCATTCTTCTGTCCTTGTGTCTCTGTGCTTTCCTGGTATTTTTTTTTTCCTTTCGGTTTGGGCATGTTTCTATGTTTATGAACGTTTCTCACTCCCAAGTCCATGTGTCCCTGTGTCTATGTATGTAGCTCTTTGTTTCTGTTGGTGTATGGATTTCTGCGTCTGGTTAGGTCTTCTTTTGTGTTCCTATGCAAAGCTGTTTTGGGATGACTATTTCTGTTTGTGTATTAATTGTTCTTTTTGTGTCTGCTTCTCTGTGTGTCTTTTTCTTTGCCCCTCGTGTCTCTGTTTCCACATGTTTCTCTGTGTGTATATTTTAATGAATCTGCCTACTAACCATTGTTCTTATTTCTCTGACTGTGTGTCCCTGTGTGTTGCTTTTCTGGGCTTTGTAATTTTTAGCTTATTTATGTTTCTGTATACATCCATTGGAATTGGCCTCTTGATCTTTCTTGAGCACATGTCATCTTTTAAGTTTTATGTGCATCAGCTTTGGGAAGAATGGTCTATGTTTCTAATCAGTTGTGTTTTTTGTCTCTCTGTGTGTATCTGACTGCATGCTACTGGTCCATGTATCTTTCTGTTTCTCTGTGACAAGATATTTCTGTGTAGCTTTCTGTGTGTGTGTCAGCTTCTGTCTGTTTTTGTGTTGTTGGCTGTATGTCTGTGCATATGTGTCCATGGATCTCACAAGAACCTGCTTTCTGAGGAATCCATGGGATTCTTTTTTGTTTTTTTTAAGATTTTTTATTTATTTGACAGAGACACAGCGAGAGAGGGAACACAAGCAGGGGGAGTGGGAGAGGGAGAAGCAGGCTTCCCGCTGAGCAGGGAGCCCGACGTGGGGCTCGATCCCAGGACCCTGGGATCATGACCTGAGCCGAAGGCTTACGCTTAAGGACTGAGCCACCCAGGCGTCCCATAGACTCTCTTAATTTAAATTACTGAACGTAAAATACTACAAATAACAAAGCTAATAGGTAAAATCTGTCATGTTTTGTAATTCAGACAGTTGAGTTGAAATTTTTTTTACATTCATTTGAATACAGAGGTGTCTGTAGTGCTGGATTCCAGTCAGAAGATGGAGGTTTGAATGTGGGTTTCACATTCTAGCCAATCTTGGTAACTTTAAACCTCGATTTCCTCATCTGTATAATGTTCATAATAAAGTCTATCTCAGTAGCTACCAAATGATTGGATATGGCAAACTTTTCGCTTATGTAGGGATACATTTTAAAAATAAAGACCATGAAGTAGATTTTTTTTATCAAACGAAATTTATTTGGTTAAGGAGATACTCTGAAATTGTCTTTTGTGGCAAACTCTGGCCGTTCTGTTCTGCTTGGGAAGTTATTGATTAGGTTTGTTTCTGCCTTTTCTGGGGGAGGGAGAGTGATCACTGGGTTGAGGGGGAGTCATGACTTTTCTGAGATAATACATCCATGCAAAAATAATGTTCTATACATGCGGCATAAAGTGTCAATTATGTTAGTCAAGAAATATTTAAGTCCCACAATTATGACCTTAGGTATGTAGAGACTTCCTTATTTTCTTTTTAATCCTTTGTAAAAAAAAAAAGAAATCCAAATCAGAATATTAGGTAAAATGTCATTAAAACAAGCATAAGTATAAAGATAATTTCTATATCCCCTAAAAGAATGGAGGTCGTAGATGTTGGCCCATTTATTGATAGAATATTAGATTAAAAAATCTAGTATGTAAAAGAAAAAAGACCACTTCTTGGAGCTTATTGTAGTTTCTATGAAACATCAATTCACACCTATTTTCTCTATTTTACTGGTGTGATGGAACCTGGATTTCAAATTATAAGTAGATCGTTAGACTGCAAGGTAAGCCTTGAGTTTTGAGGAACAAAAGCGATCAAACCTGTCTTATCAAATCACTTTTCAAGTGGGAAACTCTGCCATGTATTTGGCTAGTTTAATATATCATGGGTAGTCAAAAATAGTGTAAATACCCAAATCAGCATTCTAAAATTTGTTCCATTGTGCTTACATGCTTTTCAAGACCAACCTACCTCATATGATGCAAAGTTACTATGTATGTGTAAAGTGCTCTGACATCTTAATCCTCACAATAGCCCAGTGAGGTGAGTAGGAATCTATTTCATAGAAAAATAAGTTGAGACTCAGAGACATAAATTAACTGGGCTAATGAGGAAATAATTACTTTTTATTTCCTAGGAATCCTCATGGATCATCATCACCAACCATGGTCTCTGCTCTCTGAGGTTAACCATTCTAGAAAGCAGAGAGACTGGTAGGCCATTCAAATGAATTGTCTACACTTTCAGAGGGCCATTAGCAATGCTTAAGTCTAGGAAAAGCAAACAGAGGCAACTGAAATACTGAATCCTTCGGAAAGTACTTACAAAACATTTAGCCATAGATCGTTAGACTTTAGTAAGAAAGGTGGACTAGGATGGAGGAACCCATTCTCCCCTGGATCAGTATTTATTTATCTTGCTCCTCTGTGGTCTGGGCCAACAGTTCTATTTGTTCTGTATAGCTCCATAATGTTTCTCCATTTGAGGACAGCAAATTTGGCAAGAATGGATTGGGTTTCTGTACTGGCTGACCTATAAAATTCCCTCCCAACTCTTCAAATCTGTGACATTTTCTCAGGATCCCAAGCCTTCCTTTATGATACCATCTCTATTACCTTTGTAACTAACAGCACAAGACTGTGAGCTGACCCAATTGGGTGTGTGACCGAGGCTCCTGTCCTGCCACCCTTCGACCTACAGTTTCAGGATATTATTAACACCCTCTCATTGTATATAGGGAACATTGAGGCTGAGAATGGTGAAGGGACTTTTCAAAGGTCATGCAGCTAGTTACTGCTTGAATAAATATCTATTTTGAATTGGTAGAATAGGTGGTTTTATCTCGGGTGTTTTAGTTTATTGTGAAAGTTTGAGAAAGGATAATTAAAAGTAGCACCTAAAATAAGGGCAACAAACCAAGAAACCGACTCTTAACTATAGAGAACAAACTGATGGTTACCGGAGGGGATGGGTGACATAGGTGATGGCGATTACAGAGTGCACTTGTTGTGATGTATGGAATTTATGAATCACTATATTGTACACCTGAAACAAATATAACACTGTATTTTAGCTGTACTGGAATTAAAATTAAAAAATAGAAGTTTCACTTAAAATATAATTGTTCCAGTTAGTGACTGACGATCTAGTTAAAGTTAGTTATTGTCATCTAGGAGTGCTTCGAGGAATACTTGTCAAGTATTTCCATAGTACTTGTCAGTAAAACTTTCCTGCCTCAATTGTCTTGGGACTATTGATCTAGGATAGTGTTTCCTGAACTTCTACTCATTCCTAATGAACTTCACCTTCACAATTTTTTACTCTTACATACCATCTCTACTGCTCCATACTTGATATTTGTCTTTATATTGACTTGCCATTTACATTTAATACATTTATTATTTTTTGCATTTTCTATTTTTTCAAATTTTTATTAAAATTCTAGTTAGTGAACATATAGAATAATACTGGTTTCAGGAGTAGAATTTAGTGATTCATCATTTACATATAACACCCAGAGCTCATCATAACAAGCGTCCTCACCCATCACCCATTTAGTCCATCCCCCACCCACCTCCCTTTATCAACCCTGTTTGTTCCTTATCCTTAAGAGTCTCTGTTATGGTTTGCCTCCCTCTCTCTTTTTCTTTTTCCTTTCCCATATGTTCATCTGTTTTGTTTCTTATGTTCCGCATATGAGTGAAATCATAACGGTATTTCTCTGCCTGACTTATTTCACTTAGCATAATACTCTCTAGCTCTATCCATGTTGTTGCAAATGGCAAGATTTCATTCTTTTTGATGGCTGAGTAATATTCCGTTGTACATATACCACATCTTTATCCGTTCATCAGTCAAAGGACATTTGGGCTCTTTCCATAGTTTGGCCATTGTTGATAATGCTGCTATAAGCACTGGGGTGCATGTACCCCTTCGAATCTATATTTTTGTATCCTTTGGGTAAATATGTAGTAATGTGATTGCTAAGTTGTAGAGTAGTTCTATTTTTAACTTTTTGAGACACCTCCACACTGTTTTCCAGAGCGGCTGCACCAGTTTGCATTCCCACCAACAGAACACATTTATTTTAAAAAGAAACTTTCACATTAGTATTGTTGCATGAGAAACCAAGATTTCCTTTCCTATTTTAAAAAACCCTTATGGAAAATTCCAAAAATACACAAAATTAGAACAACTTAATGTACCCCCATGTGCCCATTTCTAGTTTCAATAATTATCAACATTTTGTAATTCTTATTTTATCTCTTCACTCATTTTTTTTTTTTTGCTGCAGTGTTTTAAAAACAATCCAGACATATTTCACCTGTAAATACTTTAGTGTATGTATCTAAAAAGTAAGGATTTTCTCTTTTTAACGTAATCATAAATCACCATTATATGCCACCAAAATAAATAATAATCTCGAATATTATCTAATACTCTGTGAGAACCAGTACTTTTATTTATTTATTTTTTTAAAGATTTTATTTATTTATTTGACAGAGAGAGACACAGCAAGAGAGGGAACGCAAGCAGGGGGAGTGGGAGAGGGAGAAGCAGGCTTCCCGCAGAGCAGGGAGCCCGATGCGGGGCTCGATCCCAGGACCCTGGGATCATGACCTGAGCCGAAGGCAGACGCTTAACGACTGAGCCACCCAGGCGCCCCGAGAACCAGTACTTTTAAAATGCTGATTAAAATAAATGTGTAACTGCTAAAAAATGTACTGCAGTGTCACATTAACTCATCATCTCACTAGCAGTATACATTTTACACTTGCAGAGACGTTGCTCTGAGTCTTACAGGTATTGAAAAGGATAACATTCCTTTCCATTCTCTGGGTCCTACTTTCCTCATCTGTAAAACATGATGGGAGTGTAGGAGGGGTAAGAGTAGATGATCTCTAAGGCTCTTGCCAACATATTAGGACATACGATTCCTCTAAGTGATGATTTAGTTCACTTCAGCTATGGAAGGTCTATTGGACACCACCCATGGAAAGGAGTTTGAGAAAATACTAGTGACTGAGTGTGTTCCTTCCTGACATGTCTTCTAGAAGATGAGAGTTCCAGCTTTTTCTCAGAGTTGGATTTGGCTTTCATTCTCCTTCTCTACCCACCCTCTCAAACAATAGAGGCAGCACCCATTTGTATAATTTCCCATAAGAGTGTATTTCTGAAAACACCTTTTGTCAAAATGGAAATATACTCAAGTGTCCTAATGACCCATTGGGCTGGTTTGGACATGTGTGTGCTCTGGGCTCTCAGTTTTTGCTTAGGCCCACTCCCTAACCTGTCACCCAGCCTTGAAACCTGGGGAAATGATTGCCATCATACTTCACTCTATTGCCTCTGAGCTTTCCTTCACTGGCTTTGCAGCAGAGGATCTCATCTCTAGAACCTTGGCAGTAGTGTTGAGTTTAAAAAGCTCAATCAAATGTAGTATTTCTAGATACCTCCCAAATGCTTCTCAGATTTATAAACTCTTTTAGAGAAGAAGTGCTACAATTAATCCAAGTAAAAGAAGAGATGTCAATAGGGCTTTCCTTCTTGGTACAGATGTGTCAACTGCTGGGAAGGAAATAATTAGCCTGAGGCCATTTGATTCTAAGCAAAACTCAGAGCTGTTTTTTTTTTTGTTGTTGTTGTTGTTGTTGTTGTTGTTGTTGTTTTACTTCTCAGTACTATGTAAAGACTACAAGCTTAAGTTTCTGACTTTCTGGTGGCACCAAACAATATTAAGCAAAGTAAGGAAACCATAAAGATAAACCCAAATTATAGAGCCAGTTTTCTTTCTTTCTTTGGGGATGATTTCTGGCTAATGTCATTGGGAAAGGTAAGGGTAATATTTTTTTAATCTAAAAAAATGTGGACAGCACATAATGATTTCTGCTCATTGCACTCACAGGGCCCTTATGGGATCTGAGTCTACTGTCCAGTGCATTGAATGTATGTAGAAGAGAAAGACAGATCTGCTCAGGGTATGAGAATTGGGTAAGAATTAACACATTTTCAAAGCCCCGTAAAGTAATGTACTGGACAGTGGAGCAGGGCAGGGTAAGGATAGTGAGGAAGTATTTGTAATTACTTTTTAAAAGGAGAGGGAGTGAAAAAAGGCAAAACTGAGCTATTCATCCACTGAAAAGAAACCTTGAAAGAGATCCCAAAATCCTTAGAAATCCTTGACTTCTGAAAAGTGATAAGTGTTTGTTTGGATTTTTTTCCCCCCTGACAGTTGTAGAGGTCAAAGAGTTCTCTTTTCTATTGCAGAATGTTGAGAGGTTACAGAAGTAATTGTAGGTAGCTTAGCTCTGGCTGTAGTCAGAACTTTAGGATCTGTTTGGGGTTACAGTATGTAGCTATACCAAATAGTCCAGGAGTTATCAAAGTAGAACAGCTTTACAAATAATAGTGCTTCTGTTTAAAATAAGAAATGACAGATTAAATAAATGTATATGTTAAAATACATACATAGATTTTTTTTTAAGTGTTAACGGTTTTGCTTCCTCCATATATGTGTGTGGATAACTGGTGTGTAAAACATTAGTACATACTTTAATTAAATCATCTTAACTGAGTGAAAAAAAATAAGTGCAATACAAAAAAAAATAATAAAATAAAATAAGAAATGAAATGCTTGTGGCCAGGTACCTGAAGAAGGCAATAAGGGCTTTCAGAAATTCAAACTCTAAGTGCTATACTGATATACTGAGAAAGGCTTATGGTTGTGGAGAGAAAAATATGGAAGAGTCACCATCTCTCCCCTGCCTGTAAATCAGAATAAAAATAATACAGAAATCCTTATTGTTTCTCCAGCCAAAAAGAGAAAGCCACCCTTTTCCTGAAAGCAACCACTTCTCTGAAATCTTTTGTTGTACATTGCTTCTTCTTGAAATTTATATAAATGCAATCGTATAGTTACATACTCTTGTATCTGGCTTCTCTTTGCTCATCATAAAGTTTTTTGAGATTTATAAAAAGAAAATACAGAAGTTACAATTAGCGGGGCGCTTAGGTGGCTCAGTCATTAAGCGTCTGCCTTCAGCTCAGGTCATGATCCCGGGGTTCTGGGATCGAGCCCCGCATCGGGCTCCCTGCTCTGTGGGAAGCCTGCTTCTCCCTCTCCCACTCCCGCTGCTTGTGTCCCCTCTCTCGCTGTGTTTCTTTGTCAAATAAATAAATAAAATCTTTTAAAAAATTACAATTAGCATCTCAGAAATGTAATTGCTAACATCTTAGCTTGCTAGTAACTTCAGATGTTTTCTCCTTTGCCCATTACATTTT
Organism: Phoca vitulina; assembly: GCF_004348235.1. NCBI lineage: Eukaryota > Metazoa > Chordata > Mammalia > Carnivora > Phocidae > Phoca > Phoca vitulina. The sequence goes on along the minus strand of NW_022589780.1, from coordinate 3,963,313 downwards.
CGGTGTCTATTTGGGGTGTGCTGTGGTACTAACCATTCTGTTTATTATGCTTTTGTTTGCATAGGAAACTGGTGTGTTTTATTTTGGTAAATATCAGCTCATTTTTCAACTAAAACTTTAAGTTTCATATGAAGAGGCAAAGGAAAGGAACAGTCAGAAGCAGTATTAAAAAATAGAATCAAACAAGTCTATTTGAATTGTTCAAGAAACCTGGGGGTTTTTTATGTATGTTGCACAGAAAGATTTTCTGTCATCTAGTTGCTAAACCATCGAGGCCAGGAGACTTAGAATGCATATCAAAAAGTGCTTTCTTCAGAAAAAGAAATGATTGTGTTCCCATGTTAGCAACATGGCTGCAGACATGAAGTCCTCATGGCTGGCAAGTTGGAGTATGGGCATTTTGTAATCACTGGTTAGAGCAGGCTTTTAATTCAGGCTCTCAGTATACTCCTCTAAATTTTCTTTTTCCCTTTAATTATTGGTGCTAAAAGCAGTGACAGCCATGCCCCTGTTTGGTTCCATTGTGTAGTTGATAAATGGAATTCACTGTTAATTTAACTCTGGACTAACTTCCTTGGCATTATACCCGTTTTCTTTTGTGTCTATGGATGAGTTACCATATTGAATGTGTATGTGGACAACTAGGCCAGGGAATTATGTTCATAAATTAATGAGCTAGTGCCTTGGGAGCTACAGTTTAAATAATTGTTATTTCCCCCACTTAATGGAACTTCTCTTTCAAAAGAAAAACACATAAAGGTCGGAAAACAGGCTGGCAAGTGCCCTCCTCTGTATACTTCCTTATCCGAGTTGGGATACCCTGGTCTCAGTCTCAGAGGTCATGTTTTCAGCAAAATGCCCCCATGCAGTGAAGGATTTTATTTTACAGGGTTTGGTTTTTGGAGCTGGTGTGCCAAGATCCTGTAGAGAGGGCTCTTCTCAGGCAGATATGTTAAAAGGGGCATGGTTGCTGATGCAGATGGCAGAGTCCTCCTTCTGTAATTCACTCTTATGACACCTGGCTGCATAACTTTTCTATTTTTCTTCTTTCTCTGGCAAAAACTGATTCAGATTTTCATATGAAGCATATTGCCTTTTATAGCTTTATTAATATAAAATTTACATATCATAAAGTTCACCTCTTTAAAGTGGCAGTTCAGTATTATTTGTATATTGAGTTGTGCAACTATCACCAAAATCAATTTTAGAATATTTTCATCACCGTATAAAGAAGCCCTGTACCCACTAGGAGTCATTTCCCATTTCTGCCCATCCCCTCTACCCTTAGGCAACCTCTATAGAAATCTATATTTCTGGATGTTTCATGTAAATTGAATCATGCAATATGTGGCCATTTACATCTGACTTCTTTCACATAGCATAAAGTTTTTTATGTCTGTCCACATTGTAGCACTTATCGTTTTTTTATGGCTGAATGATGTTCTGTTGTATGAATTCACCACATTTGTTTATCCATTCATCAACTGATGGACATTTGAACTCTTCCCACTTTTTTGCTATTATAAATAATGTTGTTATGAACATTCATGTACCAGTTTTTGTTTGGACATATGTTTTCATTTTTCTTAGGTATATACCTAGGAATGGAATTGCTGGGTCATATGGTAACTCTATGTCTAATCTTTTGAGGAACTACCATACTTTTCCAAAACAACTGCACCATTTTATATTCCCACCAGCAGTATATGATGAGAGTTTCACTTTTCCATATCCTGGTCATCACTTGTTATTGTTCTTTTTATTTTAATATGTGGTTTTTTTTGTTTTTGTTTTTTGATAATAACTATCCCAGTGGGTGCAAAGTGGTGTGCTTTTGACTTGCATTTCCCTTGGCTAATGATTTGACCATCTTTTCATGTGTTGAAATGAAATGTCTATTGAAGAAACGTGTCATTTGAAGAAATGTCTATTCAGATCCTATGCTCAGTTTTAATTGGATTATTTATCTTTTTATTATTGAGTTGTCAGATTGTTAAATATATTTTGGATATGTTTGTCTTTTTAAGGATGATACTTTAAAGTTATATGAAGTTTTCTAGCAAGGATTTGTTTAGATCTACTGGTGTTACATATTTTAGCTGCAGTAGCCGCTTTGCTGGGTACAAATGACAGCAGAATCTGAGTGACCTTGGCTTCCCTGCTGAGAATGCAGCCCAGGAACAGAAATTTATCAGAAATGTATCAGAAATTTACCATTTAAGCCCCCTACCCCCACTCTTATCTGGGACAAGGAGAATCTACATTTAAAGGTCTGTATTTTTTGTTGTTGTTGTTTTGTTTTGTTTTGTTTTTACTTTAGATTGATTGGGTTTGCGACCTTTTCTTTCTGCTCTGCCTTATGCAGATTTCAGCAGGGACAGGAGAGGAAGGGCATGTGAAATTGTGATAGAAAAATTGGTAAGTTTTATTCAAATCAGCATATACTTGTCCTGTGTGATGGGTCACCTGGCTGAATAAATCTCTCATGTTAAGCTCTGGGATATTTTGAAGTATTTATAAGACTTAGTCAAAAGTGTATTCACTTTATGTATGGCCTCTATGTACTTGCATGAAACAATGGACATGATGAATAGCTCTTGCTTTGTTTTAGCAATTTATATTAATGATTTAAAAATAAAATAAGCCAAAGTGGAAAGCCATGGAACTCAATGTAAGAAGGACAAATTTTATTTTATTTTTAAAAAAATTTTTTTAGAAAACAAGTTTAAAATCCCACACCTGAGTTTCAAATATTGTTTTTTCTATTTCTTAGCTGTGTGCCTTTGTGCAAGTTACCTTGCTTCTCTGAATCTCCATTTCTTTATTGGTGAGGTATGTAGAAAGCCATCTTCTCAAAATGTTGTGAGGACTGAATAAAATGATGTACATAAAGTGTCTGGCACATAATAAGCTAGCTACTACTTTTGTATTTGAGGATAGGGACAAGTGGGTTTATTAACGGGAACCTGTACACTAATGGTACAGTTTAATCTGGGTTGGTATCAGAGTCCATAGACAGAATGGACTGGGATAATGGAAGGACTTGGAGTATTTATTTTCTGCTTTGTCTAAGCATAGTGCTTGGTAGCTATTGATAGTTTCTTCTCCTGGTTATCTGATGCTTTTGAAGAGAATGTTTACTGAGCAGAAATTTCTTATAATAATAATAATCCCTTATATTTATAGACTGTTTCGTGCCTTTAGAAGTACTTAATGTCCTTTATTTCACTGTCTACTCATAACCTCTGAAGGAGGTATGCCAGTTAGTATCAGTTCCATTTTTTAGATGAGACAGTTGAGGCCCAGAGACATTTAGTGAGTTGTCTAAATTTACACAGCAGTTCAGTGACAGAGCCTGAGCCACAGCCCAGTTCTTATTACCCAAGGTAGCTTTTTTTCTCCCCATTACATCATGCATAATGGGATGTATTCTTTTGTCAGTTTGTTATCTTCAAGGTCCTTTTAGTAGTTTACCTTGGGCAAAATTTTTCATGGTTCAATGTCTGTCAGTATGCCTATAGCATTGTCATTGAATATCTTAATACTCCAGGTGGTCCTGGTGAATAGCTTTGCCTTTAGAAGGACGCTGAAAATTGTGGAAAAGACTGCAGAAGATTGGGTGCACAGACAAGAGTTCAGGGCTGGTAGACTTTCTACTGAAGCTATTTGGAAGGCTATTTTGTATTACCTAAAAGCACTATGTCAGAAGAGTGTTGTGAGATCAGAAAAGAAACTTTGAATGAAAGAAGGACTGTGATCATGGGTGAAAAATGTGGTAGATGGTTGTGTTGAATTACCTTCTTTAATGTCCAGCAAGCAGTCTTTGGAATGCGATTTCAACAAACCTTGTATAATGTAGAAGATACTGTTACAGATTTCCAACACAAAGCTCATAAATCTGCAATTCTCTGTCCTCCTAGGCACATGAAGGAAAATTTATGAGCTTCAGGTTTCTACATAGCTATTAAACAAAACATACTTAATCTGGTTAGAGCTCGCACTTGCTCTTGCTTGTGTGCTAGTGCTCTCTCTCTCTTTCTCTCTCTCTCACTCTTTTTCTTTTTGGTTAAAGCAATAAATAGGTTTGTTTTCCTTCAGATCTCCTCAGTGCAAACATTTGTAACTTTTCATGTCAATTCAGCCCCTTGCAAAACAAAATGGCAGCACCCAGGAGATTGAAAATGTTGGATTACTTCCTTTTGTGAGTGGCGCCGTATGTGTCAGTTTGCTCTTCTTTCTTCTAGTTGGCACGTGACCCTGACTGGCCATTTTTTGTCTTTTTCACCTTTCCTCAGCCACCACTCAGCAGTTCCCACACATATTTGTCAGAGCCTGCTTCCCCAACTCCCCAGGAGTTCTTAATTCATCTTATGCAGATAGATGTCTGTGCTTTTTCTAAAGATCCTCAAGGGGAAAAAGGCATCTTCAGGGAAAATTTAGTGCCTCGCCATCCTGACAATTAGAATTTTTTTCCCCAAATGCTAACCAAAAAACCCTTTTCTTCTGTTTGCCTTTTATTGTGTTTACAGGGGAGGTATAATGATAATGATTATAATGCACACAATAAAGACTTTAACAAGTAGTAATATCTTTTGTCAAAATATACAAAGCTTTGGATTTATTATAAACTGCTCTACTATGGTTTAAGAACAGCTAAGAAGATTAATTTTGTAAGAAATTTTCCCCTATAATTTTGAAACTAATTAATTAATTAAGTGTTACTATTATTCTGGCCAAGGGATGGAGGGTTGTTCCCTAGTTACTAATCCATAACCTGAATGTTCAGTGTATTCCTTGCTGGATCTAAATATATCATCTTTGCCTAACTATTCCCATGGTTAGTCTTTCTGACTCTAGTCACTCAGCTTAAAAGCCTCTTCTTCAGCAGGGCCTTCCCTGACCACTCTACTATAAGTGGGACCTCTCCTTAATCCCTGTCATAGCATCCTATTTGTTTCCTTTGAAGCACTTATTACAATTTCTTGTTATAAATTTGTTCAGTTGCTCATTTTCTGTCCCCTCCACTAGACTGTCAATTCTGTGAGGGCAGAGACCATGACCTTTTGTTCACTGCTACATACATTCCCAGTACTATCAGAGTGCTTGATACATAGGAGATGCTTAGTAAATATTTGTTGAATGAATAAATCATAAGGAAGAGTTCATGTTCTAATTCTTAGTAAGTCTGAGCCAGGAATTCTCTCCCTTGGTTGCATATGAGAATCGTTAATGGAACTTTAAGACAATGTAAAGGCCATCCCAATCTACTCAGTCATAACTTGCAGGTCTAAATTTGAGCATGTATATTTTTTCAAAGGATCATCTTGATGAGCACTGAGAAAATGTATAGAATTGCTGAATCTTTATATTCTACCCTGAAACTAACATAACACTCTGTGTTAATTATACTTCAATTAAAAAAAAAAAAAACCTTTAAAAAGATCATAAATGATTCTAATGCATAGCTGAGGCTACAAATCACTTATTAAACAGTGTAAAATCAACTTATTGGCTGGCTGACTTTAGACAAATCACTTTATCTATGCCTCCAGTTTTCTAATCTGTAAAATGGAAATGATAATAGTTCTCAGTGTTGTTTTTGTTTGGCACATAGCAGCGCTCACTGAGTAATTAGTGTCAAACAAGGAAAATCACTCCTCTTCTCCCCTCATAATCTGTCAGTCAGTCTTCGAGATCGTTAATATCATCCCTATTTTATAAATGGGAAAACTTACTTCAGAGAGGTTAGTTTATATAGACAGTAAGCAGCTAAGCCCTAGTTATTAAAGGCAGGGGTCAGGGTGGAGGTGAAAGGGTGTAAATCAAAAAGCACCTTCCATGAAGTTTTCCCTTTTCTTACCATGTGCAGTAGAGATAATGGAAATGATTTTTTAAAGACATAGCCCAATTTTACAAGACTTCTGTAAGGGAGAATGTAAAGGGTACAGTTCCTAGCTACTGAAGTGAGGGCCAGAGTACCAGTACCTGGCTTACCTTGGAGGTTAGCCTACTTACCTTAACGCTTTTGCTACCCCAAATGTTGATATCATTTGGTTGATACGTTAACATGGGAATGTATTTCCAATTTTTAAGTTGAAGTCTGGATCAGATTCAGTTAAAATTTTTTTTCTTACAATTCTTTATTATCACATCTGTTTTGTAAAACTGTAGTGGTAAATGTGTGTATATTTACACATGGCATCTCTTTTCTTACTCCTATTATAATGTTTTGGCTTTGCAAATGTGATGTGCTCTTTGAAGTAAAGGTACAATGTATGTACCAGTCCAAGGGCCGCTTCCTCACTTTTGTCCCTGACTCTTTTAGCTGATGACCAGAGCTTTTGTCTTTAACATTATTTCGGCATCACATTGATCAAGGAACCTGGCATCTCCAGAGCCCTGGGATGCAGACTGGCTCCTGGTTATCAAGGAAGTAGTAGGTGATATTTTCTATATAGGAAAAAGTGCTTGATTATGTGTGGACTTTGGCAAAGTAAAGCCTGTGGACTCAACTTTAAGTAGACAGAGTCATATTTGACCTCATCTGTTTCTGTTATTGTTCCTACCTAGGTCCTCCTGAAGTGATGGACACTTTAGGCCTTACCATTTACTTTGTGGTTAATTACACAAAACTGAAAGTGTTGTTTTTCAGTCATAACTGATCAAAATCTCCTAGGGACTCAAAAGTAATTATACTAGTTCCTGTCCCTGGAAATTCTGATTTATTTGGTCTGACATGAAAGGCAGGAATCTATATTATTTTTAAGTGTATTCCGAGATTTTGACATAGAGCTGTAATTGAAAACCTGTAGTTGAACTTGTCCACTCCTCCACCTTGTTATACTTCTCCAAGGTGGCATTTAAGTTTGACCTTGAAGAACAGATAAAGATGTGAATATGTAAAGATTAGTAGAAAGTGAAGACTTCATCACAAACTAATGATGTACTGTGTGGTGACTAACATAACATAATTAAAAAAAAAAAAGTGAAGCCTTTCCACATAGAGGGAATTTGGAAGAAAAATTTGCAAAAATATAAGAGCAGCTAGAATATGGATTTTTCTCCCCAAGGATAGAAGTGGAAGCTGTATCTTAGGACATAACAAATAGAGTCTATTTGTGGATAAAGGAAAAGAGACGGTACTCATCATCTTTGAATTCCTTTGTATAGAAATTTTGATACACCTCTCTGCTGATAAAGAATGTCTTAACTATAAAAGTGAGTTAATTCTGAGCCATAGACCACTGTGGAATCTCTGTCCTCAGCTGGAAGCCTTGAAGAGTAAGAGAACCACTCATTTTCTCAATAGAGACATTTATTAGTTTTTTTTTTCTATTGCAAATACCTCCAGAAGAAACACATTCTGCTTAAATGATCCATTTAAGTTTGGTTTATGTAAAAATCCCCCAAATCCTCAAGTGGTGTTCCTGTATAAGGCAGTGATCTCCAGTTCTGTTGCAAAGTCAGGAGTCCTAGAACGAAAATCATACATTTTCTACAACAAAGAGCTACAAAAGCTTTTCCAGTATTTGTACAGCCATTACATTGCCATAGGAATGCAAGACTGTACAAGTGCTTGATCTTTTGCTTGTTGATTAGTCTGTGCTTAATGCTGATGGAGCGATTTGGGAAATAGGTCTCCACTGTGAATCAAGAGTTTGGTTTTGAATGTTGTTCCCCAGTGGTCACTCTGTGAACCACACTGGTTCTCCTTTAGACAGATACCTACACAGATTCAAGTCTTTATATAATTTGTGGCATGATCGTCATCTGCACCAGATATATTGAATAACAACGGAAACAACTAAGGCTCATGTAGTGTGTCCAATTGTAGTCATTGGTGGTAGGTATATAACTCCCCAATATCAAGGAAGAATGGGGGAACTGTACATTGTTCAATACCTGCATCCTACATTTGGCGTGTGGAATTTAGGAATGCACGTGTGACCTGTACATTTTGAGGTATTGCCTGACCCCTAGGCAATCCTGGTGGAGTTTTTCTGGTATTAGTTTTGTTTTATTTAGGATATGCCCTCAGATTAGTGCTAATTTCTGCCTATTTGTATAGCAACCAAAAGACATAGGGTTAGTAGGTCTTCATGATCAAGGAAGAGTAAATTAATAGATAAAACACAAATGGAAAAGGGGCCAGTTCCCTTGTCTAGTCACTCCATAAATATTAGCTGGGTGTTCAACAACTCTACAGCAGATGCTACTTATTGGGGACCCTGGAAAAGAAAACATAGTGTCTGTGTCCACTGTTCATGCAGACCTCATCCCCACTCAAAAACTCCTATCTGTATTACTCTTCACATTCATAGACCAAGGGGACAGCTCATAGATGAGAGAGAACTTGAGCTAGATCTTAAAGGATGGAGTTGGATTTTGAGGCAAGACTGGCCATGGTCTTAATAGAAGAAAATGAATCAGGTAGGCTCTGGAGGAGACACAGATTAAGGACTTTTGGAGGTAATGTTGTAGAAAAGTAGGTTGAAATCTTGAACCAGAGGAAACTACTGTAGACTCTGTTGAAAGAGTACCTGACTTGAGTTCAGACAGTTCTGCATTTGACTCCTGGCTTTGCCGCTTAAAAGAACTTGGGTAAGGAACTTAGGAGTGATTATATCTTTTTGAATTAGTGTTTTAATTTCCTTTGAGTAAATGCCCAGTAGTGGAATTATTGGATCATATGGTATTTCTATTTTTAATTTTTTGGGGAACCTCCATACTATTTTACATAGTGGCTGTACCTAATTACATTCCCACCAACAGTACATGAGGGTTCCGTTTTCTCCACATCCTCACCAACACGTGCTGTTTCTTGTCTTTTTGATTAGCCATTCTGACAAGTATAAGGTGACATCTCATTGTGGTTTCGACTTACATTTCCCTGATGATTAGTGATGTTGAGCATCTTTTCATATACCTGTTGGTATGTCTTCTTTGGAAAAAATGTCTATTCAGGTCCCCTGCTCATTTTTAAATCTGACTGTTTAGTTTTTTGGTGTTGAGTTGTAGAAGTTCTTTATGAATAAGGAAGATGTGGTATATACATATAATGGCATATTATGCAACCATAAAAAGATGAGATTGTGCCATTTATGACAACATGGATGGACCTAGAGGGTATTATGCTACGTGAAATAAGTCAGACTGAGAAATACAAATACCATGTGATTGTACTCATATGTGGGATCTAAAAAAACAAATGAATAAACAAAGAAAAAGACTGTGAGCAGCAATTATTTTTTAGTAGTTCTCAACCAACTTTGGAGAGCATGAGAACTCATAGTAGGCTCACTGGGGTAACCTTAATGGTGAGAAATTATCTCCCCTATGAAAAAGAATAGGAATTGAGAGCAAAATATTTATCCATATCACACACTTTAAATTCTTTATTATTTAATATCAGCATTATTAGCAACAGCAATAAGCATAATGAGGTGAGTTCCTGTTTGGCGGAACAATAAAACACCATGATACAATGAGACATTTGGCTTCTTTTATAAATATTATCAATGACCTTGACTCTAACAATCACTTGGCAGACCATGGTGAGCATTAATATAACTCAAATGACTGGCCTGGTCTGTTCATTGTCCATGGAAAGGCATATCCCTGAAATGAGAAGACTGAAGTTACCTAGCATTGAGACTTTGAGTCCTGCCTGAGATCCCTCACTCCTCTTTTGCTCCATGACCACAGCCTACTCCTGCCACCAGTAAGAAGCTTTAGAAATCACATTCCAGTATTGGTTCCAAGTGTTTAGCAATGGGGAGAGGGTGTGAATGGATCAAGGCATCCCATGGGCAGTGATTAGCGCACAGTACAGCATGTGTGTGAGGGGAGATATTTTGGGAGAGGAGAATCTTCCATATACCCCTCAAATCATGGTTGGAGGTGATAGCCTCTTCGATCTCCATATAAGAACATTTCATTTCCTGCCAATTACTCAACCCTCCCCACGAACACAAACATACACTCACTCCATGCTTTAGCCACACAGAACTTCTGTTTCCTTTCACTTCTGTGTGAATTTGCATGTTTTGTTTCTTCTGCCTAGATAGCTCTTCCCCTTCTTTCACCTGGCAAAATCCCAGTTCAGTGTAACTGTACTTATCTATACCAATGTAACTTTACTTATCTATACCATTTTATCATACCTTCTGTTGTGCTGAATATATTCACTTATCTGTTATACCTCTGCATGGGAAGAAATTGCCTTCTCCATTTCTGGGTCTCATGACCCTGGCATAGAGTAGGCACTCTGTAAATGTTTGAAGGTTGAGGGAATAAATTAATGAATGACCTTCATCCTTTCAGGCTCCTAGTTTTCCCTCTGAAAAGGAGAGCAAATGAAAGCTCCTAATTTTGGAGGATGATGTTAGATGGCTAATAGGTGCACACAGAAACCATTTTTAAAAAGATTTTATTTATTTATCTGAGAGAGAATGAGAGAGAGCACGAGAGGGGGGAGGGTCAGAGGGAGAAACAGACTCCCCGCTGAGCAGGGAGCCCGATGTAGGACTCAGTCCCGGGACTCCAGGATCACGACCTGAGCCGAAGGCAGTCGCTTAACCAACTGAGCCACCCAGGAGCCCACAGAAACCAATTTTTATTAAGGCATTATGGAGTTACATAATTCTTGTATTGTTGAGTGCAGTCAAAGACTGGTCCCAGACATAGTAAAGCCCACTCCAGACCCAGTTGTTTTAAGAGTTGTATTCTTTCTCTTTTAAGGCTGGTGTAAGAAATGACACTGCCCTATTTTATGCCTTGTTATAAGGGTGGCGATTCACCAGTGTCAATTTCAATTCATTTGTTGATTTCCCTGGCTTGTTTGGTGAGAATATTAACACGCCCCACTTCTCTGTAGCTGTCACCTGCAAGATCCTTCCTTACCCATTATCATATGTAATACTCAGAACAACCCGATAAAATACTTAGGTGTTTTAATTTTATCGATGAGGAAACTGAGGCTCATCTAGGTGAAGTTACTTGTTTCAGGTAATGCATCTCGGAAGTGGAGGAAGCAGGAGTTTAACCCAGGTCTTCCTAGCTTCCAGTCCATTGCTCTTTGTACTGGACCACACTGAATCAGGCAGTAAAATCAGGTGTGGAATGGAATGCCATGTGTGATGTTTGCCTAAATGTGTACATCTTTGCTGGAAGACAGTGATAATTTATACTGGATAAGTATTCAGTAATGTTGTTACATTTGTTTGGCTACCCATATGCTTCCCAGGGGGAAGGCAGGCTAGGGCAAGTGCAGACAAACAGCCATGAAGTTTGGATAATTTACTTCAAAGTGGGGTTGCCTATTTGAGAAACACACTTCTTGGTGATAGGTGGCTCTAGTATAGATTTTAAATGTGACTGCATCTACATAGATGGACATTTTCCAAAATATCTTTGAAAATATTTGTGGGTCCCAGAATATTTTCTGATTTAGACACACTCTTGAGCATCATCACATTTGGCATAATAGGGAATTCTACTAGAATGCTACTGGGAAGGCTGCCTGGTATAATGGAAAAAAGAATGAACTTTGGAACTGGTTAGATTTGGGTTATAGTCTCTCACAGTGTGACCCTAAACAAATTATTTAACTTCTCTGAACTTCACTTTTCCTATCCTTTGAAATGGAGTTTAAAAACCCCATCTTGCCTGATTGTTGTGACAGTGAAAATGAGATCCGGCACCAGGGACGTAGAAGTCACTCAGTATATATATTCCTTCTTTCCTTTTTTACACCCAGCCCTGTCCTCCCAGCCATTAGTTACCCACAAGCATGCATTTAGAAGTCATCCCACTGCTCTATGCTGAAATCCACAGCTCTTAAAAGAACTAATTATCTATTTTTCTTTCTTCCAAGGCCCCCTATGTTTTGCTCCCCCCTAATTCTGGGGGCTTCCAAAGTGGGCAGGTACAGGATGTTCTGTAGGGTATCAGAGGCTGTTACTCAATCTCCTGGCCCGCACTCCCAATTCCTCTTTGCACGCTTCATATGAAGGCTCACTCCAGGTCTTGGAGCCCACATATGCGTCATGCATTGCACTGCCTCTTGTACCCAAATCCATCTCAAAGGTGAAAAGACCAGGCTCAGACTTGTCCGGGGAGTAGATTTCCCAAGCTGCCCTTGTCCCCACACCATTTTCTTAAAAGGGGAGCACTTTAAACTTACTGGGCTTTATTTATATCGACTAGAATCCGAGTGATTGGTGGTGTCTGCTGTCGTCAAGATATCCCAAAGCACTTTGCAAGGCAGTGTGACAAGCACTGAGGCCACACGGGCCGGTGCAGCAGCCACCACCCAACACTTCACAATTAGTCATGCCCAGCTGGGCATCATCAAGCCTGTTTTTATTGGAAGAGCCGAGAGGGAGGGAATGTTAGCTGGCAGTTTCCCTATGTACCCTTTATGAAAGTGCCCTTGGCTCTTCAAATTTCACCTGAATAACCAGCTCAGGCAAATTTGCCTCTATCAAAAAGCAGAATGTGATGGTGCCAAGCCAGGGTGATGCCTCAGGACATTGACCAAATAGGCATGGCCTCACGATTGGGTTTTGTCCTCCACCTCTTTTTCCCCCTTCTGTTTTTTCCCCACCTTTCTTTTTGTTCACCCTTCTCATCTCCAGCATGTTCTCAGGGAGTGGTCAGCCAGGGTGTGTGTAATTTTAGGGCAATCCCTGTTCTGTCCACCTTTATTCCTCACCATCACACCATTTCTTTTACAGCAAGGAAGGTTTTGGAAATGAAAACTGCAATAGCACCCTGGGCTTCTTTCTCTTTAGTAACATTCAATACACTTGTAACTACTTGTTCAAATTTTTATTTCACTAAGTTTCACCGAGGCAAGGGCTGAGTCTGTCTTGCTCATCTCTCTGTGCTTGGCAGGCACACACAGTAAACTCTCAAAAAGGGCTTAACTCTAAGTTAGTAAGTATTTAAGAACTCCCTTGCTTGTATCTTATCTCCTGCCATGTTTGTAAGCAGCACTCCCCCATTTGTAGGTTACCTTGTTCATTTCCATACTCCCCCACGCCAGACCAAACTTCAGCTCAAGGCCTTGCAAAGAGACTATATGTGTTAAAAAAAAAAAAAAAAAAAAAAATGAACTCCCCTCCCCACGGCCTTCTAATTGGTTTCAATTTGAGACGAGACTTAAATGGCTTCTGTTCTGACTGTCCGTAGGGTCCTCTTTTCCTGTTGTATTCACTTTTGTGTCCCTTGGGGGTCCCACAGGGGAATGTTTGTCACTGATACACATTTTGAAGGCAGACTTGATCTGTAGGTTGCAACCTTCCCATCTGCCTCCTAGAGTTCACTGCCTGTGGCCTTTCTAAAAAGAGAATTATAGGAGTGCTCTCAGGGGAGAGAAGCCTAAAATTAGACATGGCAGTTGTGTTTTTGGTATTCAGGTGGTGGGATACAAGCAGCCAGTTTCTCCTTTTTCCTTCCTTGCTTACACAGCTGGGGGGTGGAGCTGAGCTTCCAGCCCAGGAGCTTGATCCTGGAGCATGCCTGGTGGTGCCATGCCCTGGCTCATTGACTATTTGATAGTCCCATAGAGAAGCTTAGAACACATCGGGGTTGGCACCTTCATTTGAAGTTTCATATTTTAAAAGGAGGAACCTTTGTTCCCTCCCCCCCTTCAGCTGATTTCTGTACTTTTTATTTTTTTTATTTTTTATTTTTTTCAAGATTTTATTTATTTGACAGAGAGAGAGCGAGAGCAGGAACACAAGCAGGGGGAGTGGGAGAGGGAGAAGCAGGCTTCCTGCCGAGCAGGGAGCCCATGTGGGACTCGATCCCAGGACCCTGGGATCATGACCTGAGCCGAAGGCAGATGCTTAACGACTGAGCCACCCAGGCGCCCCTGATTTCTGTACTTTTTAAAGCCACAGCTACGAAACTACCAAAACTCTGATGCCTTTCTCTTCTTGTTTCATTTCCTTCCTCTTTGCAGGTGTTTGATGATCAGCAAGAGCCTCATAATTGCTCCCCCTGGCCAGGTATGGAGCCAGGTGTTTGGTTTAGGTCATAAAAAACATAGAAATTCAAGGACTAGGTTGAGGTGGAGGAAGTGAAAGCTTTTTTTTTTCCTTTCAAGGTTAAGCAGAAAAGAGAACTTAGAACTCAGAGCAAAAGCCTTGAATTGTCATATATATCACTGGCAAAGAATAACTTTGCAGTAATAGCAATTGCTCAGATCGTCTCGTGAAGATCTGGGTTCAAGGCCTGGACACACCATTTAATGATATCAGACATGTGATTTAACCTCTTTTGAGTTTCAGTTTTCTTACTCTGTGAAATGGAAATGATGACAATAATAATCCCCTCAGTAGGGAGAGAAGTCAGATAAACGATGGGGAAACATTTTGTAGATGGGGAAATGATATTAAGATATAAAAAGCTATTCTTATTTTTCTCTCATACTCTATTCTCTCAAAACTTCCGTTTTCTTGCCTTATGTACAGCATGGATGATTTAGATGTGATTCTGGACAAAGGGATGTACAGACTTTTTAAACTCTCTTCCAGTTTAAGGGTTTATAAACTGTGTTTCTTCCCGCCATTCCAGAGTATCCCAAGTAGGAAAATCATCTTTTAAGTCAGAGTAGAAATCTGGAACTCATCAGTCTTGATAATGTCTCTTAAAGTGTAATTGGAGATAGTGTTCCTCCATTAAGTTCTCGTGTCTGACCATTGTTCAAATAAATAGTAAAATGCAAATGACAAGAAATTGGCTGGGTTCTGTTTCCCCCCCCCTTGGGTAACAATAAGGCTGTAATGGTCATGGTGACCTTTGATTTGCTGTTTTTGCAACCTCACACTTATCCCAGAATTCTCCTGCTTCTGCATTTTGTGTGGGAGTATCTTTCAGGTATCAGATTAAACTCTAGGCCAGCCATGTGTATCTGCATGTGCAGTGGGCCCAAAGGAAATTAACCTGAGAAGGAAAAAAGTCAGAGCTGTGGGCAAGAGGCAAGTATGCTACTAGAAACACAATTTGGGACCACAGCTCTGGGCCTGGAAAAGTGATCTGTCAGCTTATCACAGTTGACACCAACAAGTGTGGGATGCTTTGGTGGAAATTTTTGCTGGCTGGGTGGGTGTAAGAAAGTAGAATAGGGTCGGAATACATGTCTCTGCAAAGCTGAGGAAAAAAAAAGAAAGTGAAATAAAAGAAAACACACTACATCAAAAACTAATGATGTACTGTATGGTGACTAACATAACATAACATAATAAAAAAACTTAAAAAAAAAACACAAAAGTGAGTTTAGAGGTAACAGAATTATCACATGCTAGAATGTGAGACATAAATTGGAGAGTTTGATTTGTCCTGAATATATGTTTGAATAAAGCACTCCTTTTTGATGCCAGATACAGCAGGCTTAGTTCCCTTCTCCAGCTCCCATGGCAGGTGAAAGTTAAATCCTTAAGGTGGGCTTGAGCGGATAGTTTGTGCCCCTTGGTGAACACTGTGCCCTCTCTGCAACCTCAGTAAGGTTTAATAGGGCTTTCTGAGGAGGCAAGCCCCTGAGGATATGTGTCTAGTATATGAAGATGGGTAAGGAAATTTATCTCTTGGAACTAAGTAACCAAAGATAAAATCCTCCAAGGGGCCTGATGGGATGGATACCTTGGGAAGAACCATGAGATGAAAACCCATGACTGGAAAGGCAACTTCACAGCAGTGCCACCACCCAATTTTCCTCTGAGTTTTCATTGCCCCCTCCTTTGTTTCCACTGCTGACACCACTTGTAAAATAGGTTCTTCTCTTAAATAAGCAAGACATGGAATCCTGTAAATGACCCCCAAAAAAGCTCTCTGGAAGAACCTTCAGTGGGAGTATTTTCTTTTTTTTTTTATTATGTTCATTTAGCCACCATTGAGTACATCATTAGTTTTTGATGTAGTGTTCAATGATTCATTAGTTGTGTATAACACCCAGTGATCATCACATCACATGCCCTCCTTAATACCCATCCCCCAGTTACCCCATCCCCCCACCCCTCTCCCTTCTGTAACCCTCGGTTTTGTTTCCCAGAGTCCAGAGTCTTTCATGGTTTGTCTCCCTCTCTGATTTCTTCCTATTAGGTTTTCCCTCCCTTTCCCTGTGGTCCTCTGTACTATTCCTTATATTCCACATATGAGTGAAACCATATGATAATTGTCTTTCTCTGCTTGACTTATTTCACTTAGCATAATCCTCTCCAGTTCCATCCATGTCCATGCAAATGGTGGATATTCATCCTTTCTGATGGCTGAGTAATATTCCATTGTATATATGAACCACATCTTCTTTATCCATTCACCTGTTGAAGGGCATCTCGGCTCCTCCCACAGTTTGGCTATTGTGGACATTGCTGCTATGAACATTGGGGAGCAGGTGCCCCTTCTTTTCACTACATCTGTATCTTTGGGGTAAATACCTAGTAGTGCAATTGCTGGGTCATAGGGTAGCTCTATTTTCAATTTTTTGAGGAACCTCCATACTGTTTTCCAGAGTGGCTGCACCACCTTGCATTCCCACCAACAGTGTAAGAGGGTTCCTCTTTCTCCACATCCTCGTTTGTTGTTTCCTGCCTTGTTAATTTTTGCCATTCTAACTGCTGTAATGTGGCATCTCATTGTGGTTTTGATTTGTATTTCTTGGATGGCTAGTGATATGGAACATTTTTTCATGTGTCTGTTAGCCATTTGTATATCTTCTTTGGAGAAGCATCTGTTCATGTCTTCTGCCCACTTGTTGACTGGGTTATTTGTTTTTTTGGGTGTTGTGTTTGAGAAGTTCTTTATAGATCTTGGATACCAGCCCTTTATCTGTAATGTCATTTCCAAATATCTTCTCCCATTCCGTGGGTTGCCTCTTAGTTTTGTTGACTGTTTCCTTTGCTGTGCAGAAGTTTTTTATCTTGATGAAGTCCCAAAAGTTCATTTTTTGCTTTTGTTTCCCTTGCTTTTGGAGACGTGTCTTGAAAGAAGTTGCTGTGGCCAATGTCGAAGAGGTTACTGCCTATGTTCTCCTCTAGGATTTTGATGGATTCCTGTCTCACATTGAGGTCTTTCATCCATTTTGGGTTTATCTTTTGGTATGGTGTGAGAGAATGCTCCAGTTTCATTCTTCTTTATGTAGCTGTCCAGAAAAGACCCAACATCACCAAGGGAATATTGAAAAAGAAAACCAAAGCTGGGGGCATCACGTTGCCTGACTTCATGCTATATTACAAAGCTGTCATCACCGAGACAGCATGGTACTGGCACAAAAACAGACACATAGATCAATGGAACAGAATAGAGAGCCCAGAAATGGACCCTCAACTCTATGGTCAACTAATCTTTGACAAATCAGGGAGAAATATCCAATGGAAAAAAGGCAGTCTCTTCAATAAATTGTGCTGGGAAAAGTGGGAGTATTTTCTTCACTTGGGTGGTGATTCTCTTTACAGAGGTAGAGGATTTGGGAAGAGGCATAATTAAGCTAGGATATATATCCTGAATTTAAAACACAATGTCATGGGGCACCTGGATGGCTCAGTCAGGTAAGTGGCCAACTCTTGATTTTGGCTCAGGTCATGATCTCAAGGTTGTGAGATGGAGCCCTGCTTCAGGCTCCATGCTCAGTAGGGAGTCTGCTTGAGATTCTCTCTCTCTTCCTCTGTCCCACCCCACCCGTGCTTGTGCTCGCTCGCTCTCTCTCAAATAAATAAATAAAATCTTTAAAACACCATATCATATCTAAATATGAAACTAAGGTGATGGATTCAAGAGTGATGCTTTGCTGACGTAGAGCCCCGAGAAACCCTACTGTTCCATTTGACAGACTATAGATAGGTTTATTAATAAGGAACTTGTGGTTTGGTTGTTCATTGAAAGCAGCCACTTTAGGTTTATGTGGAGATGTGGGGATCTGTGTCCACTAACTGCAGCCACCAATGCAGGTTGGAGCTGGCAAAGACATGGGGTAAACAAGAAGGAGTGTAAACTCCACAGGTATTTACTACTCTAAGCAAATATGATATAGGAAAATCCAGATTTATACAAAGGATTAATTAGGGAGCCATTATTCTCACTTTTATTTCCTTAAAGGATTTTGAATAAGATTCCCTTCAAATAGGAAGCTCCCTGGATACATTTCAAATACATTTGGATTTATATACATTTGCCTTTCTAGCAACTGTATAAAAACATAATTCTAATAGAGGAAATGTGCTTCCCTTCATACAGTTGGCATTCTTTAGTGATTACAAAATACATTGATTGCATATCTCATCATGGTTCCTGTTGAGTTCTTTTCTTGTTTTAGCAATATTCTTAGGTAAAACTTTTTTTAAGGGGGGGAGGGACAGAAGGACAGGGAGAGAGAGAATCTTAAGCAGGCTCCACATCCAGCACAGAGCCTTAGGCAGGGCTCCATCTCACAACCCTGAGATCATGACCTGAGCAGAAATCAAGAGTCAGACACTTAACTGACTGAGCCACCCAGGCGCCCTGGGAAAACTTTTTTTTAATCTAGTAGGTATAATGGGTAACACTAAAGATGAATCTGTTTAAATGATGCCAGTATCAACTACTTACAAAGATTTTCATGATATTCTTATCACGGTAAAGCTTTGAGCATGTCCTAAAGAGAATAATTACTATACAAACTGTTTCATTGAGTCAATACTAACTGGTGCCTCTTGTCTTCATAACAACAATGTGAGGAAGTAGAAAACTAAGAAAACCAGATGAAATGGCACACTAGCATTTCTATTAACAACAACAACAACAACAAAGTAGTGCCAAGGAAAAAGAATATCACATAACTACCCAAAAAGTCTACAGTATAACTCTTTTACTTTGAAAATGCTATAACTCTGTCTACTTCAGTCAGTTCCCAGCTGACTTAGGATTCAAAGTTCCAGTGTTTCATCACTGTTAAGACTATTGTTTTACTTCTCACCTTACATCTTCAAAGGCAGAGCATCTTAAACTCCCCTAGACAGTCTACTTCATATATTATTTCTTTTGAGCTTTTTTTACTTTTTTATTGAAGCCCGAGTCATCTTTCTGAAATAGACCTTTATCTTTATCTTATTCTCTAGATTCTTTGCCTTACCTAAATTTCTGAACTTCTAAACTTCTTAGATTGGTAGCTTTGGGTCTCCCATAAATGGTTCCAGTAGTAAGTTTTCCTTAAGTGAACTTTTTGGTAATCTGATTTTTTTAACGATCCAGACTGTTTTGTTAGGCAACAGAATGTTAAACCATTTCATAAAGCAATGGCATATTCACATGGATTTTTCCTTAGTTATAAATGTTTTTTTTTCCTCAAAAAGTGAACTAATGTCTTTATAACATTGAACATATTTTTGCATCTCATAGATAGGTGATTTTAATTTTAGGAAGCACATAATACATTAAAGCAGTAGGTAATTTTTTCATACTAATTTCTCAGAAAGGTGACTGCTTCTACTTAGTCACTTAACTCCAGGCATCAAAAACCTTTAATCAGAGAGAACTGAGGAATGATTTATTTTAGATCTTTGTTAAGCTTTTGGAAGACAAGTATTTCCAATGTAATGGACAAAATATGGATAATTGGAGTTGTTTTGCCATTATATATGTAATAAACGACAGCTCCCACCAACAAGCAGGTCTTTATAATATATTTATTTAATGAAAATGAAAAAAAATTATCTTGAACAACAAACGTAAATGTTTTAACCAGGTAAGTAATAAATCAGACCAAACAAAAACTTTACAGTAGGGGTTTTTTAAACAACTACAGCAACAACAAAAAATCACTACATAAACTTTAAACCAAATCAATGTGAAAAACTTAGAATGTTGGCTTATGGGACCAGTTCAGTCTTCAGCTTCCTCTTCCTACCTCTTGATGATTAAGAAATGAAAATCTTCCCTACTTTTTCAACTCCTACATAGTTTCCCAATATAGAATGAAATAGATTCCAAAAGAAGACCGTTACCATTTCAGATCTGCACAAGTTGTGGCTTTGATTTAGACTAGAATATCTGCTAAATTAAAGTGAGCCTCACCAGTGCTTAAACTTCCCTCTCTCAAAGCATTCTGAGCAAACCAGTTACTTGAAAGGTCTTAGCGTGAACATTTAAGAAAGTATCGTGAAAGGATTTTTTTTTTTTAAAGATTATTTATTTATTTGACAGAGACATAGCGAGAGAGGGAACACAAGCAGGGGGAGTGGGAGAGGGAGAAGCAGGCGCCCCGCGGAGCAGGGAGCCCAATGCGGGGCTCGATCCCAGGACCCTGGGATCATGACCTGAGCTGAAAGCAGACGCTTAACGACTGAGCCACCCAGGCGCCCCCGTGAAAGGATTGTTGATGAATGCTGTGTCACAGCTAGCTTTTCTGTAGTAATTAAAGATTTACAAAACCGTCATACTGATTATTGAAAAATTTAGCAATAAAATGAGCTTGAAAAACAATCATGGTCTGCCACTGCCTGCTTTAAAAACAATTATAGAAAAGTTATGAGACCATAGTATCTAAATAATGTATGATGGAAGGTATAATCTTAGTTTTGTAAAGCTATCTTCATACTTCAGTCTAACTCAGATAAAGATTATTTCACATCTAAATGATCTTTTTTTGTTTATTATTTTATTGTATGTTTCTCATGGAATTCACAAAATTAACAAGAAGAACTCTTGACTTCACTAGGTCATGAAATTTCTGATTTGGTGATGGATTTCACAGGGGATTTGGTGATTGTTTCATCATTTACTTGAACTCAAACAGTGAAAGACTTTATTTTAATTACTGTGTATAAAATCTTGTATTTTCTTGTGCTTTACTAATCCTAAGGATCTGGAGAACCTTCACTCTTCCTTGTTTTGCTTTGAGTACTCGTTTTTTTTTTCATGTCTCTTCTTTTTCTTCAAAACATAAAGACGAGTAATAAAACAGTACTAAGTTACTACCAGCATAAGTGAGATCAGTCAGACAGAGAAAGACAAATACTCTATGATCTCAGTTATATGTGGAACCTAAAAAAGTTGAACTCATAGAAACAGTAGAATGGTGATTACCAGTGGCTGGGAGAAATGGGTAGATGTTCAGAGGGTACAAATTTTTAGGTATAAGTTGAATAAGTTCTGGGGATCTAATGTACAGCATGGTGACTATAATTAACAATACCGTATTATATACTTGAAAGTTACTAAGAGAGTAGATCTTATGTTTCATCACAAATATATATATTTTTTATGTGAGGTGATGGAGGTGTTAACTCACCCTACTGTAGTAATCATTTCATAATATATATAATGTATCAAAATCATCAGTTGTGCACTTTAAGCATATGCAGTGTTGTATGTCAGTCAGTTATATCTAAATAAACCTGGGGAAAAATTACTACTAGCATAATATAGCTCAGTGGTTCTCACTGAGGTCAGTTTTGCCCTTCTCCTCCTGGACTTTTGTAACCAAAAGTCTAGAGACATTTTTGTTACAACTGAGGTGGGGAAAGTGCTTCTAACATCTAGGGTAGAGGTCAAAGATGCTGTTAAACATTTTATAATACACAAAACAGGCACCCACAACAAAGTCAAAGTAGTGTGGAGATTGAGAAACCCTGGGATAATGGAATCCAGGAAACTTGGAATCTAGTCTTAACTCCACCACTAACTACCAAGTCATTTAACATTTCTTTGGGCCTCAGGCTCCTCCTTGCAAAATGAGAGATTGAATTACATAATCCTCAAAGAATTATGTAGCATCAAAAGCTTATAGACCTATGAAACCTCATGATGTTCTCTTTCCTATCAGGGAGAGAGTTTCCTTGGTGACTCCACTTTTGTGTGTGTGTAACATTCTAGATAATGAATTTATGTACTTTGCTTTTGCTTCGTTTAATTTTTTAAATCTCTTTTTAAGTTTTTTAATGTTAATTCCAGTATAGTTAGCATAATATTGTATTAGTTTCAGGTCAATTAATTTTTACTTTTGAATTAAATAAATATATGTATTTCTTAAAAATATTTAAAGATCGATTTTACACAAAGCAGTTGAAATTAAAAGTTTTATTTTAGATTATTTTTAATATCTGTTTTTTTTTTTTTTTTGAAAAGTGCTTGTTAGCATTTAATGAACTTCCCTCCAGGTGACTTAAAGCTACCAGGACACAGCCTCCCCCCCCCCCCCGCCCAGCCACACCCTTAATCTTCTCCTCAGCTCTTCTACTGAAGAATTTGTTCTTCACCATGACAGGCCATTTGGGGAGCTTTCCCTTTCCCAAAACTTTGTAGTAGTCTGATCGCACCACATCAATGTTGGGAGCAGCTCCAGTCTTATTTTGGGCAGCATTTACCTGTGTCTGCTCACTGACCAAGGTCCACAGTTTATCAAGGTTGACTGTTGGGCAGAAGCTCTGGTTTCTCTTTAAGTGGTAATGCCTCAGACCAACTTTTTCAAAGTAACCTGGATGGTATTTGTTGACATTGATCCTGTGGTAATGCATGCCACCAGCATTATCCTGGCCTCCTGGGTGCTTCTGGTGCTTGCCTGTGGGGCTGTGACCGTGGCTCCCATGGCCCTGAAGTTTCCAGGTCTTTCTCACACTCTGGATGGCCTGTCAGCAGCTCAGACGAAGTAGCTTGAATATTGGATTTTAAAAATGGTTTAAAAATCTACCATGGCCTCCGTATGCAATTTTAAACAAAAAACACACTTTAAGCATATTTTTGCTTTGGAGATTCTGACTGTGTTTACACTATGTGTATTCAGTTCTCCCACACAACCCTGTAAGAAACTAGTCAGATGGATAGTTGGATTATCATGCCAACATGATCTTCACACACTTTAAACATACATAGATTAGTGAGCACCACACATTACATGCTGTTTCTCTAGTGAAACTGGTTGTGTCATTCCTGCAACAATCTCACTTGAAAAGCGTTATGCGAAGATCTTTTTTCAGGCAGTTCAAACAATAAAGTGGTCCCTAATTTGTACTGAAAAGTAAGGATTCCTTTAAGAGGAGTAGTTGTTCTGGTTCTCTCTCTCTGGGTACCGTGTGCCAAGCATTGTTCTGTGCACTGAAACAGTAGTTAGGTTTTATACGATGCCTTACAGCCACATCATACCCATCTTACATGGAGAGAAACAGAGGAACAGACTGGCCCTAAATTACATAGCGAGGAAGTAGTTTGCTTAGTGTGGAAACTTCTTCAAAAAGTCATTTCACTGAAGTGTAGGAAATGTTTCTGTAACCTCTCTTGAGCAAGGATCAGCAAACTTTCTCTGCAGTAGCCCAGATAGTAAATATTTTAGGCTTTGTGAGCCCTGTGGTCTGTCACAACTGCTCAACTTCGCTGTTGTAAGACAAAAGCAGCTACAGACAGTACATAAATAAATGGGTATGGCTGTATTCCGATACAACTTTACACAAAACGGTAGCAGGCTGGATATGGCATACAGACCATAGTTTGCCCATCCCTGCCTTTGAACATGCCCTAAGTTCCCATGACCCTGCTTGGTATCTCCATTTGCTCTCCTTTTCATCCTTGGGGAGCATAACTAAATGAAGAATTGCATTATATACTTGTAGTAAGAGCACACTGAAATCCACAGATCACCAGAAACTAACCTCTTGACCTCTTTTACAACAGTCTGAGCACTTCTCTTATTTGCTGCATTCTAGTTTCATCTTTGGCCCCTTTCACAAAAGCTGGCACTCAGGCTTTCCAGATTCCTATTAATACCCAATACAGAACAGTTGGCTCATAATGGCCTATAACTATCTGCTCACTGCCCTGGTAACTGTTTTCCAGGTGAGTACGTGCCCTATCCTTTCTACAGAGAGTTTTTTTGCTAGTTATGGCAT
The DNA here is from genome assembly GCF_004348235.1 of Phoca vitulina. Lineage (NCBI taxonomy): Eukaryota > Metazoa > Chordata > Mammalia > Carnivora > Phocidae > Phoca > Phoca vitulina. Next base: position 3,939,455 of record NW_022589780.1, on the reverse strand, counting down.
AGACACTGTAGGCATCCCTTGATTTACAGATAGATGTGTTTCAGCAGGGCTGGCTGGAAGAGGAGAAATAGAGCTATCCAACTGCCATTTTGTAGTGTGCATTCCTTCTGGATAAAATAATCTTAGACCAGATACACTTGTGGTAAATACACTATTGCAGGCACAGAACGCTTGGACAAGATTTTGAAGTCCTAATTGCCTTTACTACTATAGTGTTTATGGCCTTGGGCAAGTCACTTCCCCTCTGTGAGGCTTAGGTTATTCATCTTTGAGATGAGGATAATAATTGTAATTATCTCTCAGGGTCGTGAGAACTAAAGGAGATAATGGACGTGAAAAGTGCCTTGTACTACCACAAGTAAAGATGAGGAAAGAACTGATATGAGTGGGCCATTGGGAGAGCAGTACAAAAAGTGCTGACAATCCACGGCTTGAAGAAGCGCCTGTTACTGCTTTTTTGCAGCACTTTGTAGCAATTAGTTTTTATTCTGATTAGAAAAGTAATCTTTGGCTCTTTGCTGAGTTTACCTATAATAAGGGTACCAGTTTACCATAGAACATTAGTTCAAATATTATTTTAGTAATATGGAATTATTTGGCTCTAACGGAGCTGTCCTCATCCCCTCTCTCACCTCAGTTTCCCCCCCCCCTTTTTTTTTTCTTTCTCAAGGCGAAGTTTGAAGCAAAGAATGTCCTCTTGTGATCCTAAGACAAGCATGATGGTAATTTACTTACCAACCATTTCCTGAGTGCCTCACTGTGTAATGAGCAGAGTAGAATCCTTGGTCTCCGAGAGCTCAGTCTAGATCCATGCTGTCCAATATGTAGCCACTAGCCACATGTGACTGTGGAACACATGAAATGTCACAGGTTCAAATAGAAATGTGAGAGAGGGAGTGGGGGGTGGAGGAAATTATCCAGAAGAAGGTACTCAAATAGAACAGAAGTAGGTATTAATTCGAGAAGAGGGGGAAGAAGGCTACTTAAACAGGAAGGTAGTATCTGTGGCATTACTTACTCCTATATAGTCTACTTTTTACCTGTTTGTGGCTTTGGTGACTCTATGTAGGTAATGTTGCTATATAGATACTGTATTTTGGCAGTGTAGACTATCTACTCATCCATAAGAGTACAGGACAGTGGGGGACCATTTTGTTCTTTTGCTACATGAAAAGTGTAGCATGCTCAGTGAATAGATTCATGGCATAGTGAGCTCACGACTGAAATCTGACCCTGAGAATGGGATTGATTTAAGAGGCTGGTTAAGAAACTGGATTCGGGTCACTTAGTTCAGAAAGTCCATTTTGGGCAATTTTTAAATCACCAATGTTGTGTTTGGATATTACAGCCTATACTTGTCTTCCAGTTACTGAGATGTAAGATTCTTGAGGAAGGAGATAGGTATTTTATTAATTTTTGAACTTGTAACTCTCCCTCTCCTCCTGTGTTTAGCCCAGTGCCTGGCACCAAACAGGTGTTCTCCTCCTGTGTTTAGCCCAGTGCCTGGCACCAAACAGGTGTTCAGTAAATATTTATTCCACAGTACAAATAATAGAAATCCATGAAGTTTACTATTTGACAAATGAATATAGTTTTAAGGGTAATTTTTACTACCTAGAAATACATGTAGATTTTGGGTTTAGAGATTTCACAATACTGATTAATTTATCTCAAAATACATTTGAAGCTAAAAGATAAATCTGAATGATTAATTGGTTTTATTTATTTTATTTGTTCCAAATTTATGATTTTTACATATCATTGCCAGGAAAATTGTTATATAAATTGTGGTATACTCATAATATGAAATACTATGCAGCCATTAAATCAGGAAGGTATGCATATACTGACATTCTATATTGTTGAGTCAAAAAAGCAAATTTGAAATCAACATGTATTGTCTGAGTTTTGTAAAAAGAAAATCACTACATTTGAATGTACATATATGCATGTGTTTATATGTGCATAGAAAAACCGGTGGCAGAATATACCTCAAGTTGATAAAAATGGATCCTCCTGAGTAAGATTGAGGACAGTTGGGTCTCAGTGTTTACCTTATACACCCTGCATTATTTGATTTTTTTTTAAAACGGTGATTATGAATTACTTTTTCAATTTTTTTTATTTTTTATTTTTTTAAAAGATTTTATTTATTTATTTGACAGAGAGATAGTGAGAGCAGGAACACAAGCAGGGGGAGTGGGAGAGGGAGAAGCAGGCTTCCCGCCAAGCAGGGAGCCCGATGCAGGGCTCGATCCCAGGACCCTGGGATCATGACCTGAGCTGAAGGCAGACGCTTAACGACTGAGCCACTCAGGCGCCCCTCAATTTTTTTTTAGAAAATTATTTTAAAATTCAGATATAATAGAGCTGGTCACTACAAGTTTTAAACAAAACAAAAGTGATTACAAGGAAACCATCTCCAATTAAATTGGGTATTTTGGGGACATATGTGTTAGTTCAGCAATGGTCACTTGAAAAAGAAGATCTTCAACAAATTGTACTTAGTTCTTTCTGATGATTTTTCTAACAGCACATATACACATATTTTTTTTTTTGGTAGAAAGATGTACTTTTATATTTTTTAGTTATTTGAAGTTTCAAGTGTAAATTTTTTGTGCTTTTAAAATAAATGGATGATTTCATCAAGATCATCAAGAAAACACATGGGATAAGGGCTTACGCAGCAGCTAACAGTGTGTACTTTGTTGTTGTTGTTTATTCATAAACTGAGGAAGAAAAACACATTTTTGGCCCTTTTACTTCCCAAATAATTCCCTCTCTCTCCAGTACAGCTATAAGTTGATTGATAGTAAACACTATGTATCTTGTATCTTAAAATTTATATCTTAGGATTTCAGGGTTGAAAGAAACTTAAATGCCCTATACTCAAGTCAGTCTGTCTTCTGATGCTTGAAATCCCCTTGCAGTGGGAAATACTAAGTACAGAGTAGGCAGTCAACAATGTAGTTGTATAATAATAGTTCAGAAAGAAGGGGTTCTTGAATCTCACTGTATAGTAGGTACTTTTAGATTTATTATTTTATTCTTTATAGGCCTGCAGATAACTATAAAAACAAAGGTCTTTTTCAGATTCAAATTCTATGGGCTTGACTACTACATTGGTTTCACTTTTTTCAGGTCCTATCAGCAAGCATAAATTCTTGAAAGGTTTATCTTTAACCCAGAAGGATAATACAGAGACATGAATGAGAAGTAGAAACTTGGACTGTTTCAAATGAATGGGAGCTTGTAGATAATTCAATCCAATCCTCTCGTTTTACAGTTGGGTGAACTGAGGCCCACAGAGGGGAAGAGACTTGCTCAGAGTCACACAAGTCAGTGGAGGACCTAATTCAGTCTCTTGCTTTTCAATTTTAGTGAGCTACCTGTACTAATATTCACTCCAATGTCAAATTCCCTTTTGCAGTTATGGCTTGACCATAGTAATGTGTCCTGAAAAATATGGCAATAAATTAAGTTGGACATAGGACCATGATCTCTTTAAAGTTTTTTCTAGACCTTTTACATGACCATAAATACTTTATAATTAGAAAGGATAATTTCACATTTTCACATTTTATCTTTCTGTTTCAGAATAACGAGCTAAATTATCTATAGGTCAGTCCATTTTAATACAATAGTATGTTACCCAGATAGAATTTTGACTTCAGAATGTTTAAAGTCTCCCCCCACATAGTTAAAATCCTAGCTTCAGTAATAACTTACTGTAGTAAGTATAATTTTAAAATTACCCCAGTGATCCTTGTCCTTGTATGATAACCTACCTTTGAGTGTGGGTAGAACCTGTGAATATATCATTATATAACATATCATTATAATAATACATCATTCCCATGACTAGGTTATGTTATATGGCATGGTTGACTTTAAGAGGTGTTTGATCACACAAAGCTCCTCAAAAGTTGAGACATTTTGTCACCTGGTAACAGAATAGAAAATTTGAAGCTTGAGAGGGATTTGATGTGCCAATACTGACTTGAAGATGGAGGGAGCCCCACCTGACTAGTCAGCAAGAAAATGGGGACCTCACACCTAGAGCTACAAAAGAAATGAATTCTGTCAACAACCAGTGAACTTGGAAGTGGATTCTTCCACCCAGTACCTCCATATAAGGGATCAATCTGGTTGACACCTTGATTTTGACCTTGTGAGACCCTTAGTAGAGAGCCTAACTGAACCCACCAGGACTTCTGAATTACAGAACTGTGAGATAATAAATGAGTGTTATTTTAAGCTGCTAAGTTTGTGACAGTTTGTTATGCAGCAGTAAAGATACGAATATACTTACCATGTGCTCTAAGAGAAGCCCTTTATCAAATCTCTTATGTCTCAGTTTCCTTTTGCATGTCACAATGGAAGTAACCTACACTGCTTTGAAACTGTAGTTGTAAAATGTGGCTTCTACAGTAAGAGGAGACATGTATTATTAACTTTGGTGGTATTACTACTAATGATTTTTATTCTTCTGGACCTATAAAAATCCTTTTCACACAGAAATAAGAAAGTAAAGAAATATAATTTGGCCCTAGGTAGACTTTCCCACAGTGTGATCTTAGAATACCCAGGCCTTATGCCTGCCATTCTACTATAGCAGAGAAAATATGGAGGTTGGAAAACTGTTCCATTTGTATCACATACATATTGAGAACTCACTCTGTACCTAGCACCGTAGTATCTCTGTAGATTGTACAAAGGGGAAAAAAGTTCAGACATGGTCTTTGGCTTCTAGTAACACATAATATAGTAGAAGAGAGAAAATATGGGATCATATTAATTGTACTCCAACATAAGAAGTGCTTAATGTCTTGAGATGAATAAATAAAGCTTGGTAAGAGTTCAGAGGAGCTTGCCTGTGAACTGGACCTTGAAGAATAATTAGGATTTGAATAACAGGAGACCGAGAAAGAAAGGCATTCCAGTTAGAGGGAAGAGCACAAACAAAGGTGTTGATAATCTAGAAGGCCACATCAACAAATAACAAGTAGTTCAGTATATCTGCAGTGTAGGATGCCTAAGTGTAATAGGAAATGAGTTTGAAAGAATAGCTTGGGGCCAGATCATAAGAAACTTTTGAGTTCTAGGTTAAGGAGTTTGGACATTATTATGTGTTTCTGCACAGAAGGGTGAAATTACCAGATTTGTAATTTAGAAAGAAAATTGTGGCAGCAATGTGGATAAGGGTTGGTGGTGATGTGTGAAGAGTGATGAGGCAGAGACTGGAGATAGGGAGACATTTTAGGAAGGAAAGAAAGTGAGAGATGACAGAGGCATAACTGTAGGAGAGTGGTTTTGGGAAAAGACAGGAAGGATGATGTTTTAGGGGAGTCACAGAGAAAAATGGACATAGTATGTCAAGGAAGCAAGGCTCAAGATGTTTGTAAGGTGCTGAGATCAACAGAAGTCCCACAGCTAGGAAGTACAGAGTCAGGATTAGTACCCAAATAGCCTGGCTGTGGAGCTCTTGCTTAACCAGTATTGTTCACTCATGAGATGGTGGATAACAACAACAACAAAAAAGTCAGGAAAAAGCTCTTTTATATGTGATGTGACAGGAGCAGCACTCCTGTCCACCTTGCAGCTGCTCTTTGATTGAAGGCTAGGAGTTGGGGTGAGATGTAAGTGTGTGTGTGCACACGTGCTGCTTCTAGGAATATAAGTGGGGAACAGATTAGGCAAGGTTACTGCAGTGGGCTCCGTGAGCCACCAGCACTCACCTGCTCCAAGGAGAGGCCTTAGAGGTTTGGGTGAGTTCACCAGGCATCACCACATTCTACATACTCATTGTCCTCTGAGAGAATAGAGTGACTCCATCTCACAATGCCTGAAGGTAGCTTTTGAAATCCACATTTGTTTGTTATGAGTCTGTTCTAAAGATTTGCTAACTTTCTGTTTGTCCCTCTTTCTGGTTCCTGGTGTGTATAGCATGATCTATTGGGAAATATGTAGCACTTACAGCATAGGGATTTGGGTGGTTTCCCAGATAGTCTAGGGCAGGATTTTCAACATGTGAACCCAGGACCACCTATATAGAGTCCTCTTAGGTACCTGTTGCAAGTGCAGATTCATGGGCTACTTCAGATTTACTGAGGCTCAGGAGTTGATATTTCTAATAAGCATGGATCATTTTTCAATTAACATAAAATTATTCGTTTATTTATTTTTATGTGGTGTTTGAAATCCTCAAGTAAATTAGTCATTGTGCCAGAATAATGAAAGATGGTATTGAATATGTTTCTCTGAATGACACCTCCTAGAAATTCGGATATATCCCTTCATACACCCTGGTTGATAATTACCAGCCTAGACCATTAACTTAAAGAATGAAACTAGAGCTCCCTATTGTTGTTGAAAATTCTCTCTTGGTTCTGCACAACTTGTGTGTGACTATGACAAGATCACACCAAATTAACTTTAATATTAGCATACTCAACCACTGCTTGAAAAAATTTGTTCCTTATAAAGGAAATTGAAAAAACTTATTTGCATTTTTCTTTCTTCTGTGAAGCTTTTATTCTGGTAGTATGGTAGTTTTCACTGCAGGCCACCATTGTGTGTCTCCAAAGGAGGGGGCTTGGCCTGGTGAATGTTTTTTGAAATGTTACAGAGTTGAGTCTCATGGCTTCCTTGAAACTGTCCCCTTCACTTTGATCTTTCAGTGACCAGTGTGAGAAAGGAAATTTTATGGTCTGGACCTGGTTAAGTGAAATCCAAAAATAATTAAGAAAGCACTTCCTTTTCTGGGAATGAGTTCATTAGGAATCTCAGTACACTGGAAAGCACTAAGGTCTCAGCCTTAGACATTCCCAAAGGACTCTCCAAGTGGCCTGTATTACAGAGGACTCTGTTGGAATTGCCTGGTAGTTTTTTTTTTTTATTTTTTAATTTTATTATGTTATGTTAATCACCTGGTAGTTTTGAGGAGATATGTGCATGGTTGTGGGATGACTCACCCTTTTTGCTTGGATAGTTCCACTTTCATTGTGGACAGACTCTGAAGGACCAGTTTGGTGTATATGTATGTTCATTCTACCCTGGAGTGTTCTCTATGAGAAAGCATTTGTTTAGTGATTTGCCATTTTGTTTTATAGCCACTCTGCAGCCTATGAAATGGTCATCTGGCCTTTTTATTTGTTTGAGAAAAGCAGTTTTCCCTTCTTATCTTCATGGCTGCTAAGCAGCACAAGGGTAGCTCAGGGAAACCATATGATTTCCTTCCATCTGTCTGTTCAGGAACTGGACAAGAACATCAAATCTAAGGTTTATCGGTTTGTATTTGCCCCAAACTGGATATGCGATATTCTGGTTTTCAGGTAACATAATTGGTACCCTTTCATTGAAGTGAATTAATCCAGTCAGCATATGTTAAAACTTGCTTTGTGCCAGGCACTGTGGTAAGCATTCTGTTAACAGAAGAGACACGAATTTCTTTCCTCTAGGTGTTTGTCGTCTAACAGGGAACACAAACATATAAGCAAATTGCTATTTTAAAAGATGTCATAGCATGGTGGATATAAAATTCTGAAAGTGTGGTTAATTCTGAGGAAAAAAAAATGGAATGTTCTCAGAAGAGGTCAAGTTAAGGAAAGAAAGGCACTCCAGACAAAGGGACTAGCACAGAAGCATGCTAGCACATTGAGTTTGAGGGAATGGCAAATAATCCAGTGTTGCTTAAGCAGAATGCACATAGTTGGTAATATTAGGTATTAGGTTATGAAGAGCCTTGAATGTCATCCTGAAGCTTTTGAACTTTGTCCTGTGAACAGTCTTAGAAGGATTTAAAATAATAATTTGCTATATAATGAGCACTTCTTATATACCAGACACTGTATATGAAATGAGTATTGCCATCTCCAGTTTTATTTTTCCCCATTAAAACTTGTTAGCCATTAGTTTGTTTGTCCTTAGAGGATTTTAAGCAGAGGTATGATCCACAAGGTTTGTATTTTATAATGATGACTTTGGGAGTGATATATGCAAAGTGGTGAACCTAGAAGTAGGGAGAGCATTAAGGAGGCTATTGCAGGGAAAAAAGGCCATGACAGAAAAGGATGAGCAGTATGTTTATTAGGTGGTTCTAGGGATTGCAAATACACAAAAATTTGAATGAAAGAGTCCAGGCCTTCTATTGGCTCTTTGTGCATATTGTTAATATATATCAATACAAAGAGACTACATAGTGTTTTGAAAGACCTTGAAGCTTAGAACTAGAATACTAGGATTCAGGCCCTGGTGCTACTGCATAATTAGTTGTGAATCCATAGGGAACTTGCTCTTCTTTGAACCTCAGTTTCCATAACTATAAAATAGGAATTTGAAACATTTTGGCTACTTCCTAGAGTTGTAGAGAGCAATTGAGCTAATACCCATGAAAGACAATGTGCTATACAAATATTGGTTCTAGAGGCAGCTGTTATTTAATGTTCTCAGTATTGTACCTACTTCACAGAGTTGTTATGAGTATTAAATGCAGTAATGGATTGGAAATCATTTTGTTAACTTTAAAGTGTGATTCAAATGTTAAGTATTAATAAAAATAATAAAAGAGAACAATTCATTCTGCATCCAGATGTTCTCTCTCCATGGTGACTCATGTACTCATTCAGAACTGTGCAGATAAACCTCCATTTAATTTCCACAGGCTGGATTCCTACATGTAACAGAATCAAATGGGATCAAAAGGTTCTATGCATTGACTTCTCCCTGTCAAATTTTGGCTCAGGACTGAAAGAACACCCATTTTACCCGAGTTGTCACTAGCCTTATGCTCACATCCAGTTATTTTGCCGATGTACATGCTGAATTTGGGGACAGGCCTCCAGATCCAACAAAAACCCCAAGTTTCCTTTTATTCAAATTGGCCAGACACCATCAGAAAGGATGAATACCCAACTTTTACATCAACATGGATGGGACTGGAGGAGATTATGTTAAGTGAAATAAGTCAAGCAGAGAACGTCAATTACCATATGGTTTCACTTATTTGTGGAAAGTAAGGAATAGCATGGAGGACATTAGGAGAAGGAAGGGATAAATGAAGGGAGGGAAATCGGAGGGAGAGATGAACCATGAGAGACTATGGACTCTGAGAAACAAACAGGGTTTTAGAGGGGAGGGGGGTGGGAGGATGGGTTAGCCCGGTGATGGGTATTAAGGAGGGCATGTATTGCATGGAGCACTGGGTGTTATACGAAAACAATGGATCATGGATCACTACATCAAAAACTAATGATGTATTGTATGGTGACTGACATAACATAATAAAATTTAAAAAAATAAAAATAAAAAAAAACAAATTGGCCAGACAAACCAATCTTCAAGTTCTATGCCCAGGAGGGCCACAGGTTTTTCAAAGGTCAGCCATCACCATGAAACCAGGTGTGATATGTAAATCAAGTTTTATATTGCTTGTGGTCAGTGGAAACAACCTAGCAGGCAGACCCCACCACAGTTTGCTGCTTCCAGTGGAAGTTAGTCATATGAAAATTGTGCCTTTGGTATCTATGAAATGGAGGATAGAAGTGAGAAATTAGAGCAGTTCTGACCCTTACCCTCAAAATTCTAAGATTTAGAGGCCTTCAGATCCTTCTGTCCTGTTTTTTTATTTCATTAACAGAAGTATGTTCCTAGCTAGTTATTCTCTCTCCACTCTCTTTTATTTTAGCTAAAGTGGAACCAGCTTAAGATGCTCTGGCTTTTGGTTTTCATGGACCCTATCATGTTTTCAAAGAGCTATTTTTGAGGACAAGACGATTAGGAAGTGCCTGGTTCTTTATCTCTTTGCTCTTGGCAAAGAAGATTAAAATCATTTAAAGAAAAGCGTTATTGACTGACTTGATTAATTGGTATTAGTGAATCTAATGGATATTTGAGAAATATGTACCATAAAAGTTGAAATTCCAACCTGTAATCTTTTAAAAATGTTTAAAATTCATTTTAATGTTTGCATATTTAACAATTTTTATTTTTTATATTTATCCATACACATATGTTTTTATATTTGGCTTATATAAAATGTGGTTTTCTGTCATGGCTCATTTCTTTTATATTTTTGCTTTTTTTCTCTTGACATATAGTATTTTGATTTTAGTTGCTTCTTGATATACCAAAGAGCTGCACTTACATTTGTGGATATTTAAGTTAAACTAATTAAAAGTAAAGTACAGAAAAAATTCAGTTTCTCAATCTCATTAGCCACAAGTCAAGAACTCAATAGCCACATGTGTCTAGTGACTACTGTTTTGGACAGTGTAGATCTAGAACATTTCCATCAACACAGAAAGTTCTATTTTGGAGAGCACAGCCATAAAGTAAATGTGCCATAATGTGCTAAGCCAATTTTTGTTGTTGGACGTCTGTTTTTCAGTTTTAAATATTATGGATAACTCTATGTATGTAGCTATTTGATTTGGTTGAATTATTTCTTGGGACCAGTTTGAAAAGCTGAGTTATTGGGTCAAAGAGTATGAACATAGTTTTTAAACCTGTAACTTACTCAAAAAAGAGAACAACAGGCCAATATCTCTGATGAACATAGATGCAGAAATCCTTAAGAAAATACTAGCAAGGGTGCCTGGGTGGCTCAGTTGGTTAAGCGACTGCCTTCGGCTCAGGTCATGATCCTGGAGTCCCTGGATCGAGTCCCGCATCGGGCTCCCTGCTCGGCAGGGAGTCTGCTTCTCCCTCTGACCCTCCTCCCTCTCATGCTCTCTGTCTCTCATTCTCTCTCTCTCAAATAAATAAATAAAATCTTTAAAAAAAAAAAAAAAAAAAAAAAAAGAAAATACTAGCAAAACAAATCCAACAATACATTAAGAAATCATTCACCACGATCAAGTGGCATTTATTCCTGGGTTGCAAGGGTGGTTCAACATTTGCAAATCAGTCAACATGATACATCACATCAAAAAGAGATAGGATTAAAAAAAAACATGATCATTTCGGTAGACACAGAAAAACCATTTAGCCAAGTACAACATCCATTCATGATAAAATCCCTCAACAAGTAGGTTTAGAGGGAACATATCTCAGTAAAATAAAGGCCATATGTGAAAAATCCACAGCAAACATTATACTCAATGGGGAAAAACTGAGAGCTTTCCCCCTAAGATCAGAAAAGAGACAAGGAGGTCCACTCTCATCACTTTTATTCAACATAGCACTGGAGGTCCTAGCCCAGCAGTCAGACAACAAAACGAAGTAAAAGTCACCCAAATTAGTAAGGAAGAAGTAAAACTATTTGCAGATGATAATACTATATATATATATATATATATATATATATATATATATATATATATAAAAGCCTTAAGACTCCACCAAAATCTGCTAGAACTGATAAATGAATTCAGTAAAGTCTCAAGATACAAAATCAATGTACAGAAATTGTTGCATTTCTATATACTAATAATGAAGCAGCAGGAAGAGAAACTAAGAAAACAATTCTATTTATAATTGCACCAAAATAATAAAGTACCTAGGAATACACTTAACCAAAGAGGTGAAAGGCCTGTACTCTGAAAACATTAAAACACTGATGAAAGAAATTGAAGATGACACAAAGAAATGGACTTTCCAAAAGCTCATGGATTAGAACAAATACTGTTAAAACGTCTATACTACCCAAAGCAATTTACACATTTAAAGCAATCCCTGTCAAAATATCACCAGAATTTTTCACAGAACTAGAACAAGCAATCCTAAAATTTGTATGGAACCACAAAAGACCCCAAATAGCCAAAGTAACCTTGGGGGGAAAAAAAAGCAGAGCTAGAGGCATCACAATTCCAGACTTCCAAGTTATATTACAAAACTATTAGTAATCAGAACATTATGGTACTGACACAAAAATAGACACATAGATCAATAGAACAGAATTAGAAAACCCAGAAATAAACCCATGATTATATGGTCAATTAATCTTCAACAAAGTAGGCAAGAATATCCAATGGGAAAAAGATAGTCTCTTCAATAAATGGTGTTGGGAAAACTGGTCAGCTACATACCAAAAAAAAGTTACAATGGACCACTTTCTTACACCATACACAAAAATAAACTCCAAATGGATTGAAAACCTAATGTGAGACCTGAAGCCATAAAAATCCTAGAAGAGAGCACAGGCAGTAATGTCTCTGATATTGGCTCTAATAATATTTCCTAGATATATCTCCTGAGGCAAGGGGAACAGAAACAAAAATAAACTATTGGGAGTACATCAAAATAAAAAGCTTCCACACAGTGAAGGAAACAGTCAACAAAATTAAAAGGCAACCTACTGAATGGGAGAAGATGTTTGTAAATGACATATTTGATAAAGGGTTAGTATCTAAAATATATAAAGAACTTATACCAGTCAACACCAAAAAACAAATAATCCAATTAAAAAGGGTCAGAAGACAGGAACAGACATTTCTCCAAAGAAAGACCTACAGAAGGCCAACAGACACATGAAAAGATGCTCAACATCACTGATCATCAGGGAATGAAAATCAAAACTATGAGATACCACCTCACACCTGTCAGAATGGCTGAAATGAATAACACGAGAAAAAACAGGTGTTGGCGAGTATGTGGGGATAAAAGAACCCTGTTCACCATTGGTGGGAATGCAATGTGGTGCAGCCATTCTGGAAAACAATATGGAGGTTACTCAAAAAGTTAAACAAGGAACTACCCTATGATCCAGTAATCACTCTCCAAAAAGACAAAAGTACTAATTCAAGGAGATACAAGCATACTGATGTTTATGGCAGCATTATCTACAATAGCCAAATTATGGAAACAGCCCAAGTATTCATTAATAGGTGAATGAAGTATATCTATCTATCTGTCTATCTATCTATCTATCTGTCTATCTATCTATCTCTATCTATCTATCTATCTATATATATAATGGAATATTAGCCATAAAAAAGAATGAAATCTTGCCATTTGCAAGGGCATGAATGGAGCTATAGAGTATAACTAAGGGAAGTAAGTCAGTCAGAGAATGGCAGATATCATATGATTTGACTCATATGTGGAATTTAAGAAACAAAACAGATGAGCAAAGGGAGAGAGAGAGAGAGAAACCAAGGAACAAGTAATAATAGACAACTATAGAGAACAAATTGATGGTTACCAGAGGGGATGGGTTACGTAGATGATAGGGATTAAGGAAGGCAGTTGTGGATGAGCACTGGTGATGTATGGAACTGTTGAATCAGTATATTGTACACCTGAAACTAATATAACACTATGTTAACTAAATGGAAATGAAATAAAAACAATAAAAAACGTGTAGTACATTGTCATAGTCCTTTCAAAAAGGTTTATATCAATTTTAAGTGCTTTGAGCAGCATATAATAGTTTCACTGCATTCGCAACAACACTGGACCTTATAAATTTTAGGTTTTTTTCTATTCTGGTTTTCATTAAAAGATAGTTCATGTTAAAAAAATATAGTTTATGTTTGATTGGATTTGCATTTCTTTTTATTATTGGTGATGATGTGGTTTCCTATACTAGTTTTACTTTTTCTTCCATGGTACTGTATATTTACATCTTTCCTTATTTATATTTTGATTCTTTAGTATTTTCCTTATCAGTATGAATAATGTATATATATGTAACATATATCAGATTTTCCACCAATATAATCTTTAACAAATTTAGGATAATTTAATTTTAGCTGGTTTTAAATTTAAAGGAGTAATATAATGTGTATGACCTATATTGTATATTCCTTTACATTTCAAGAAACATAGGTAGCTCTATATTCATAGACAAGATTATTTTTGACAAAGTCCCTCAATATATAAGAAAATGCTAACTACTATTTCTTGAGCATTAGTATCCAGAATTTATATTTTACCAAAAGTCATTGAGTCCTGTGGAAGAAAAGAAAAAAAAAGAACTTACCAAATTTTTTTTAATAAAACTTAATTTTCGGGGTGCCTGGGTGGCTCAGTTGTTAAGCATCTGCCTTCGGCTCAGGTCATGATCCCAGGGTCCTGGGATCGAGTCCAGTGTCGGGCTCCCTGCTCAGCGGGAAACCTGCTTCTCCCTCTCCCACTCCCCCTGCTTGTGTTCCCTCTCTCGCTGTGTCTCTCTCTGTCAAATAAATAAATAAAATCTTTAAAAATAAATAAATAACACTTAATTTTCCCCCCAGATTTTAAATTATTTTATGTCTGCCCTTAGTGGTGACATACAATATATTGGTATGTGACCAATATATGTTCCATTTCCTTAACTTTTTAAATTGAGATGTTATTGACATATAACATTATATTAGTTTCAGGTGTACAATGTAATGATTTGAAATTTGTATACATTGGTAAATGATTGCCACATTAAATCTAGTTACCATTCATCACCGTACGAAGTTACAGTTTTTTTCTTATGATGTGAACTTTAAGACTTGAGGGTATTATGCTAAGTGAAATAAGTCCACAGAGAAAGACAATACCATATGATCTCACTTATATGTGAAATCTACAAAACAAGTGAACAAACTAAACAAAACAAAGCTCATAGATAAAGAGAACAGAATGGTGGCTGCTAAGAGAAAGAGGGATTGGGGAGTGGGTGAAATGGGTGAAAGGAGTCAAGAGGAACAAACTTCCAGTTATAAAATAAAGTCATGGGGACATAATGTATAGGATAGTGACTATAGTCAATAATATTGTAGTGCATATTTGAAAGTTGCCAAGAAATAAATCTTAGAATTTCTCATCACAAGAAAAAAAAATTGTTTTTTTTTATCCAGTGTATTCTAATGTATCCTCTAGAATGCTAGAAAAATTTAAATAGACACCAAAGTGAAGTTTTATCAAGACTGCTTTTTATACCACCTTTTCTCATGATATTTTAAAACTGAAGTTTAGTTGATATTCAATGTTACATTAATTTCAGGTAGGGGCGCCTGGGTGGCTCAGTCGGTTAAGCATCTGATTCTTGATTTCACCTTAGGTCACGATCTCAGGGTCTTGAGATCAAGCCCCATGTTGGGCTCCATGCTTAGCATGGAGTCTGTGTGGGATTCTCTGCCTCTCCTTCTACCCCTCCCTCCCCAAATAAATAAATAAATCTTTAAAAAAATATTAGTTTCAGGTATACAACATAGTGATTTAATAATTCTATACATTATGCAATGCTTACCATGATAAGTATAGTTACTATGTATCATCATACAATGTTACTACAATTTTATCGACTGTATTTCCTATGCTGTACTTTTTATCCCCGTGACTTAATTTATTTTATGATTGAAAGTTTATGCATTTTAATCTCCTTCACTGTTTTATCCATTGCCCCACAACAAACAACCACCAGTTTGTTCTCTTTATTTATGAGTCTATTTCTGTTTTGTTTTGTTTGTTCATCTGTTTTATTTTTTAGATTCCACATATAAGTGAAATCATATGGTTCTTGTCTTTTCTGACTTATTTCACTTAGCATAATATCCTCAATGTCCATACATGTTGCCATAAATGGCAAGGTTTCATTATTTTTTATGGCTGAGTAGTATTCTATTATGTGTGCGTGTGTGTGTGTGTACGTGCGCATGTGTGTGTGACATGTTCTTTATCCATTAATCTATTGATGGATACTTGGGTTGCCTACATAGGTTGGCTATTGTAAATAATGCTGCAATAAACATAGAGATGTATATATCTTTTTGTTGTTTTTTGTTGTTATAAATAAGTCTTTTTTATTAAGATATGATTGACATATAACATTATATTAGTTTCAGGCATACAATAATGATTCAGTATTTGTATGTATTATGAAATAATCACAATAAGTAAAATAATAAGTCTAGTTAAAATCAAATCAGCACACATAGTTGCAATATCATTTTTTGTCATGAGAACTTTTAAAATTTACTCTTAGCATCTTCCAAATATGCAATATTATTAACTACAGTCACCATGCTGTACATTACAAGGGATGTATATATCTTTTTGAGTTAGTATTTTCATTTTCTTTGGGTAGATACCCAGCAGTGGAATTACTGGATTGTATGGTATTTCTATTTTTAATTTTCTGAGGAACTTCCATGCTGTTTTCTACAGTGGCTTCGCCAATTTACATTCCCACCAACATTTCGTGAGGGTTCCCTTTTTTCCACATCCTCACCAAAGCTTATTTCTTGTCTTTTTGATAGTAGCCTCAGGTATGAGGTAACATCTCATTGTGGTTTTGATTTACATTTCCCTGGTGATTGATGATGATGAGCATCTCTTCATGTGTCTCTTGGCCACGTGGATGTCTTCTTTGGAAAAATGTCTATTCAGACTACCTTTAAATGTAAATTTAAGGGTCATTAAAAGAGACAATGAGAATTAAATTATCTTCAATAAACGGGCATTTTAACTTACAGGACATACAGAAGGTAGATAAATTGCTACAGACCGGAAAGGAAGGAGGGACTCACCATTTTGTATGTTTCTCCAAATCCCTGACCTGTAACAAGACTTAGCAGTTTCAGGATTTTAAATATTTTTTAGGCTTAGCTGGTTGCTCTCTCCACCTAAGGCATATCTGAAAACCCTGAGGTACCCATTTAAAAAATGTGTTTGTGATAATTCACAGGGGCCAGTTCTGAGAGCATCCTAAATTCTTTGAGGTCCTGGACCTGGTGTCTGTGAGACCCAAAGCGAAATTCAGTGGAATTGAAGCTAAGTATTAGAGCATTTCATACATCACACTAATTAGTTTCTCAAAGATCTCTCTCCAAATAGGAGGAAAAACAGCAAATAACTTCTGGTAGAGTGCTTAAAGTGGGCTTGATGTTTTTTTATTAATTTTTTAACTAAATAAAATTAATACATTCTCATGGTAAAATAATCAAACCATACAAACAGGTATGAAATGATAAAAGTCCTACTTATGACCTTGCCCATTTTCTGCACTCCTCCCCCTTTTCACTCATCAGAGATAAGCATGGTGACCAGTTTCTTCTATAATACCTCAGATTTTCTGTGCATATAAAAACATGTTATATAGTTAAATACATGTATATTATTTTTCACAAATGCTATCACGTTAAAATTGCTTTCTACAAATTGATTTCTTCACTTAATAGATCTTATACACTTTTCCATATATACTTTTCCATACACTTTTCTCTATCAGCATTTCTCTCTATATATATAAGAATATATATATTCTTAAAAGTTTCACAATATTTAACTGTATAGATATGTTGCAGTCTATTTTGTAATTTCCCACTGCTGATATATATTTTGTTTTTCTCCCTGACTTTTTTGATATTAAGAGTAGTGCTGCAATTAACATCCTCAAGAGGCAGTATACACCGTGTTTAAGGGGAATAGCTCTAAAGCCAGAGTATTTTCATCCAACTATTGGTGCTACCATCTTCTTACTGTATGACCTTGGGCAAGGTACTTATTTTCTCTGTGCCTCAATATCTTCTATAAAGAAATTGAGATGATAATGGTCTCTATTCTATAAGACCATTATGAGGATTCTTTTTTTTTTTTTTTTAAAGATTTTATTTATTTATTTGACAGAGAGACATAGAGAGAGCAGGAACACAAGCAGGGGGAGTGGGAGAGGGAGAAGCAGGCTTCCTGCTGAGCAGGGAGCCCGATGCGGGACTCGATCCCAGGACCCTGGGATCATGACCTGAGCCGAAGGCAGACGCTTAACGACTGAGCCACCCAGGCGCCCCCATTATGAGGATTCTTAATAATACACATTAAGAACTTAAGTATACAGTAAGTGTCAGGCGCATAGAAAATAAAACAATTAGTAGTTAATATGATTGTATACTTTTATTAGCATACTTTTGAAAAATACAGATTCTTAGTTGCTAAATAGTTGGATAAAACAGTGTATGCATTTTAAATCTGGTAGATATTACCTCTCCACCTTGCCAAAAAAACTACAAACATTGGATACTATCAGAGTTTTAAGTCTTTGTAAATCTTATAGGTTAAAAAAAACCGGTTTATCATTATTTTAAGTTTCCTCTCTTTAATTATGAGGGAGCATGAGCATCTTTTCACATGTTTATTGGCCATTTATATTTCTTTCGTGTGAACTGGCTGTTCTTGGCTTTGGCCCATTTGTTGTTGTTTTTGTTTGGCTTTTCATCTGTTTCTTATTGATTTATGGAGCTCTTTGTATATAAAGGAATTTGGCTTCTTGTCATATGTGTTACAAATAGTTTTCCCAATTTATCTTTCAACTTTGTTTATGTGTTTTTCTGTCCGACAGTCTTAAATTACGTAGTTAAATTAATCATTCTTTTCCTTTAAGGCTGTTGAGTTTGGAGGTCCATGCTTCAAAGGTATTTCTAGGTGGGTTTTATTTAAATCATATACTAGAAGCCTTTTTTGCCAAAAAGCCTCAATTATGGATGTAAGAGCTAAAAGGGATCTTAGGCATTGCATAATTCAACCTTTTTCTCTTCATATCTTTTTAATTCTTCTTGCAGAGGAAAAAGAAATTTAGTCCCACTGAAGGGAACGGACTATAAAAGTTCGAAGCAAGCTAATGGTAAAAAGGCAGACTGGGACTCTGTGCTCTTGATGCCTATTCCAGTGATAATTCAGTTTAAGCAGATTATTTGATAAAATGAGTTTCTTACTTTAAAAAATACATATTTAAACAACTCAGAGATGGAGTTTATTTATTTATTTACTTATTTATTTTTGAGAGAGAGAGAATGAGCGGGGTGGGGCAGAGGGAGAGAGAGAATCTTAAGCAGGCTCCACATCCAACATGGAACTTGATGTGGGGCTCGACTTCCGAACCCTGAGGTCATGAGTTGAGCCAAAATCAAGAGTCAGACACTTACCTGACTGAGCCACCCAGGTACTCAGGAGTTTATTTTCAATGAAGTACAAAACACATTTTAAAACAAAGATTTACTTTTATTTTTCAGATTAATTTTTACTTTGAAAAACATCAGCATATGTTCTGTTAAACATATATCACGTATGTGTTTAAGCATTTAGTTAAATGAATGTGCAAATATTCTAACCAAAGGAGCATAACTTTTTTAAATTTCTCAATTATTTTAGTTGTGAGTGTGAAACGTTGACTTATTTTCACAGAAATTAAGTAGACTTTTGGTCTGATACACATGAGAACCAAAAAGCATTGGCTTGAATGCTAACCTCATTCTCACCTTTCTTTCCCTGCTTTTGCAAATCCTGGGACTAAATCTAATTCCTTTTAAATTGTTTGGAACCTTAGCAAGCCAACCTGTCTGCTGCCCAGATCATTCCCCATTTTAAAGCTCTCTCATGGCTCCTCATTGACTGTAGGGCAAGGTCCAAGCCCCTTAGCCTAGCTTAATTATTATAGTAACTTGACCTCTAGTACTGCAGTCTTCCAGCCTTATTTTACACTTCTGCTTGTACATGCTCTTTCTCTGTTTGGGGCAACTGTCTTCTTGCCCAATTGCCTGCCTGAAAAACCAATTCAAATAAACATTATTTCTGCTACTTCTATGAAACCCTTTCCAATCTTTCTACTCCAAGACTAAGTGTTTCTATGGGCAGGACTTCTGGAGTGGCAATTTTAAAGATCACGGTGGATCCTCTTCCCAACAAAACAGCCATTTAAATGGTAAAATTTATAAAAACAGCCATTTAAAATCTCTGGAAATTGTCCTAAGGGCATAGAGCAAATAGGGAAACACTTATTCAGGAAAATCTAAAATTCTCAGTAAGAATAGCAGGAGGCAATGGCATTTGAACCATAACCTGCTCTCATCCTTACTCCTTGCTCTGTGTGATGGAAGCTGTTCTCCAGGCAAGTGAGGCCAAGAAGATGAGTGCTCCCTTTCCTTCCAACTCCTACTCAAGGGCTATAGTTTCACCCCCAGAGGGACAGGACATCAGCCTCTCTTATGCCCCTTAGCCCTGTATTGCAGAAGCACTATTCTAGAAGACTGGAGATTACCTAGTTTCTACTCATGAAGGCTCTGCCCCAGTGGTGGTAAGCCAAGAATATTGGGGAACTGATTCTGCCTGACCTAACTCATATATAGGGTGAAGGTTCCATACGAAGAAAGGCAAGCCAAGAGGACTAGGGGCTACCATCACTCCCCAGGGTCCACTCCTTGAGCAGAGGAGTCACTTTGGGAGAAGCAGATCACTGTCCTTGGTCCCCAATTCCACTGCAGTGACATAGAGGTTCCACTAAGGGGGTAAAGCAGACCCATTAGGATGGAGAGCTCCACAGGTCTGCCTGAGGGGACTGAATTTATTTGGAACAGAGCATGAGAAAGTTCATGCCTATGGGCTTTGTCAAAAACAGTGGAGATCTTGGAGGTTAGCATTGAAGAGGGGTTTGGTAGCTCCATCATACTAGTAGCAACAAGCTAAATACTAGACCAGATGGAAGGTTACCAAAGAGAACAAGGAAAATAGACAGCCAAGAAGAGGCTGTGTGTGATTACACTCATTTCTGATTCTGTGGAGTGCTGTGCACATGTGTAAGGCTGTACCCACTAAGGAGAAATGAGATCAAGATGAGGGGCAGACTAAAACATTCCTCAAGCCACATGCAGATGCATCAGTAAAATGTAGAAGGCTTAAGGCTGGAGATATTTAAGCACAAATCTCTGACCAAACATTGCCTGAACAATATGCTACTCTGACCCCGGGGCAACTCATAGGAAGCCAGGCTTAATTAAGAAAAAAAAAAAAAACTTGTTTTTAGCAGAATGGAAGACTGTGTCCAGAGCCACACCCCTGAAGAGTGACCAGAAAGAGAAACTCTGAGAGACTTATTCCTGGCTGAATGTGGGGCAAAATTCTGAACTCCCAGAAATATGAAAGTAGTCTTCAAGCCACATGCACATCCAGTGGTAAAGGGTAAAAATTTTTAAGTCTAAGGAGGCTTAAAGTGCAACATTTAACCAAAAAGTGGTTTATGTAGATCTGGTGTTGACCTATGGGAAGCCAGTCTAAAAGATTAAAAACAAAGAAACATATCTGAGGAGAGGACATCAGACACTTCACAATGTGGGGGAAATAGACTTCTCAGAATTAATTCAGCCAAGTCACTAAGTAAACAAATGACCAAACAGAAAATAAGAACAAGCTCCAGAAAGAGGCACGTCAGCATCCAGAGTTGTTACAATTAGTATCTGAAATATCCAGTTCTCAACTAAAAATTAGGATATGTGGTTCCTCGTATACCTCTATGGAAGTGTTGAATCACTATTGTACACCTAAAACTAATATTACACTGTCTGTTAACTAACTGTAATTTAAATAAAAACTTAAAAAAATAAAAATTAATTTAAAAAATATGAGATGTACAAGTAAAAGAGAAAGTATGGCCCATACACAGGAAAAAGAAGTGGTCAACATAAAATGTCCATGAAGAAGCCCGGATGTTGGACTTACTAGACAAAGTAATATATTTATAGCTACTTTAAATATATTCAATGAACTAAAGGAAATAATTTCTAAAATACTAAAGGAAAGCATGAGAACAATTTCTCATCAAATAGAGATCAATCAAGTGATAGAAATCATGAAGAAGAACCAAATGGAAAATCTGGAGTTGAAAAGTATAATAATTGAAATGAAAAATTCACTAAAGGGGCTCAAGAATAAATTTGAGTTGGTGGAAGAATCAGCAAATTTGAACATAGATGAATAGAAAGTATGAATTTTGAAAAACAGAAAGGAAAAAAAAGAATGAAGAAAAATGAAGAACCTCAGAGAAATGTGAGACACCTTAGTAGTGCACCAACTTACATGTAATGGGAGTATCGGAAGGAGCAGAAAGAATATTTCAAGAAACAGTGAGTACTATATTCCCAAATTTGATCCAAAACATTAATCTACATATCGAGAAGGTCAACAAACTCCAAGTAGGAAAAATGCAAAGAGATTGACACCCAGACACATCATACTCAAAATGTTGAGGCCAAATGTAAAGAGAAAAATCCTGAAATTAGCAAGAGAGAAATGACAAGGGAACTGCAATAAGATTAACAACTGACTTCTCATCAAAAATAATGGAGGGCAGAAGATGGCATTATAGCATATTCAAAGTGCTTAAAGAAAAACCTGTGAACCAATAATCCAGTATTCAGTAAAATTATCTTTTAAAAGTGAAGGTGAAATAAACATTCCAGATAAATAGAAACTGGGAGAATTTGTTGCTAGCTGACCTGCCTTGCAAGAAAT
Organism: Phoca vitulina; assembly: GCF_004348235.1. Lineage (NCBI taxonomy): Eukaryota > Metazoa > Chordata > Mammalia > Carnivora > Phocidae > Phoca > Phoca vitulina. The sequence goes on along the minus strand of NW_022589780.1, from coordinate 3,917,264 downwards.
ACCGAAGGGAAATGACACCAGAGAATAATTTTAGTCCACATGAAAAAACAGAGCAACAGTAGAAGGAATTATGTAGATAATGATAAAAAGTAGAATTATAGGGGCACCTGGGTGGCACAGTTGGTTAATCATCTGACTCTTGGTTTCAGCTCAGGTCATTATCTCAGGGTAAGCCCCGCATCAGGCTCCATGCTTACCGTGGAGTCTGCTTGAGATTCTCTCTCCCTTTCCCTCTGCCCCTCCTACTCATGGTCTCTCTCTAAAATAAATAAATCTTTTTTAAAAAGTAGAATTTCATATTTCTTTTTTTCTTGATAAAAATTAATTGCATGAAACAATATCAATAAAATTGTATTGTTGGTTGGTGACATATAGAAGTATACCTGTAAAAATATTTGTAAATATAATAAAGTGCAGAAAAGAAGAGTGGGAATTAAGCTAAACTGGAGTATGGAAATCATATCAGATAGTAAATGAACTCCACAGAAAGAAATGAAAAAATATGATAAATATGATTAATATAAAAATCTCTATAACTGTGCTGTCCTTTATTAGTTTTAAATAAGCTATTAAATATAGACATGATTATATAAAGCAAAAAGTATAAACACGCATTGTTTGGTAATACATAGAGACAAATTACGTATAATAGTTATATAAGGGGAGATTATGGATCTGTAGAAGAATAAGGTTTTTATAACCTCTTGGAATTTAGTATAAACCTGAGATAGATTCTGATGATTTAAGATGCATGTTAGAAACACAGAGCAACCACTGAGAAAAAATTTTTTTTGAAACGGGAGAGAAAGAGAATCCCAAGCAGGCTCCACACCTGGTGCGGAGCCCAACGCGGGGCTCAGTCCCACAACCCTGAGATCATGACCTGAGCCAAAATAAAGAGTCAGACGCTTAACTGACAGAGCCACTCAGGTACCCCCACTGAGAAAAAAAATGTAAATATAGTTTACAAAAATTTAAAACACAGTTAAAATTGTTCACTAGAAAATACATATGCAACTAATGAATCATTAAACATTAACATCAAAAACTAATGATGTATTATATGATCACTAATTGAATTTAAATTAAAAAAAGAAAATACCTACTTTAGCAAAAGAGGTGGCAAACGAGTAATGGAGGAAAAAGTGGTAATGAGAAATAAAGAAAACAAAAAAAGCAAAATGGAAGAGGTAATTCTAACTATAGCAACAATAACATTAAATGACAATAAGTTAAATAAATCAAAAAGTGAGATTATCAGCACAGATAAATAAAACAAGCCTGGATTAGCTCCTTCTAATTTTAATCAAAATAGACATTAAGACAAAACTAGTTTTAGAGATAAAGGACATATTGTTATAATTAAGGATTAATCAAGAAGATAGAACAGGTATAAACATATATGTACCAAAATAAAGAAATGTAGTTCAACAATAATAGTTGGAAGGTTCTATCCATTATATGGAACAACTAGACAGATCAGCAAGGAAATAGAAGAGTTGAATAACAAAATAAAACAGCTAGACCTAATAGACATCTTTTTTAAAGTTTTCATTTAAATTGTAGTTAGTTAACATACAGTGTAATACTAGTTTCAGGTGTGATTCACCACTGCCATACAACATCCCATGCTTATCACAACAGGTGCACTCCTTAATCCCCATCATCTATTTTACCCATCCCCACCCACTTACCTCCCCTCTGGTAACCGTCAGCTTCCTCTCCATAGTTAAGAATACTTTTCTTGGTTTATATGTCTCTGTCTGTTCCCCCTTTGCTCACTTGTATTGTTTCTTAAATTCCACATATGAGTGAAATCATATGGTATCTGTCTTTCTCTGACTGAGTTATACCTCAGCATAATAAAGGCATCTATGAAAAACCTACAGCTAATATCATCCTCAATGGGGAACAACTAAGAGCTTTTCCTCTATGGTCAGGAACAAGACAAGGATGTCCACCCTCTCCATTGTTATTTAACATAGCACTGGAAGTCTTAGCCCCAGCAATCAGACAACAACAAACAAAATAAAAGGCATCCAAATCAGGAGGGAAGAAGTAAAAATGTCACTATTTGCAGATGACATGATTCTATATACAGAAAACCTGAAAGACTCCACCAAAAAAACTGCTAGAACTGAAAAAAAATTCAGTGAAGTTGCAGGATACAAAATCAACATATAGAAATCTGTTGAATTTCTATACACCAATAGGCAGCACCAGAAAGAGAAATTAAGAAAACAATCCCATTTACAATTGCACCAAAAATGGTAAGATACCTAGGAATAACCAAAGAGGTGAAAGACCTGTACTCTGAAAACTATAAAACACTGATGAAAGAAATTGAAGCTGACACAAAGAAATGGAAAGACTTTCCATGCTCATGGATTGGAAGAACAAATATTGTTAAAATGACTAAATTTACACATTTAATGAAATCTCTATCAAAATACCAAAGCATTTTTCACAGAACTAGAACAAGCAATCCTAAAATTTGTATGGAACAACAAAAGACCTGAATAGCCAAAGCAACCTTGAGATTAAAAAAAAAAAAAAAAGCAGAGCTGGAGGCATCAAATTCTGGACTTCAAGTTATATTAGAAAGCTGTAGTGATCAAAACAGTATGGTATTGGCACAAAAATGGACACCTAGATCAATAGAACAGAATAGAAAACCCAGAAATGAACCCACAACTATATCGTCAATTAATCACTGACAAAGCAGGAAAAAATATCCAATGGGAAAAAGTCAATCTCTTCAACAAATGGTTTTGGGAAAACTGGAGAGCAACATGCAAAAGAATGAAACTGGACCACCAAACACAAAAATAAATTCAAAATGGATTAAAGACCGAAATGTGAGACCTGAAACCATCAAAATCCTAGAGGAGAACACAGGGAGTAACCTCTTTGGCCTCGGCCACAGAAAGTTCTTACTAGATATGTCTCCTGAGGCCAGGGAAACAAAAGCAAAAATAAACTATTGGGACTAAATCAAAATAAAAAGCTTCTACACAGTGAAGAAAACAATCAACAAAACTGAAAGACAACCTATGGAATAGGAGAAGATATTTGCAAATGAGATATCTGATAGAGGGTTAGTATCCAAAATATAGAAAGAACTTCTAAAACTCCACACCCAAAAACCAAATAATTCAGTTAAAAAATGGGCAGAAGACATGAATAGACATTTTTACAAAGAAGACATCCAGATGGCTTAATAGACACATGAAAAGCTGCTTAACGTCACTGACCAGGGAGATACAAACCAAAACTACAATGAGATATCACCTCACACTTGTCAGAATAGCTAATATTAACAACACAGGAAACAAAACGTGTTGATGAGGATGCAGAGAAAGGGGAACCCTCTTATACTTTTGGTGGGAATGCAAACTGGTACAGCCACCCTGGAAAACAGTATGGAGGTTCCTCAAAAATTTAAAAATAGAACTACCCTATGACCCAGCAATTGCACTACTAGGTATTTACCCAAAGAATACGAAAGTACTAATTCAAAAGGATACATGCAGCCCTATGTTTATAGCAGCATTATCTACAATAGACAAATTATGGAAAGAGCTCAAGTGTCCATTGATTGAGGAATGGTTGAAGAGGTGGTACATATATACAATGGAATATTATTCAGCCATCAAAAAAGAATGTAATCTTGCCATTTGCAACCACATGGATGGAGCTAGAGAGTATCATGGTAGACCTAATAGTGATGACCTAATGTGGCGAGCACATCACTCAACAATAGCAGAACACAAAGTCTTCTCAAGAGAACATTAAACATCTTGCAGAGTAGACCATATAATAGGACACAAATTAAGTTTTTAGTGTTGCAAATTTTACAGTCAAGAAAGTGAAAACTCAACCCACAGAAAGGGAGAGCATGTCTGAAAATCTTATCTAATAATGACCTTGTATGCAGAATATATAAAGAACTCTCTTACAAACAAATAATAAAAAGAAAAATAACCCAATATAAAAATGGGCTAAGCATTTGAATAGATATTTCTTTGAAGAGTATATACAAATGAAAAGATGCTCAATATCACTATCCATTAAGGAAATAACAATCAAGACCATAATGAGATAAAACTTGATACAGACTATGAAGGTTAATCATCATCACCACCACCATCATCATCAATTATCATCGAGTATTGGCAAGAATATTGGAAAACTGGAACCCTCATATACTGCTGATGGGAATGAAAAATGTTGCAGCTGGTTTGGAAAACACTTTGGGAGTTCTTAATAAAACCAAACATGACAGTTCCCTCTTAGGTATATAGGTAGAGACTTATAGCATCTTCTTTCCCAGGTATATATACAAGATGATTGAAAGCATTATATCCACATGAAAACTTGTCAGTGTTTATAACAGCTTTGTTAATATCAGCCAAAAGGTAGAAACAACCCAGATGTCCACCAACTGATGAATAGATAGATGAAAGGTGGTATATCCTTATAATACAATATTACTCATTCATAAAAAGGAATGAAGTATGCTACAACATGGATGAACCTTGAAAGCATCAGGCTAAGTGAAGGAAGTCAATCATGATTGGCCATGTATTATATGACTTCATTTATATAAAATGTCCAGAATAGGCCAATTCATTGAGACATAAAGTAAATGAGGTTCACAAGGGCACCATGGAGGGGAGGATGGGAGTTCCTGCTAATGAGTATGGGGTTTTGTTCTGGGGTAATGAAATATTCTGGAATTAGATAGTGGTGCTATTTACACAACTCTGTAAATATGCTAAAAAACATTAAATTATATATATATTATATATATATACTTTATTGTATAATTTAAATGGTGGACTTCATGGATGTAAATTACGTCTCAGTGAAGCTGTTTAAAGATTGTGTTTTGGGGTGCCTGGGTGGCTCAGTCGTTAAGTGTCTGCCCTCGGCTCGGGTCATGATCCCAGGGTCCTGGGATCGAGCCCCACATCGGGCTCCCTGCTCGGTGGGAAGCCTGCTTCTCCCTCTCCCTCTGCCTGCCGCTCCCCCTGCTTGTATTCCCTCTCTCGCTGTGTCTCTCTGTCAAAAAATAAATTAAAAATCTTTAAAAAAAAAAAAAAAGATTGTGTTTTCCCCCACTACCATGTTTTTACGTCGCTCTGTATTATTCTCACTTAATTTTTTTTCAAATTATATTTTAATAGCTGTTTGCCTATGATGGCTTCAAGAAACAGGGTCTGCTGCTTGCTTCTTTCTGTGTCCCTGGCGCATAGAATTCAGTTGCCACCTTTTGAATGGGTGTGAAGGCTTTGATAAAGATAATGAGCTGTAGCAAATACAGAATGTGGCAATTTTGTTACCTATATACAAATCTGTAAGAGACCAGTTCCATGGTTAGAGGGATCATTATAGAAAATGCACTTCTCCCTTAAGCATAAATGAGCTTTGGCATATCTTATATTAAAACTTCTAATTTTGATTTACATTTTTATAAAAGCATGTTTTTTTCCCTTCAAATCCTAAACAATATTCTTGATTTTTTTTTCAGCTGTAGCCACAACCGTTTGCTTATCTAGGAATAAAAATGGAATTTTAAGATATAATTACATTTGCTTCCAACAGTGGTGTGCAAATGGTATTAGTGTAAAAACATTCAGGATTTCCGAATATCTATGACCAGTTGTGGTGGCCAGAGTTTATTTTAGCCTTGTGTGTATACAGTGAAAGAATATTCAAATGGATGTAGCTGTTATTTCTTTTTTTTCTTTTTCTTTTTTTAAGATGTCATTTATTTGAGAGAGAGAGTGTGTGTGCGAGGGATGGGAGAGGGGCAGAGGAGGAGGGAGAGGAAGAGGGAAAGAATCCCAAGCAGACTCCATGCTGAATGCAGAGCCTGACTCGGGGCTCAATCTCATGACCCTGAGATCATGACCTGAGCCAAAACCAGAGTTGGATGCTTAACTGACTGAGTCACACCGGTGTCCCTAGTTGTTATTCCTTGATGCGTTTCTTTCCAGTTGCAGAACCTTAGGCAAGTTGCGATGTCTCACTGTGCTTTAGTTTCTTCATCTATCATTTCGACCATGCAAGGTTGTGGAGAGGATACATTATGATAATTGATATGAAAGCACCTGAAATATACACTGCACATAGATGATGGTGATGATGACAGTAATAATGATTATGATGGTGGTGGTGTGCTGTAGCATCTTATTTTGTTATTCAATGCATATTACATACCATGTACTTGGAGAACATCTAACATGAATTAGCTCACTTAATCCACATAACAACCAGGTGGGTAGATGTTGTGACTATCTCCATTTTATGGATGGGAACTGTAGTTGCTCAGTAAGTGTGACTATAGGTGTCATGGTGCTGGCATGGGGTGTTAAGTAAATACTAGCTTTCTTCCTTTACATGGGTATTTTTTCTTGTCTCTATCCAAGTCAGTTGTAGATGTCCAGAGACCACTGTTTTGCTTTGTTTTGTTTTTTAATATGGAACACTTCACTAATTTGCATGTCATCCTTGCACAGGGGCCATGGTAATCTTCTCTGTAACGTTCCAACTTTAGTATATGTGCTGCTGAAGTGAGCATGAGACCACTCTGTTTTTATATGGGTATAGCATAAGCATCTAGGCAAATTGTGTTTAGGATATTGATTGATTGGTTAGTTGTGTTTAGGACATTTAATGAAAGTGCGGCACAGGGCCCCAGGCAGCCCAGTATTACTTAGCCCCATGAAAGGTCTCCAGACCACTCTAGTCCTCATCAGATAGAATATTGCCCTTTTCAACTTCCAAACTGCAGGAAGCAAGAACCACATTTCAGATCCACTATTTCCTCGTTGCCTAAGAAGTATGGAGAAGGAAGGGAAAAATGAAGGGGTGGAAATTGGAGGGGGAGACGAACCATGAGAGACTATGTACTCCGAGAAACAAACTGAGGGTGTTAGAGGGGAGGGGGCTGGGGGGATGCGTGAGCCTGGTGATGGGTACTAAGGAGGGCACGTACTGCATGGAGCACTGGGTGTTAACCGCAAACAGCGAATCATGGATCACTGCATCAAACACTAATGATGTACTGTATGGGGACTAACGTAACACGATAGAAAAAAAAAAAAAAGAAGAAGTATGGAGAAAAAAGTACAGCTTTCCAGAGCTGAGAGGGGAAGAAAATTGTATCACTGTCCTCTCCTATCTACTTAGAGAGGGCATTGCATTTTCAACTTAGCTGATTATGCTTCTTGTAGTATGATGTTTCCTTTTTCTCACCCTCAGATGCCAGCTCCCACCTGGCTTTTTGTCATGCCTGTTTGCCCCTGGGAGAAAGCAGCTGAAGCTTGCTTCTCAGGGGAGGTTGAAGGTTAAACTGCTCCCTTTGCCAGGAACACACCAACCTAGTTTTCTGCAAGCTATGTTCATTTGTTTTCTCATTAGTTCGTTCATTCATTCATTCATTTATACATTCATTCATTTACAGGTTCAGTAAATATTTTTTAAAGGTTTATTTATTTTAGAGAGAGTGCACATGTGAGTGGGGGAGGAGCAGAGGGAGAGAATCTTCAAGCAGACTACCCCCTGAACCTGGAGCCCCATGCCGAGCTCAATCCCACAACCCATGACGTCATGACCTGAGCTGAAACCAAGAATTGGCCGCCTAACCCACTGAGCCACAGAGGCACCCCTGGGTTCAGCAAATATTTAACAGACACTACTTAGGAGCCAAGCCATGTGCTAGGCACTGGGAGTAGAACAGTAAACAACAACAACAAAAACAACTCTGCGACTCTCAAGGAATTGATAAAGATAAACAAGTGAACCCACAACCTGGTTCTGCTTTGAAAGCTAACTGTCTGGTGCTCCTGATCTCACGATCACAGAGAATTTAGCCTACATCTCATCCTCCTTCGGAGATAGGGCATTATTGAACCAAGTACTCAAGAGTCAGTCATTTGGAGACTAAATCATGGAATCCTAGAAAACTAGTACCAGGAGCAAGGCAGCAGAATGGAAGGAGCGTGGAACACATAGTCCGAAGTTACTGTGTCTAGGCCCAGCTGTGTTGCTCACTGGCTTAGCTCCTCTGACTCCTTTTGCTTATCTGGAGAATGGGATTAATGAAAATCTCTATATGGCAGGGTTGTTGGGGAAATTAAATAAGATACTTCTCAGTCAACTGTGTATCTCCTTACCCTGCTGTACTTATCAGTAGCTGAAATTATTTTTTGAGTCTTCATATGCTTGTTTCATGCACCTCCCCCCAAATGGAAGCTTCCTAAAGGCAGTCATTCACTTCGTATGACTTTTTCATCACTGTATCCCTAATCTAATGGTGCCTGGTTTATGGTAGGTCCTGAATACATTCTTTTTTTTTTTTTTTTTAAAGATTTGATTTATTTATTTGAGAAAGAATGAGAGAGAGAGCACATGAGAGGGGGGAGGGTGAGAGGGAGAAGCAGACTCCCTGCCGAGCAGGGAGCCCGATGCGGGACTTGATCCCGGGACTCCAGGATCATGACCTGAGCCGAAGGCAGTCGCTTAACCAACTGAGCCACCCAGGCGCCCCGGTCCTGAATACATTCTTATTGACGGAATGGATGATAATGAATGTGAAGGTATTTTAAAATTTATGAAATGCTGTTCATATAATTGTTAAATTAAACATCTCTAATCCAACACCCTTGTTTTATAAATACCAGAAAGCAGTTTGGTATATTAGAAAGAGTGCCAGATTAGGAATTAAAACCAGAGTTCAAATTACAACCCTGCTACTTTCTAGCTGTACCACTTCAGACAACTTGCTTAACCTCCCCAAACTTCCCCTGACTCATCTGTTTGCCTCATAGAGTGGTTATGCAGATCTCAGGAGACAAAGGTGTATCAGTGAGCTTTATGTACTTGATAATGCAGGTTTTATAAGATGAGACAACTGAGGGTCAAGATAAAAGGTGACTGGTCCAAGGTTGGTATGGCAACAAGTTAGTATCACAGTTTATCATGGAATCTCAGGCTTCCAACTCCTAGTCTAGTATACCAAAACAGATTCCAGAGCAGAAACTGTGGAGGAAAGTAAACAGTGGCCAAGGATAAGGGAAAGCAGGCTCTGCCTGACAGCAACTTATCTGTTCGTAATAATGGCGAAGGGGAACTAGGAAGGTACTGTGTCAGAGACCACATGATCACTTTGCAGAATGGAAAGAGCTTGTTCATCAAGTTGAACAATTCATCTATGTTTATCTAACAATGACAGTTCCACCAGCTCTTTACAACTTCACTGTCACCTAGTTCAAAAAGATGCCAAGTATGACACATTTTCCTTCTCAGGTTTTATCCTAGATTACATTTTGTTCAACTCTGTGTTTAATTGTACTATAGAAGGAAAGTAAGGCAAGGTAAGAGTATGTCAAGGAGCTGTTCTCCATTTCTGCTGAGGACAGAGGAAAAATATATTTTCAGGGATTTGGGTTAGATATGAGGAAGAATTTGTAGGCAGGAAGTGGGAGATACTATAATCAAATAGATATTGTTAAATATTTGGTATTTTTTAAGAGAGGTTTTCATATATCTGATATAGTTTAGCAGTGTCCTAATTAGAACTCAAAAGTTGTTTAGGATCTATCTTGGCCTTCAAATTGAGATGTTGTTTAAAAGGCAACATGGCTGTTTTCCAACTTTGTTGTGAGGCTTAAGAGTAAATCAAGGAGGAAAGAGGGAGGTGAGTTGAGTGGGAAGTGCTTAGGCAGTATCTGGGCTAGACACTGGAAATTCATCAATGAATGCCACATGATGGATGGGAAACAGACGCATACATAGATTATTTGTGATATAAAACATTATAGGTGCTTCTGAAAGAAGACTGTGCAAGTTGGGGGCATGATCATATTCCATCTAAAGCATACAGAGTCAAGAAGGGCTTCATGGGGGCGCCTGGGTGGCTCAGTCAGTTGGGTGTCCACCTTCAGCTAGGGTCATGATCTCAGGATCCTGGGATCGGGTCCCGCATCGGGCTCTCTGCTCAGCAGGGAGTCTACTTCTCCCTCTCTCTCTCTCTCTCATAAATAAATTAAATCTTTTTTTTTTTTTTTTAAAGGCTTCATGGAGTAGGTGATGGCCTCTTGGGCTGGGACTTGAATTATGAGATAACATGGCAAGGGAGACAAATGGTTGGGAGCACTGCAATGTCATTCCAGTTGGAGGGAATGGCCATGTAAGCAAAGACACAGAGGGGTAAAATAGACTTAAGACAGAAGAACTGAAACAGGGTGTGGTGGTATGGCTTGAAGTTCATATGGGAAAATTTGTGGAAGAGATAAGGAGCTAGAAATAGGCCTTGAATGCCAAGCTAATGCTTTGAATTTGTATCCTGTAGGCCAAGTTATTTTTAGTGTCTGCCTAAGATCACTTAAGCATTTCATAAAATTACAGATACTCAGGTTTCACCTGTAGCTTCAGATTCAGACAACTCTGGGCTAAGTTAGGGTGGGATCAGAGCTCTGTAGCTCTTCTGGGGATTCTGATGCATCAGTGAATTAGGCCACTGCTGTAGACCATAGGGAATTATTAAAAAGTCTTAAGGAGGAGAGTTACAGAAGCAAATGTTTTAGATAGAATTCCTCTGGGGTCCTATGTAATTTATGGATTGGAGAGGATCAGACAGAAAGCAGAAAGACTTCAATAAGAGAGTTGCAGGTATTTTGAAGGTAAGGTTGTGTGGGGGGGAAGGGTGGGTGTTATTTAGGCAGTAAATTAAAAGATAGTAGTCACTGATAGGGGACTGCTAGGTGGGGATGGTAGGTGAAACACATTGAGGACGTATATTATTACATTATATCCAGACTAACTCATGGTTATATATATATATATATATATGTGTGTGTATGTATATATATATATATATATATATCCCAGTCTCTCTCTGTCTCTGTCTCTCTATCTCTCTCTGTCTCTGTCTCTGTCTCTCTCTCTATATATATATATGCGGTGAGAGGGGCAGAGAAGGAGGGAGACAAGCAGACTCCCCACTGAGTGGGGATTCCCAACACAGGGCTCAATCCCAGGACCCCAAGATCATGACCTGAGTCAAAACAGAGTCAGACGCTTAACCGACTAAGCCACCCAGGCGCCCCCCATAGGTTGACTCTTGCATATTCTAGGCCCTGGGAAAAGTTAGTCTACAGAATGTGACTAAAAACATTGCTCTACAGAACTCTGGCATAGAGGTTGTAACACCTGGCTTCTAGTCTCAGGCCTATCTCTGGGAAACTGTTTCTTCTAGTCAGTTCTCTGTCATTTTCTGGGCCCCAAATTTTCCCCTGAACAGTAAGAGAGACTAAATCAGTGGTTTGAATCCCTGATTTGACATTAATATCAATAACATCAACTTTTTAAAAAATAGGATGCCTGGACCCCACCTAAATTCAATTAAATCAGAATTGGGTGGTGGAAAGTTCCCCTAGCGATTTTACCATGCACCCAAGGGTGAAAAACACTGGGCTAGATGATCTCTGAGAACCATCCAGCCCTGACAGTCAATGACAGTGCTATGCCATATAGCATGGTAGACAAAGCATAGGTTTTGGAATTAGCCAGACATGCATTCAAATCCTTGCTGTTCTACTTTAATTAGCTCTGTGATCTTGAAAAAATTAATCAATGGCTCTGTACTTCTGGCTCCTCATTGTAAAATGGAGATAGTCTGTGTATCCTGTAGTAGTAGTTGTGAGGATGAAGCATCTTTGACAGTGCTTAATACATAGTAAGCCCTCAATCTCTAGTATCAGAAGTTCAAATGGAGGATGTGAAGAAAATATTGGTCCAGTAAGATTTAATGTAAATTAAAAACAAGTTGTTTTCTCATTTCCTGTTTTTTTGGTAATGGATTCCAGAAACAAAGAATGTGGAAACATCTCTCAGCCCTCAGATTTGATGACATTGCAGAAAGGAATCTGGCTAGTTCTTCCGTGGCTGATTGGCTGAGATGGCTAGGAAGCCATTGGAAAGATTTTGGCTCACGGAATACAGCAGATGTGGCTTGGGAGACGTAAAGGCATGACTGTAATAAGGATTAATCTGTTCAGCCCCATTTCTGAAAGTGATTTCAGAAGAAAAGGACAGCTTGGTCATTTTGGTGAGGCACACTGATAAAAACAGTCTTACTGCCCCCCTTCCAGCTGTCTTGGCATGTTTGTCAGTTGATATAAACTACAGGAAAATGTAAATCACCAGTAAGCCTACAACTACTGGATACATAGTGATAAGTAATTGTTCTATTCATACATGTCTCTGCATGTCAGGTCTGTGGCTTGAGTACACATTAGAACCATGGGCATCCTCATCCAATCTATTCCAGAGTAAATGTTTGACAAGTATGTAAAACATCTAGCTAGATTGGTACGAGGATTTTAGTACCTGGTGGGCATTACTTTCTAAGACCCCCAGGCAAAACACACAATTTTCTTTTCCTGTAGTAATCAGTATCTTGGCCCCTTTTATAGTATTTTTTTCTTATAGATTGGATTAACCATTTGTGCACTCATATTAGCCCAAAACGAACCCATGAAAACTCCTTTGCAAACAGGGGCTGTGTCTTTCTCATCTTTACATACCCATCATTTAGCAGAGCTCCCCCTTCATAATGTATGAATGATATGAATTTTGAATGGATGAATGAATGGTATGAGTGATGTCTCTTCTTCCTCCCTTCATGACACACAATGAGGATTAGTGTGTGTGTGTATGTGTTGGGGGAAGGAGTGATTTTTGTAGCTTGTGAACTATAACCTGGCTTGGAATATAAGGAAGACTTAAACAATGGTAGAGTGAAGACTGCCATAAAGCTACCTTTTCATAAAAGCAACAAACATACTAGCAAAAATTGTGAAAACCAATTTCTCCAGAACCCTGGAAAGGAAACAAAGTCTAGCAACAATCTGAAGTGCTCTTATTCAAGAAAAATGACTGTATGTTCTCTGATCACATGAAAGTAAGTAGAAATCAATAGCAGAAGGAAATATGTGAAATTCACAAATGTGTAGTATTAAATAACACACTCCTAAATAAGCAGTGGATCAAAGAAATCAAAGGAGAAATGAGAAAATTCCTGAATAACAGCAAAAATGTAATGTGTCAAAACCTATGAGATACAGATAAGCTAAAGCAGTACTTAAAGGGAAATTTATAGCTATAAATGCCTAATGCTGTAGTCTGAATGTGTTTCCCCTGCAAATTCGTATGTTGAGATCTTAATGCCTAATGTGATGGTATTAGGAAGTGAGGCCTTTAGGAGGTACTTAGATCATGAAGTGCACCCTCATGAATGTGATTAGTGCTTTTATAAAAGAAAGTGATTAGAGTTTGCTTGCCTTTCTACCCTGTGAGAATACAAGGAGAAGTCTGCATATTGGAAGAGGGCCCTCACACAACAATGCTGGCACCCTGATCGCAGACTTCCTGCCTCTAGAACCGTGAGAAATAAATTTCTGCTGTTTATAGGCCACCCAGTCTGTGGTATTTTATTGTACTAGCCAGAACAGATTAATACACCTATATTAATAAAGAAGAAAAATCTCACATCAATAATTTCACTGTTCACGTTAGGAAACTAGAAAAAAGCAAAATAAAAACAAAAATACAGGAAGAAATATTAATAAAGATTAGAGGGGAGATAAATTAGATAAAAGATAGGAAGAATCAATAGAATCAACGAAATCAAAAGTTACTTTGAAAAGATCAAAATTGACAAACCATTAGATTGAGAAAAAAAGAAGACTCACATAAAATCAGCAATGCAAGTGAGGATATCACTACCTATCTTAAAACAATAAAACAGGATTAAAGGGCTTCTAGAGTTAAGATGGCAGAGTAGTAGGGGGACCCTGAACATACCTGGTCCTTTGAATACAGCTAGATCAACATTCAACTATTTTGAACAACTAGGAAGATGATCTGAGGATTAAGGAAAGGGTCTGCAAATTGGAGTGAGAGAACATGGCAGATGCAAGGCTTATCTTCACAAACAAATCAAAGCACACCTACTTAAAGGTCCAAACACTCCCCACTACAAGCAAGGAAGAACTCTGTAGAGGAAAGGCCAGTGGGAAAGAACGGCCAAAACACAACAGCAGAGTGTACACAGCATACACCAGAATCAGTTCTTGAAGTTTTGGTTGTTGTTGTAGTTGTTGTTGTTGTTACTGCTGCTTTTGCTGGGTTTTTTTTCTTTCATCCTTCCTTACTGGAAACAATGACTAGAAGGAGAAATTCTCCCCAAAAGAAAGAATACACACCACCAGGGATATAATCACTACAGAAGTAAGTAAAATGTCTGAACTAGAACTTAAAATGATTATAAAGATACTAGCTAGGCTTGAAAAAAGGCATAGAAGAGGGGTGCCTGGGTGGCTCAGTCGTTAAGTGTCTGCCTTCAGCTCAGGTCATGATCCCGGAGTCCTGGGATCAAGCCCTGCATTGGGCTCCCTGCTCGGCGGGAAGCCTGCTTCTCCCTCTCTCACTCCCCCTGCTTGTGTTGCTTCTCTCACTGTGTCTCTCTCTATCAAATAAATAAAATCTTTAAAAAAAAAAAAGCATAGAAGACATGAGAGAATCCCTTACTATAGAAATAGAAGAACTAAAATCTAATCAGGCCAAAATTAAAAATGCTATTACTGAGATGCAGTCAAAAATGGAGGCTTTAACAGTGAGGATAAATCAGGCAGAAGAGAGAGTCAGTGATACAGAAGACAAAATGATGGAGAATAAGGAAGCTGAAAAAAAGAGAAAAAGACAACTATTGAATCACGACAGGAGACTTTGAGAAATCAGCAATTCAATAAAGTGAAATAATATCCAAATAATAGCTGTCCTAGGAGATGAAGAGTGGAAGAAAGGGACAGACAGTTTATTTGAACAAATTATACCTGAGAACTTCCTTAATCTGGGGAAGGAAACAGGCATGAAGTCCAGGAGGCAAAAAGAACCCCCCTCAAAATCAATAAAAATAGGTCAATACCTTGACATATAATAGTGAAACTTGCAAATTTCAAAAATAAAGAGAAAATCCTGAAAGCAGCTTGGGACAAGAGGTTCTTAACCTACAAAGGTAGACACATAAGGCTAGCAGCAGAAATGTCCACAGAGACCTGGCAGGCCAGAAAGGACTGGCATGATATATTCAATGTGAGAAATGGGAAAAATATGCAGCCAAGAATACTGTATCCAGCAAGGCTGTAATTCAGAATAGAAAGAGAGATAATTTCCAAGACAAAAACTAAAGGAATTTGTGAACACTAAACCAGCCCTGCAAGAAATATTAAAGAGGATCCTTTGAATGAAGAGAGAGCCCAAAAGTAACAAAGACCAGAAAGGAACAGAGACAATCTATAGGAACAGTGACTTTACAGGTAATACAATGGCACCAATTTCATATCCTTTAATAATTACTCTGAATGTAAATAGACTAAATGCTCTAATCAAAAGACATAGGGTATCAGATTGGATAAAAAAAAACAAGACTCATTCATATTCTGCTTACAAGAGACTCATTTTAGACCAAAAGACACCACAAGATTGAAAGTGAGGGAGTGGAGAACCATTTATCATGCCAATGGACATCAAAAGAAAGCTGGAGTAGCCATCCTTATATCAGACAAACTAGATTTTAAAACAAATATCATAATAAGAGATGAAGAAGGATACTATATCATAATAAAAGGGTCTATCCAACAAGATCTAACAATTGTAAATATTTATGCTCCTAACTTGGGAGCAGCCAAATATATAACCAATTAATAACAAACATAAAGAAATTCATTGATAATAATACAATAATAGTAGATGACATTAACATCCCACTCACAGCAATGGACAGATCATTGAAGCAGATCAAGAAGGAAACGAGGGCTTTGAATGACACACTGGATCAGATGGAATTCATAGATATATTCAGAGAATTTTATCCTAAAGCAGTAGAATACTCCTTATTCTTGAGTGCACATGGAAGATTCTCCAGAACAGATCATACACTGGGTCACAAATCAGGTCTCAACCAGTACAAAAATATTGATATTATTCCATGCATATTTTCAGATCACAATGCTTTTTTAAAAAAGATTTTATTTATGTATTTGAGAGGGAGAGAGAGAGAGCAAGAGTGGGGGAGGAGGGGCAGAGGCAGAGGGAAAAGCAGACTCCCCACTGAGCAGGGAACCCAACTTGGGGCTCTATCCCAGGACCCTGAGATCATGACGTGAGCCGAAGGCAGATGCTTAACCGACTGAGCCACCCACGCACCCCAGACCACAATGTTTTAAAACTTAAAGTCAACTACAAGAAAAAAATTAGAAGGAACACAAATACATGGAGGTTAAAGTGCATCCTATTAAAGAATGAATGGTTCAACCAGGAAATGAAAAAGAATTAAAAAAAAATACATGTAAGCTAATGAAAATAAAAACACAATATTTCAGAACCTTTGGGATGCAGCAAAGGTGGTCCTAAGACAGAAGTATAGGGCAATACAAGTCTTTCTCAAGAAACAAGAAGTCTCAAATATACAACCTAACCTTACACCTAAAGGAGCTGGTAAAAGAACAGCAAATAAATAAATAAATAAATAAATAAACAAATAAATAAACCTAAATCTAGCAGGAGAACAGAAATAATAAAGATAAGAGCAGAAATAAAACAAAACAAAACAAAAAAAACCAGTAGGGCAGAACAATGAAACTAGGAGCTTGTTCATTTAAAAGAATTAATAAGATTGATAAACCCCTAGCCACACATACCGAAAAGAGAAAGGACCCAAATAAATAAAATCAGGAATGAAAGAGGAGAGCTCACAACCATCCCTGAAGAAATAAAAACAATTATAAGACAATATTATGGGCACTTACATGCCAACAAATTCAGCAATCTAGAAGACATGGATGCATTCCTAGAAACATATAAACTACCAAAACTGAAACAGGAAGAAATAGAAAATCTGAACAGACCCATAACCAGCAAAGAAATTGAATCAGTAATCAAAAATCTCCCAACAAAGAGTCCAGGGCTATATGGCCTCCCAGCAGAATTCTTCCAAACATTTAAAAAAGAATTATTACCTATTCTGAAACTGTTTCCAAAAATAGAAATGGAAGGAAAACTTCAAACTCATTCTATGAGGCCAGCATTACCTTGATCCCAAAACCAGGCAAAGACCCCACCAAAAAGGAGAATTACAGACCAATATCCCTGATGAACATGCATACAGAAATTCTCACCAAGATACTAGCTAATAAGAGCCAACAGTACATCAAAAGGGTTATTCACTATGACCAAGTGGGATTTCTTCTTGGGCTGTAAGGGTGGTTCAGTATCTGCAAACCAATCAATGTGATACACCACATTAATAAAAGAAAGGACAAGAACCATTATGATCCTCTCAGTAGAAGCAGAAAGAGCACTCGACAAAATACTGCATCTTTTCTTGGTAAAAACTCTGCAGTGTAGGGATAGAGGGAACATACCTCAATATCATGAAAACCATATAAGAAAAACCCACAGTGAATATCGTCCTCTACAGGTAAAAACTGAGAACTTTCCCCTAATGTCAAGAACACGTCAGGGATGTCCATTCACACCACTTTTGTTCAACAAAGTGCTGGAAATCGTAGCCTCTGCAATCAGACAACAAAAAGAAATAAAAGGCATCCACATTGGAAAAGAAGAAGTCAAACTCTCACTCTTTGCAGACAACATGATACTCAATGTAGAAAACCCAAAAGACTCCACCACAAAATTGCTAGAACTGGTAGAGGAATTCAGCAAAGTCACAGGATATAAAATCAATGCACAGAAATCAGGTGCATTTCTATACACTAATAATGAGGCAGAATAAAGAGAAATCAAGAAATCCATCCCATTTACAATTGCACCAAAAACCAGAAGATACCTAGGAATAAACCTAATTAAAGAGGTGTAATATCTGTACTCTGAAAACTATAGAACACTTATGAAAGAAATTGAGGAAAACACAAAGAAATGGAGAAAACATTCCATGCTCATGGATTGGAAGAACAAATATTATTAAAATGTCTACGCTTCCCAAAGCTATCTACACATTCAATGCAATCCCTATCAATATACCATCAACATTTTTCACAGAGCTAGAACAAACAATCCTAAAATGTGTATGGCACCAGAAAAGACCAAAGGAATGTTGGAAAAGAAAACCAAAGCTGGAGGCATCACAATTCTGGACTTCAAGCCGTATTACAAAGCTGTAATCATCAAGACAGTATGGTACTGGGAAAATAGCAGACACATAGATCAGTGGAACAGAATAGAGAACACAGAAATGGACCTACAACTATATGGTACCCTAATCTTCAACATAGCAGGAAAGAATATCTAGTGGAAAAAAGACAGTCTCTTCAGCAAATGGTGTTGGGAAAATTGGATAGTCACATGCAGAAGAATGAAACTGGACCCCTTTCTTACACCATACACAAAAATAAACTTAAAACGAATAAAAGACTTAAATGTGAGACAGAATCCATTAAACTCTTGGAGGAGAACACAGGCAGAAACCTCTTTGACCTCAACCACAGCAAATTCTTGCTAGACATGTCTCCAGAAGCAAGAGAAATAAAAGCAAAAATGAACTATTGGGACTTCATCAAGATAAACAAAAAAAAAAAATCACAGCAAAGGAAACAGTCAAAAAACTAAAAGGCAACCTATGGAATGGGAGAAGATATTTGCAAATGTCTATCAAATAAAGGGTTAGTATCCAAAATCTATAAAACACTTATCAACCTCAACACCCCCAAAAAACAAAACATCTGGTCAAGAAATGTGCAGAAGACATGAACAGACATTTCTTCAAAGAAGACATACAGATGGTCAACAGACACATGAAAAGTGCTCCATATCACTTGGCATCAGGGAAATACAAATCAAAACCACAGTGAGATACCACCTCACACCAGTCAGAATGGCTAAAGAAATTTTGGTATATATATACAATGGAGTATTATGCAGCCATCAAAAGAATGAAATTTTGCTGTTTGCAACGACGTGGATTGAACTAGACGGTATTATGCATACAAAATAAGTCAGAGAAAGACAAATACCGTATGATTTCACTCATATGTGGAATTAAAGAAACAAAATAGATGAACATTGGGGAAGGGAAGGAAAAATAAAATAAGAGGAAAACAGAGAGGGAGGCAAACCATAAGAGACTCTTAACTATAGGGAACCAACTGAGGATTGCTGGAGGAGAGGTGGGGGGGATGGCATAACTGGGTGATGGGCATTAAGGAAGGCACTTGATGTAATGACCAGTGATTGTCGTATGCAACTGATGAATCACTGAATTCCACCTCTGAAACTAATAATACAGTAATATGTTTCAGAGGTAGAATTCAGCTGAAACTAATAATACAGTAGTATGTTCACATGTTGTAATGAGCACAAGGTGTTATATGCAAATAATGAATCATTGAACACTACATCAAAAACTAATGATGTACTGAATGGTGACTAACATAACATAATAAAAAAATACAGTAATATGTTAATTAAAGTTAATTTAAATTAAAAATTTTAAAAAAAGGATTAAAGGGGAACACTATGAACAATGCATGACAACCGATTACATATCCTAGATGAAATGGGAAATAGTCAAGAAGACACAAACTACGTAAACTAACTTAAGAAATAGAAATTCTGGGGCGCCTGGGTGGCTCAGTTGGTTAAGCGACTGCCTTCGGCTCAGGTCATGATCCTGGAGTCCCGGGATCGAGTCCCGCATCGGGCTACCTGCTCAGCAGTCTGCTTCTCCCTCTCCCACTCCCCCCCTTGTACTCTCTCTCTCAAATAAATAAATAAAATCTTTAAAAAAAGAAAAAAAAAGAAGTTCTGAATATTTCTTTAACAAGTGAAGAGAATATAATATTACTTCATTATGTTAGTAATATAATAAAGAAGTTCCTGTACCATCTGCCACCATACAATGTTATTACAATATCATTGACTATATTCCTTATGCTGTACCTTTTTTTCCGGTGACTTATTCATTCCCTAACTGAAAGCCTGTGTGTGGGTAGCTACATTTGTGGTGAGCATAGCATAATGTATAAACTTGTAGAATCATTATGTTGGACACCTAAAGTGAATGTAACATTGTGTGTCAACTATAGTCAAAAAAATTGAAAAACAAAATGAACAAACAAAACCACAGTGTCAGAGAGAGCCAGTACAGTATGAATAGCTCAGACTTTGGAGGGAGGATGCCAGGACACTCTGTACCTCCACCTCTATCCTTGGAATGGAAATAATTATACTATCTGCTTCTACCAGGGCACCAGAACTTATACAGATAAATAAACATTGCCTTTCAAATTCAAAAAAAGAAAAAGAAAGAAAGAGAATGAACTTACCACAAAGGGAAGCCCAGATCTAGTTGTCTTCACTGGTGAATTCCATCAAACATTTACAGAAGAATTAGTATCAATCCTTTACAAAGTCTTCCAAAAAATAGAAGAGGTGGAAATGCTTCCCAACTAATTCTGTGGGTCCAGTGTTACCCAATAACAAAACCAAAGATATCACACAAAAAGAACACTACAGACCAATATCACTTTTGAATATTAATAAGAAAAAATTTCAATGAAATACCAAACCAAATCCAGCAACAAATAGAAAGGATTATAATTACCAAGATGGATTTATCTCAATCATATAAAACTGGGATTTATCTCAAGAAGGTAAGATTGGTTTAACTGCTGAAAATCAGTTATTTAATATATTATACTGTATTTAAGAGAATAAAGGTCCCATGATCATCTCAATAGATATAGAAAAAAATTGGCAAAAAATTGAACATTCTTTCACAATTAAAATAACAGGAATAGGAGGGAACATACTCAAACTGAAAATGGATACCTATGAAGAAACCACAACTAACATCATACTTGAGTGAAAAACTGAAAACTTTCCCAGTAAGATTGGGAACAAGACAAGGATGTCTGCTCTCACCATTTCTGTGCACCATTGTACTGGAGGTTTTATCCAGGGCAATTGGACAAAAAAAAAAAAAGAACGAAAAGGCATCTATACTGGAAAGGAAGAAATAAAGATATCTTTATTCACAGATGATATAATCTTGTATATTGAAAATCCTAAAGAATCCATAATAAACTATCAGAACTAATAAATTAATTCAGCAAAGTTGCAGAATACGAGATTAATGTGCTGAAATCAATTGTATTTCTATATATTAGCAAGGAATAATTTAAAAGTGATAGAACATAGTTCATTCATAATATCAAATATAATAAAATACCAATAAATTTTGCAAAAAAGGTGTAAGACTTATACAGTTAAACCTATGAAACACTGTGGAATAATAAGATATAAATAAATGGAAAATCATTTCCATTTTCATTGATCATAAGCTTTTATATTGTTAAGATGACAATATTCCCCATAGATTCAAGGCAGTCCCTCTCAAAATTCCAGATTGCTTCTTAGCAGAAATTGAAATGTTGACTGTAAAATTCATATTGAAAAAACCTGGAATAGCCAAAACACATGAAAGGATGCTTAACATCACTAACCATCAGGGAAATGCAATTGAAAACCATAATGAGATGTCACCTCACATCTGTCAGAATGGCTAAAATAAAAAACACAAGAAACTACAAGTGTTGACAAGGATGTGGAGAAAAAGGAACCTTCATGAACTGTTGGTAAGAATGCAAACTGGTACAGCCACTCTGAAAAACAGTATGGAGGTTCCTCAGAAAGTTAAAAATAGAACTACCCTACCATCCAGCAATTGCACTATTGGGTATTTGCCCAAAGAATAAAAAAAAAAATTAATTCAAAGGGATACACGCACCCCTATGTTTATTGAAGCATTATTTACAATAGCCAAACTATGGAAAGAGCCCAACTGTCCATCCACAGATGAATAGATAAAGAAGATGTGGTAGATATCTATCTATCTATCTATCTATCTATCTATCTATCTATCTATCACACAGCCATAAAAAAGACTGAAATCTTTCCATTTGCAACAACATGGATGGAGCTAGAGAGTATTATGCTAAGTGAAATAAGTCAGAGAAAGACAAATAGCATATGATTTCACTCATATGTGGAATTCAAGAAACAAAACAAATGAACAAAGAAAAAAGAGAAACAAAAAAAATGGACTATTAACTATAGAGAACATATGTGGCTACCAGAGAGGAGGTGGGTGGGGGGATGGGTGAAATAGGTGAAAGGGTTTAAGAGTACACTTATTGTGATGAGCACTGGGTGATGTATTGAATTGTTGAATTACTGTATTGTACACCTGAAACTAATATAACACTGTATGTTAATTATACTGGAATTTTAAAAATAAATAATTAACAAAGAAACAAAAAACCAAAAAAGTCTTGAGATGGAAGAACAAAGTTGGAGGATTCACACTTCCTGATTCCAAACCTTACTAAGAGTTACAGCAATCAGGACTGTGTGGTACTGACCTAAGTGTGATACATAGAACAATGAAATACAGTTGAGAGGCCCCAAATAAACACTTACATTATGGTTAACTGATTTTCAACAATGATGCCATGATCATTCAATGGGAGAAAGAATAGTTTTTTCAACAAATAGGACAACTGGATATTCACATGCAAAGAAATGAATTTGGACCACTTATTTTTTTTGTTTGTTTCAAGTTTTTATTTAAATTCCAGTTAGTTAACATGCAGTTTAATATTGGTTTCAGGAGTAGAATTTAGTGATTCATCACTTACATATAACACCCAGTGCTCATCACAACATATACCCTCCTTAATACCCATCACCCATTTAGCCCATCCCCCACCCACCTCCCATCCAGCAACTCTCAGTTTGTTCTCTATAGTTAAGAGTCTCTTATGGTTTGCCTCCTTCTCTTTTTCCTTCCTTCCCCTATGTTCATCTGTTTTGTTTCTTAAATTCCACACGAGTGAAATCATATGCTACCACTTCTTTATACCATGCACAGAAATTATCTCAATATATCATAGACCTGAATGCTGGAGCTAAGACATTACACCTCAAAGAAAATATAGGCATAAATCTTTGTGGCCTTATGTTAGGCTGGAGTTTCTTAGCTTGTAACACCAAAGGCACAGCAACAGCAGAAAAAAAAATGTTAAATCAGACTTAATCAAATTTTAAAACATTTGTGCTGCAAGTGATACCATCAAGAAAGTAAAACTTCAACCCACAGAGTGAGGAAAAACATTTGCAAGTCATATATCTGATAAGCGTATTGAATCTAGAATATATAAAGAACTTTTTTTTACAATTCAATGATAAAAAGGCAAATAACCCAATTTTAAAACATGCAAAAATTTTGAGTAGACATTTCTCCAAAGAGGATATACAAATGAAAAATGCTCAACACCATTACTCATTAGAGAAATGCAAATCAAGACTGAAATATGGTATCACTTCACACCCACTAAGATGACTAGTAAAAAAGACAAATAGCTTGGATGTGGAGAAATTAGAGCCATTATTATAAAACTGGTGGAAAAATGTGAAACGGTGCAGCCACTTTGGAAACTAGCCTGGAAGTTTCTGGAAGTGTTACCACTTGACCTCATATATATATATATATATATATATATATATATATATATATATACATATACATACATACATATATATATATATGCATATATATGACTTGTATATCAATATTCATTGCAGCATTATTCATAATAGCCAGAATGAAAGCAACTCAAATGTCCCCCAACTGATGAATGGATAAACAAAATGTGGTATATCCATGCAATGGAATATTACACAGAAATAACAAATAAAGCAATGATACATGCTACAATGTGGATGAATCTTAAAAACATGCTACATGTGTTGTGATGAGCACTGGGTGTTATACACAACAATGAATCGTTGAACACTACATCAAAAACTAATGATGTACTATTTGTTGGCTAATTAAAAATAATAAAAAAAATTATGCTAAATGAAAGAAGCAAGTCACAAAAGATTGTATTGTATAACTCCATTTATATTAAAAGCCCATAAAGGGCAAATCTTTAGAGACAAAGTAAATTAGGGTCTGAGAGAAGGAAGGAATGGGGAATGACTGCTAATGAATATGGAGTTTCTTTTTGGGGTGATGAAAATATTATAAAATTAGTTTGTGGTAATAGATGTGAATGTGCCAAAATAGGTGAATTTTATGGTATGTGAATTATATATCAATAAACTTATTAAAAACCTAACTAAATTAAACCTAGGTTATAACATAAGTATCCTATGACCTTGACAATTTAGGATAGTAGGAGAATATGGATTTGGGCAGAAATAATCCCAGGTATGAATTCTGGCTTTGCCACTTACTAGCCGTATGAACTCAGAAGTTATTTACCTTATCTAAGTTCCAGTTTGCATTATCTTCAAAGAGTAATGATACCTACCTCACAGCTGGCTTTTTAGAACCCAGTTCTTCTCTCATGTCTCCTTCCTACCACTTTCCTGTGAGATTATTATAATAATGGCCATTTGCTAAGCACTGTGCCAGCAACAGTGTGGACTGCTTAACGTCCAAAATCTCACTGAATCCTCATAGCAGTCTTGTGAGTTCTGTATTTCTGTATCCATTTTACACATGAAGAAGTTGAAGCCAAATGACTTCTTCAAGGTCATTCTGTTAGAAAGTGGCAATGAATGATGGGCATGAAAAACAGATCTTCTATCTATGTATCTTTCCACTTCAACAAGACATTACTAAAGAGAATTGGAGAGCTGTGAAGTAAAATCATGTAACTTTTTTTTTATTTTAAATTTTTTTAATTTAAATTTTAGCATACAATGCAGTATTGGTTCTTGGAGTAGAATTCAGTGAATCATCACTTACATATAACACTCAGTGTGTATCACAACAAATGCCCTCTTTAATACCCATTACTCATCTAGGCCATCCCCCATCCACCTCCCTTCATCCACCCTCAGTTTAAGAGCCTCTTAATGTTTCCTCCCCCCCTTTTTTCTTTTCCCCCTTCCCATATGTTCACCTATTTTCTTTTTTAAATTCCACATTTGAAGGAAATCATATGGTATTTGTCTTTCTCTGACTGACTTATTTCACTTAGCATTATACTCTCTAGCTCCATCCATGTTGTTGCAAATGGCAAGATTTCATTTTTTTGATGGTTGAGTAATATTCCATTGTATATATTTACCACATTTTCTTTACCTGTTCATCAGTCGATGGACATTTGGGCTCTTTCCATAAACTGGTTATTGTTGAAAATGCTGCTATAAACATCGGGGTTCATGTGCCCCTTTGAATCCATATCCTTGTATCTTTTAGGTAGGTCATAGGGTAGTTGTATTTTTAACTTTTTAAGGAACAGCCATACTGTTCTCCAGTTTGCATTCCCACCAACAGTGCAAGAGGATTCCCTTTTCTCCACACCCTTGTCAACACCTGTTGTTTCTTGTGTTGTTAATTTTAGCCATTCTGACAGGTGTGAGATGGTATCTCATCGTAGTTTTGATTTGGATTTCTCTGATGTTGAGTGATGTTCAGCATTTTTCATGTGTCTGGTAGCCATCTGGATGTCTTCTTTGGAAAAGTGTCTATTCATGTCTTCTGCCCATTTCTTAACTAGATTATTTGTTTCTGGCATGTTGAGTTTGGTAAGTTCTTTATAGATTTTGGATACTAGCCTTTTTTTTTTGATAGACATTTGCAAATATCTTCTCCCATTTTGTAGGCTGCCTTTAGTTTTGTTGATTGTTTCCTTTGCTGTGCAGAAGCCTTTTATCTTGGTGAAGTCCCAGTAGTTCATTTTTGCTTTTATTTCCCTTGCCTCTGGAGACGCGTCTAGTAAGTTGTTATGGCCAAGGTCAAAGAGGTTTCTGCCTGTGTTCTCCTCTAGAATTTTGATGGTTTCCTGTCTCACATTTAGGTCTTTCATCAGTTTTGAGTTTATTTTTGTGTATGGTGTAAGAAAGGGGTCCAGTTTCATTCTTCTGCATGTGGCTGTCCAATTTTCCCATCACTATTTGTTGAAGAGACTGTTTTTTCCACTGGATATTCTTTCCTGCTATGTTGGAAATTAGTGGACCATATAGTTGTAGGTCCATTTCTGGGTTCTTTATTCTTTTCCACTGATCTATGTGTCTGCTATTTCGCCAGTACCATACTGTCTTGATGATTACAGCTTTGTAATACAGCTTAAAGTCCAGAATTGTGATGCCTCCAGCTTTGGTTTTCTTTTTCAATATTCCTTTGGCTATTCAGGGTCTTTTCTGGTGCCATACACATTTTAGTACTGTTCTAGCTCTGAAAAATACTGTTGTTATTTTGATAGGGATTGCATTGAATGTGTAGATAGCTTTGGTAACATAGACATTTTAATAATATTTGCTCTTCCAATCCATGAGCATGGAATGCTTTTCCATTTCTTTGTGTCCTCTTCAATTTCTTTCATAAGTGTTCTATGGTTTTCAGAGTATAAATATTATACCTCTTTAATTAGGTTTATTCCTAGGTATCTTATTGTTTTTAGTGCAATTGCAAATGGGATTGATTCCTTGATTTCTTTTTCCTACTGCTTCATTAATTGGTGTATAGAAATGCAACAGATTTCTGCACATTGATTTCATATCCTGCACCTTTGCTGAATTCATGTATTAGTTCTAGCAATCAGGTAGTACTTTTAAAAGAAAACATGACTGGGGCCGCCTGGGTGGCTCAGTCGGTTAAGCATCTGCTTTAGGTTCAGGTCATGATCCTGCGGTCCTGGGATCGAGCCCCACATTGGGCTCCCTGCTCAGCCGGGGAAGCCTGCTTCTCCCTCTCCCTCTAAATCGGCCCCCTGCTCGTGCTCTCAGTCTCTCTCTCTCTCTCTCACACACACACACATACAGATAAATAACAAATCTTAAAAAAAAGAAAGAAAACCCAACTGTCCTCTTGGACAGACAGTCATCAAATTTCAAATCTCAGGCTTGCAGGGAGAAAAGAAGCTCCCAGTCTTACATTGTTACTTTGTCAGTTTCTCCACTGAAATAACCCTTGTGCCCATAAGGAAATAGGCACAAGAGATTTATGAGGGGAGAATAATTTTTTATGAATTTTTATCTTAAAAACTCATGTAAAGTTGTCATTATATTCCACAGTGTGATTAACAAAAAATATTTCAAGTTACTAAACATCAGGAAAAATATGATGCTTTTATAAAGATGTTTAGTGGTTTTCTAAATTTCTTCTTGTTTAAAAAGTACAGAGATAAGTATGAAAAAGATACACTTTTACATATCTAACCTTTCTTCTTTTACTCTCCACTTGTATTTTCCTTTCCCCAAATGCATTGTATAACCAAGAAAGATGATCTTTTTTTATTTTAAGGTTATTAGACATTTCTCCCCCTTTTTTATGGTAAGGCAAAAGGTGAAGGCAACCTGTACTTACAATGCAGCTATCATGTGCCAGGCACAGGAGGAAGGGCTTAACATGTACTATTTAATGTAATTCTCACAAAAGCCCTTTAGGTTAGAAAGTATCCCCAATCTCCAGATGAGACAAATAGAGCTCAGAGAGCCTTAATGACTGGGACCAAGTTTCAGTGGTGGATGCAGGATTCCAGCCCAGCTCTGCTGGGCTCCAAAGCCCTGCTGAGTTGACATTCATCTTCCAAACAAGGAAAACTAGTCTGTGAGTTTTGCATTTCACCTTGGTTCCACAATCCTTGGGGAACTTGCTTAAAGTAGTCAGACACTTTAATGTATTTTCAAGTCTGAGAGACAGACTGAGATGATAGCTCGGTGCTGAAGATTTCTGAGCCTAACTTCCCCATAGTTGAGCTGGCATTTGTAGTCCTGTAGCTTATAGTAATCCACTTTTATTTAATTAATTGTGGAACTGTTGAGGAAAAGCAAGTGGTATTCTGGTTTGGGAAACTTCCATTTTTTATGGCAGTGTTTTTCCTTCGGACTCATAAAGCTGAATGTCCTGCATAGGTATAAGTGAGCATGGAACCCAGGGGAGGCAAGAAGAAATACAAATGTTGCATGCAAATTCTGAACTTACTTGTTCTCAAAGCAAACCTCTGCTGTTCTTGCACTTCGGCTGTTATTTAGGATGATGTTAGAAACTTCTCAGGTTGTTATTTTTTCTTTCACTATGTGCTGTTACAGCCATACAAAGCATGCGTGTATCATATAAGTTAGTTATACAGCATAATAATAAAATGAACACTCATGAGCCCTGATTAAAGAATAAGAACATTAAAACCAGTTTTTGTTTACTGCTCTAACTCCAGGACCTGGTATGGTGCCTCGTATGTGATAGACACTTAATATTTTTAAATGAATGCATAAATCAGCTTGTATCCTCCTTCCTTATATCATTAACCACAGTCTCCCCTTAGAAATAACCACTATCCTATATTTGGGGTTTATTATTCCCTTGCGTGAATATGTTATTATATAGATAGATAGATAGATAGATATAGATATAGATAGATATTCCCAAAATATATATTGATTACTTTTGCCTTTTTTTTGGAACTGTATGTAATGGAATCATATCATATGTAGGCTATTGTGATTTATGTCTTTTATGCAACATTAGCTTGTGAGATTTACCTATGTGTACCTGTATTCTCTTTCTTGTTATTGCTGAATTGTGGTTTATTGAATGAGCGTGATGTAATTTATCCTTTCTCCTCTTAGTGGATTTTTTTAAGATTTTTATTTATTTATTTGAGAGAGAGATGGCGAGAGAGAGAGAGAGAGAGCATGAGGGGGGAGCGGGGAGGGGAGAGGGGGAGCCTGATCCCAGGACCCTGGGATCATGACCCGAGCCGAAGGCAGATGCTTGACGACTGAGCCACCCAGGCGCCCCCTCTTAGTGGATGTTTATCATTTCTGCTTTTGTAAATAAAGCTGCTGTGACCATTCCCACACATGCTTCCCGGTACAAATGTGCATGAGTTTCTCTAGGGTATAAGCCTGGGATAGGGACTCTGGTTGCAATTTTCATTTCCAATACCCAAAGTTCAGCCCATGAGGCAGAACTGAAATGTGCCTTTTGTCCACCCTAGGCCAGGCTCAGTGAGAGTGCTATCCAAAATATTTTGCCAGAAAAAGGAGGGGTACCTAGGTAGGCAGACACCAGCCTGGAGAGTTTAACAGATATCCTTTAGTCAAAATGGGTTGTAATTAGGAAAAGTTCAGATTCTAAAATTGTCTTTATTATTTATTTTTCTTCTTCCTCCTCTTTTATAGTTATTTTTGTAAATAGTGCATTTTATTAAACTTATATCTAATAAAATATTGATGACTTTCTTCAGTCTTTAAGCATTGATTATAAATTTGATTAGATTATTTTGAACAATTTGAACTGTATTTTAAAATGGATGAAAATTTCTGTTCCTTAAAGGCTCTTTTCAAAAAGACCTCTTATTTGTGCAGGTTTCCATATTTTATATCTAATATTTATTTTCCAATCATATGATAAAAATTACTGTCATTACCATCGTCATCTCATTTACCCGTATATACCTTTATACCTTCCAAAAAACATTCGTGTCTTTAAGGTGCTTCCTCATCTGCAGCAATCTGTACTCTGCTTTATTATATCATCTACTATGTTATTTTACAGTTTCTTGCTTCCTGTCTGTCTTCTCTACTAGATAGTAGGTTTCTTAGAGGCAAGAATAATATATCGATTGTCATGATATCCCTAGCACCTAGCCCTTTGCTTGGTTCATAGAGCTAGGTGCTAGGAGTTGAGTCAATCTAATTTCAACCTTCAATTTTATAACATGGTTAGTCATGGGTTATGAATCGGCACTTTGGAGTCAGACTTACCTAGGATGGAATCTGGCATTCCCACTTATGAGATGAGTGATCTTGAACATGTTCAATTTTCCTGAACATCAGCTTCCTCTTCCTACAATATAGAGATGATACGGAGCTACCTGGCAGGGTTTTGGGGGGAGATTAAGTGAGATGATATATATGAAATGGCCGGGTACATAAAGTGCCTAAATACATGTTTTGTGTTTTCTTTTACTTTATTTGAATGGCTTTCATTAGTTCCAGAAGTCAAAAAAAGAGGGAAAAGGATGAAGACACTTGCAAAAATAAAAACAAAAAACTTCTGCTTCTCCTTGTTTCATGAATGAGGATGGGGATACATTTTTTACCCAAGGAAATGACATTTTTAGCCAAAGGAATGATGCTCTTAACATTTGGCCCATTTATATATGGGAAGTGAGCTATTTTCCTGTGGAACTTGTGGTCCTGCTAGTCTTGGTTTGGTGGACAAACTGCTGGCTTTCTAAAGTCAAATTAGGAAAAGGAGAGCTTGTCGGAGGGAAAAGATAGGCCACCGTAGCCAGCTGCTGGGTTTGCATATCAGCCAAACTTTTTGAGTGCTTTCTGTTGTACTTGGGACTTGAATAAAGGCGAATATTTGTGTCTTAGAGGTAAAGTGCTTGTCAACTATAGCTTAAGCAAAAATTTTCTTTGCTCTTGCCCTGCCAGGGCTGATCCATGGTTATTGAGGGGTGGATAACATTTCATGCTTTTTTGGATTATTTATTTTTTGGATTCTGATGACTATGCTGAGCATGATAATCAAAGAGCCATGTGTAGAAAGTGAGAGAATGGCAGGAAGATGATAGGGTAATGAAAACTGTATTGGATTCGGAGCCAGAGATCCTGGGCTTGCTGTCAAATCATTTTGGGTTTCACCTCTCTGAATCTTTCTTCATACGATATAATGAGAAAAAAAAAATGTTTCTCAGAGTTGTTTTGAAGTGTAGAAATCACCCAACACAGCAAGTAGGCTGTCATTAAGGCTTATTTTCCTTCCTTCCTTCCTTCCTTAGTAAGGAAGAAGTGCTCATAAAAAAATATGGCTGCATTCCTGTAGATGAGAATATGGGCAATTGTCATCTTCCTTAGGCAGATTAACCCAGGAGGTCCCTCGAGTTTTTTTTTTTTTTAAAGATTTTATTTATTTATTTATTTGACAGAGACACAGCGAGAGAGGGAACACAAGCAGGGGGAGTGGGAGAGGGAGAAGCAGACTCCCCGCTGAGCAGGGAGCCCAATGTGGGGCTCGATCCCAGGACCCTGGGATCATGACCCAAGCCGAAGGCAGACGCTTAAGGACTGAGCCACCCAGGCGCCCCCCTCGAGTTTTGTTCAATGCTTAGACATAGAGCATCGGAGAGAAAAAAAATGTGACCTATGCTTAGAAGAAATAGGAAGTTTAAACTAGGTGACCCCTGAAGCTCCATCCTAGCCTAAAGACCCTATGAGTATTTTAATGGCCAAGTGTTGAGATGGTAGTGTGAGAAATTTCCAGCATCCTCGTGTATCATTTCCCAACAAGAGCCTCAGCCATAAGGATTCTGCCAGGGGCGCCTGGGTGGCTCAGTCGTTAAATGTCTGGTCATGATCTCGGGGTCCTGGGATCGACGAGCCCCACATCAGGCTCCCTGCTCAGCGGGAAGCCTGCTTCTCCCTCTCCCACTCCCCCTGCTTGTGTTCCCTCTCTCGCTGTGTCTCTCTCTGTCAAATAAATAAATAAATAAAATCTTTAAAAAGATAAGGATTCTGCTACTTTGTGTTGTAGAATGGTGAGGGGATGTTCACGTGATCTACAAGAGATGGCTAAGGAAAGTGAAGGAATGGGGGGCAGGGGAAGACCAAATCAGACTGGTATGATAACACGAATTGTGATCCCTCACTTGTGTATTCATTTTAAAGGATTTTTATCCTTTTATACAATTTATACTGCCGCTCAGAACAGTAGCTCAGTAGGATGGGCAATATTATTGACAGGTGAGAGTGAGGCTCAGAGCAAAGCATACCAAACTGTTTTGTTAAGACTTGTTTTGCCTTAGATCTCCTTTTGGATAAGGGAAGGCCATAGAGCTGGGTTCATACCATTTAACTGCTCTGAAATTTTTGCCAGAACCACCTTAAGTTAGATACCTTAACCTCAGGTTTCTGTCTTCATCCTTCCTTCATGTAAACTTAGCCCATGAGACTGGCTGATCCCAGAGAACCTCTCGAATTCCTTAGCAGGATGCAAAAAGGCTCTGTCTACATGACAGGAAACCCTACAAACATCATCCCTAGAAGTACCGGAAAAAATCAGCTTCACACTGACTCAATTAAGTAAGGAATAGTTTTATTTTATAAAAATTAATAATTTACACATGTAAGTTTACTCCTGAAGACCTCAGACTTCTGTGCTCTTATCTCTGCCAGCCACTGCCATTTATTGCATTGTTTCTCATGTGTCTTTTCAGTTTGGAGACTGCCAGGGACCATGTTCTACCCATTGACTATTACTTTCCACCCCAGAAGACCTGCCTGATCTGCGGTGATGAAGCTTCTGGCTGTCACTATGGAGCTCTCACTTGTGGAAGCTGCAAAGTCTTCTTTAAAAGAGCCGCTGAAGGTAAAGGGTCTTGCACACTCACTTCTTTTTCCCTCTCTCCTTTATCATCTATAGAAAGACACCAATCTTCCAGAGCCCAGGATTTCATCATCTCAGAGACAAGGTCACTGGTGGGACCCTCTCAAAGAACCTAAAAACCTAAAGAAGAAGGTTTTGTTGTTGTTGTTGTTGTTTTTGTTTTTTTGTTTTTTCTGTTCTTTTTTTTTTTTTTTTTTAATTTGCTGGTCCCCTGGTTTTGGCAACCTTGGTAGTACAGGCAGTGTAGTCAATGACGGTGATCCTATCTGGTGCTTAGGGCTTGGGGCAGTCTTAGAAATGGAAGAAAATTAATGATTCGAAAAGTTTTAACTCCTTCCCTGTTTGTGTTTCACTCTGCTGTGTAGTGAGGGGGAAAAATATCTTGATTAGAGAAGTTAGAAGTGGAGAAACCCCAACTGAGTCCCCACCCATTCTCTATAGTGTATATGGGAGTGTTCCTTCACAAAGTCTCCTTGGCCTCAGCCCCAGAAAGGAAGTGTTCTTGCTGTTCAGCAGACCATCAGTCTGGGCGCCTGCTCCCTCCTGCTGCTGGCTCATTGGGACTGCTTTGCATCAATAGCCCCTAGGTAAATAGGGAGCCCGAGTGATAAAAACTCCTTTATTCTCTCCATAGACTTTTCCTCAGGGCCTACCCATTGGTATAGCACCTCATGCTAAGTTGCATCTTATATTTGGCTAAGCAGGCTCAAGCCCTGGCTCCTTAGTCTTATTTAGCTTAGAACCATTCATGTCTGATCAGCTCCTAGAGGTGCTCAGCCTACATGCTACAGCAAGAACTCCCATTTCCAGACTTCCCATATATGCTAGTGATTCCTTCCTTCCCAATCAACCTGGGCTCAAACTTCCTACTCATCCTCTTCATTCCCCATCCTGTACTAAGGGCTTCTTTTCTCAATGGGACACTGATAAGCAGCCCCTAGACAGAGATGCTCTGCTCTGGGGGCAAACCCAGTTGCCAAACACCAGTATCTACTCCTATTTCCACTTTCCACAAAGGAAATACTTCCTGCCAAAACCTTTCCTTCTCTCTCACTGGCCTAGAGGTGTTGAGTTCCAAGTCAGAACCAAAACAGTCTTGCCTTAGTTAAGGGCTACAAACCCTGAGGACACTCTTAAAAGTGGCAGGTATATAAGCCACACCTTTCACTGGAAACGTCCACCAGAGGACAACAGAAGCTCCAAGCAGTTCTTAGCCTTTAGATAAAAGGTGCAAAGCAGGTGTCCTTTACTGGTTTTCCCATTGACAGCCAATTGGAATGGTTGCCTTTTCATCATTTTAGACTGGTGGCAGGAATACTTACAAAACAGAAAATTGTTATTTTGTTTTCTTCCAGTCCCCAAAGCAACAAGGAGACAGCTAGCTTTTAGTGTTACTGAAAACATGCTGCATGTTCCTTCCTACCCCCACGTGGCCTATTGCTACTGCTTGTGCTGAGCTAGTATAAGGTCCAGGGCCCCAGTACCTAGACCTGGGCAGTTTAGAAAGAGACACAGAGAGCAGTTCCTGCCTTTCTTAAGAGTACTTATGGAAGGATGGCTGTCAGAAAAGAAAGTGAGGAACAGCCCAAAGACAGCAGATCCCCCCCCCCCAGTTTCCCCAGTGAGAATGTGCTTCCTCCCCCAACCCCAGCATCCAGTAGGCCCTGCCCATAGAGCAGAGAATACACCAGAGCCCTCATCTAGGGCTAGTGGGTCAGTAAGCCCAGGGACCCAGTAATAGCAGCCGTATCAGTTGGGGAAAGAGTTCAAGTACGCAACTGAACAAGCAAACTCAACAGTCAGATCAATTCGATTGTAGTTGATACTGCCTCTGGGCTTTACAAATCTGGGTCACAATATTGTTATTTTTAGAAAACCGGGAAAGTGATCAAACGTATTGTAAAAGGGACTATTTTGCTGTCATAACATATCCCACATGGGAGCTTTCTGCCAAAGTTAGGGCTGAAGGAGGGAGAAGGGCAGAATGGCAGTTGTCAGGGCTTCCTGGGAGGAGCTGGGCTAGATGTGGGTCTTGGGCTATTTGAGAATAAAGAAGCGGAAAGGGGTACTCACTCAACATACAGAATACTGGGAAATCCAGCAAGGTCTCAAAATGCTCTAGACCCTAGAATCGCTTAAGTTAGGGAAACTGGGTAATATTTTCTTTGAGAAAATGAGCCTCTGAGCTCATGGGGCCAAATACTCTCGACTGCTTAAAATATAGAAAGCCACAAATGGATTTCTTAAAAAGCTACAAACCCCTTGGTTCCTTTGGAATATGAACCCCAGGTTCCAGTCCTGAGTCCTTTGAGCGATAGAAGGTGGTTACACACACACACACACACACGAAAAACAAAGCAAAGCAAAAAAGAAAAAAAAAAAGGCATTTTCTTTCTCCTCCCACCTGTAAAGCTTGTTGGCTGGAGTTTACTTCTGTCATTATCTCTGTTTGAAGGCAAGGGGCTGTCTTATTATCCACAGAGAACATTTATTGATTTGTTTTTTTCCCCCATTTTTACAATGTGTCCTTATCACCCCAGTGGCCTTTATGAAAGTGATTCTGAATCTGCCTTGTTGAAACTTGGAATTCCACCTGTCTTGGAGAGAGTGGGAACACAAATCTTTCTTTTCCTCATTTGTTTGTTGTCAGTTAAGTCAGACTGAGTATTCAGAGTGTTGATTACCACTTTATTCATGGTTTCAGAAATCTCTAGACTGGGCACAGGTACAAGACTTAAAAGCCTGGCACGTCAGACAGAAATCCATTTCTAGCTTTGGTAGTTCATAAAGCATGAGGTTTTAATGCTGTCACTGGTGCAAGGCTCAGCACAGAGTCAATTGTAATCGAGCCAGGTTTTCCTATTGAGGAGAAGGAAGAGGAGGGAGCCCCACATTTTCTCACTGTCAGTGATTCTGGGAGTTTGGGGTGACGATTAGGCTAGTCAGGGAGATAGCTGCATATTTTGAGATTAAAAAAAAATAATGATGCTAGGCCATGGGGGTAAAATCACTAAAATCTGGTTGATGAAAACTCAGTGTGTGTTTGTCTGTGTCTGTGTGTGTGCGTGTGCATACATGCTCGTGCAGTTGGAGGATGTTCTGCGGGCTAGAAACAGGCATGAGGAGAATCAGCTAGTTGGTGGGGTGATGGGATGAGTAGGGAGGTGACAAGGGAAGGCATGTTGAATGCCATCTAAAAGGCCAGGAAATCAAAGGAAGGTGATGCCCATACACAGAAGTACGGGCTCAGAGGGGTTTTAGTTGTCTGGCTTTGAATAATTAAGTTTCCTATTTAGACTTCAGTTTTCTTTGTCTGTAAAATAAGGGACTTAAGCTAGATTTTTTTTTTTTTAGAGAGAGTGTGAGCTTGAGTGGGGGGAAGGAGAAGAGAGAGAGAATCCCAAGCAGGCTCCACGCCCAGCGTGGAGCCTGATGCCGGGCTTGATTTCATGACCCCGAGATCACGACCTGAGCCAAAACCAAGAGCTGGATGCTTAATAGACTGAGCCACCCAGGCGCCCCTAGATATTTTCAATATGCCTTTCTAGCTTTGACTTTTTATGATGGTTCTACAAATTACATACATCATCACTGTCAAAACTATTACATCAGCAAACAAACATGTGTTTCTACCTATATGCACTTTTGATTTTGCCTCCCTGACAGTTGGTGAACCCTAGCTCCCATTCTTTTAAAAATCAATTTTCAGATGAGGATAGAGCCAGCTGAGAAAGTGCACTGTGGATGGGCTAGGTTAAAATTCAGGACTCCGAGATTCCCCCTTCCCCCAGCATTGTGACCATAGTTGGATAACTTCCTTTCTTTTCCATTTTCTCATCTGGACAATCAGGACATAAATCCCCATCTCTACCACATCATGTTTCAAAGAGGGTTAATTAGTTCATCATGTGCTCTGTGTGCTCAAGAATTTACTATTTTTCAGACATTTTCTAGTAAAACGTTGGAGATTGTACATCCATTTGTTTTGTACACATGGAGTGCTGTTTGGTACACATCATAAAATTGAAACTGTAGTTTACATTCTGGACTCAAAGAATTACACCATCGTCACTGATGTTTACAATATGTCCCAATTTAGTATTCTTGGCGAATTTTATATAAGTATGGCTTTGATTCCCTCTCTCACCCCAGGTTTTTGTGAGGGAAGAAATGTAAGTGAACCCTAATTGAACTCTCTCTGTCCTTTAAATCCACTCTTTCCCACCTCAACTCATGTGGAATTGAATATTACTTCTTGTTTGGAGTCTTGCAGAGAGTTTTTTGTGTCTTTCAGTGTCCTCTTCACTCCCTGGCTTTTTGAGTAACATTTCCCAGGGACAAATTAACTATGCTAGAAAGATCTGCTTGCAGCTTCAACAGAGCCTTGATCAGGTATATTTGGCCAAGAAATTGACTGATCCTGATTGCACCGATCCTAGATAACTTTTCACAAAGTTCCTCTTATCTTTTATCCGTCTCGGGTTTTTCTAAATGTCAAAGCCAGACTTTAGATCAGGGGGTCAGCCAAATTTTTCTGTAAAGGACCAGATAGTAAATATTGTAGGCTTTGTGGACCATATGGTCTCTGACTCAACTACTTAACTCTGCCTTTGTAGCCTGAAAGCAGCCCTAGACAATATGTAACATAAGCTAATGGGTATTACAATAAAACTTGACTTTCATTTAATTTTCACATGCCATTCAATATATATATATATTTTTGATATTTTTCAGCCATTTAAAATCTAAAAATCATTCTCAGCTCTTGATCCACACAGAAACAAGTGGCACACTGGTTTGGCTTGTGGACTGTAGTTTTTGACTCCTGCTTTAGATGGTCACTCCTGTGCTTGCAAATCTGCATAGTAAATTTCACTTTTTTTAGTAACTCTCTAGATTATCTAATTTTAAACATTCTTCCGAGTGGCCAAAGTTTGCATGTCTTGTTTGTCCAGAATGCCTGGTCTGGTGGCCTCTGGGTCTTGAGCATTATTTTAGTAAACCAGAAAAATGTAAATTAACATAGGGATGCTAGAAGAGGACACATTTTTTCTAATGATCTAGTAGCTCACTCCCCTTTACAATACACAGAAATTGAAAATATTTCATATGTTTTCTAGACTTTTGCACTGTAAGCTTGTGGATAGCTATCAAATATATATGAATGAGTTTTGCTCGATGCCACATAAAACCCAGATGGTAAAGAGGAAGGACTTTGGAGACTATCTGATACTAAGTGGTATGGAAAAACTCTCTGTCTGATAAAAAGCAGAGCCCAGGTGGTCAGCTGAGTTATGGATCTGCCATATATTGCCCCATAATTCTTTGTCTTTACACATTGGCTGGCTTAATTCTGGTTGTCCCCGTAACAAGACTAGACCACAGGCCTTCAGAATAAATAATTTAGCTCTGTAACGCATTGCAGTTGATATCCACTCAAGTCTCTTATTAGTGCCCAGTTTGGGAGCCATGTCAAGAATTTGCCATTACTGGGCACCTGCGTGGCTCAGTTGGTTAAGCGACTGCCTTCAGCTCAGGTCATGGTCCCGGAGTCCCAGGATCGAGTCCCGCGTCGGGCTCCCTGCTCAGCGGGGAGTCTGCTTCTTCCTCTGACTCTACCCCCTCTTGTGTGCTCTCTCTCTCTCTCAAATAAATAAATAAAATCTTAAAAAAATTAAATTTCAAAAAAAAAAATTTGCCATTGCTGTTATATAGTGCTCTGTGCCTGTCTATTTATAGCATGTACATTTTATGAAGTAACGATTAACAAGAAGTTGCTATGTCACTTGCAAGATCCTCTGAATCCATTGCCTGCTTTCCACCTTGTGTTACTATTCCCCAATCTGTTATATTTTTAAAGCCCATATACTCTAGCCAGAACTTTTTTTCCTCTCCTTCACAGAATCTCTTGGTAATTGTGAAACTGTGTGTGGTAGATCTTTGCAGTTTGGCTTCTGTTGAAAGGGTAAATGTTAGAACCACATTTTCTCCAAAGGTAGGAGTTATTTCTTACTTCTGTGGCCTCTAGTCCCATAGCAAGAAACACACTATCCTTCAAAATGATCGAACTCAGTGATGAGCCATTATTTCACCAAACAATCTCTTCAGTTACAATAGCTATGTGTGCATACTTCTGGAACCTATTATT
Organism: Phoca vitulina; assembly: GCF_004348235.1. NCBI lineage: Eukaryota > Metazoa > Chordata > Mammalia > Carnivora > Phocidae > Phoca > Phoca vitulina. Next base: position 3,878,613 of record NW_022589780.1, on the reverse strand, counting down.
CAGGTGTCGACACTCCTTTTCATGGCTAGGCAACTGCTCTCAGCATTTCAAGTAAGCAGGTGAGCTTGTACCTGCCAGAAGAGTGTAGAGAAGAAGAAACTTCCTCCTATACAAAAGAAGAAACAGATTTGGGAGGTGAATGAATCTTTATAAAGGGAATAAATATTAGAATTCTCAGTCCCTTTGCTTCCAGGCTTTGTTGCAGTTCCTAGGGCACCGCAGTGGAATCTCCTCAGCTCCTGGCTAGACTAGGGCCTGTCTTCTACTGAATGCCTCATAAGAACAGGCCTGGTAGTAATCTGCTCGTGCATTCAGCCAGTAAACATTTACTGGGTGCTTACTACATGTGGGGTATTGGGCTCACATACTCAAGATATAGAGCTTTCCTCAAAGAGCTTAGTGACCATAATCCTGGACATCTTTTTTTTTTTTTTTTTTTTTAGAGAGAGAGAGCATGCATGTGCAAGTGGAGGGGAGGGAGAGAGAGAGAGAGAGAGAGAGAGAGAGAGAGAGAGAGAGAGAGAGAGACTCTTAAGCAGGCTCTTCACCTGGCCCAGAGCCTGACCCGGGACTCCATCTCGTGACCCTGAGATCATGACCTGAGCCGAAATCAAGAGTCAGATGCTTAACTGACTGAGCCACCCAGGTGCCCCGATCCTGGACATCTTTAAATCTCTTCAATGAATGCAGGGCCACAATATCCACTGCTCATTTGAACTTCACAATCATCTGGGACAGAAGGCAAAGTCATCCTTGTGGTTGTCCACATAAGCGCAAACTGAGGCATTGCCAGTTAATCAACAGATCGTAAATGGAATAGCTGGAATTTGATTCCAGGTGTTCTGAGTCCAAAGTCACTCTGCTATAGCGCAGCTGCCCCTCAAATATAAAAACATACTAACCCAAAGTAGAAAGAAAGGGTTATGCCTAGGCAAACAAGAAAAGCCAACAGTGAAGAGGAACAACAGAGTCAGAAATGACAGAAAGAAGTTAAGAAAGACATAAGTATTGTGGGGAGAAACCAAGGAGCCACTGAGTAGCACTAATTTGACAGGAGCTTGTCTTCTGAAGAAAGCCCCAAATACTTAAAAAGAGCTGGTGGCTCATCAGCAGTTTCTTCTTCAGGTAAGGCCAGGGAGATGCGAGCCATACTGCTTTCACCACCTCCTACTTTTCATAAGGAAAATTCTGATTCTGATACAACCAGCCTTGCTGGCTTTTAATTCACTCTCATCACACGGTCACAGAACAGAAAGCATAAAAGGTGTTAACCTTTTCGCAAGAGAATTTCGTTCATTAACAAGCTAAGGGAAGAGCTCAGAGACAGAGCATATGCATACAAATGGTAGAGGCCTGATTCCTTGACCCTTGGCTTTGAGCCTTCTCAGAATGTACCGCAGAATGTTTTCCATGGGGCCAGGAACAAGAGAAATTTATTTTCCTCCCCTTGGATGTCAGAAACAAAAAAAAATGCTATATTTTAGGACAGAGGTAGAAAGTCACAAAGTCTTGTTGTCTTTTAAAATTGCTGTTTGATGAAAAGACAAAAGATTTGCAGTGCCTGCAGTCACAGGCTCTTAAAATGCTAATCTTTTAAAACTTGAAGAAAAGAAACAGAAATCTAAAAATCTGACCAAGCCATTTTATGGACAAGGAAACTGAGGCTGAGAGAGGAAATGGCTTTTCCAGGTTCACAGAACATATAACTGGCAGAAATTAGGGCTTCCTAGAGATTTCTTGTTTCTTATCTGAGGGGCTCTCTGGCCTCACAGCCAATTGGTAGAGTCACAGAGATTGTTACCTTGAAACCCCCAAGAATTATGTGAGGCAGCAAAATAAACATTTAGAACAACCCTTGGCTCCCAGAAAGTGCTCAGCCCCTGTGAGTCCCCTCTGCTTCTACCACGTGTAAGAGCATCTTTGTTAAGTATATGTTTTTCCCTTCGGCAGGGGAACGAGTACTAATGCTAGTCTATAGTAGAAGGGCTCTATGAGACATTTTATGGTATGAAGATTCTTGCAAAGTCTCATGTGTATAAATGTGTATGGATTTTTTTGGGGGGGGCGGGGAGAGTTTCATAGCATGAGTTGTTTTACCTGGAACGTTTGAGAAGGCTCCACAGAAAAGTTAAGGATTGATTTAGGTCTGGAGGGATGCATAATAATTTGCTAGGTACAAAAAGGTAGGAAGGGAACTTCAGGAAGAGGGAACAGACTAACCAAAGACAGGACTACATGAAAGCAAGAGGCTTATTTGGGAAACATTATACAGTGCCGAGGTGGTTGAGTTCCCTTTATCACATGCAGCAGGTCCCTTGACCAGCCTTCAGTCAGCCTTTTGTGCCTGCCCCACCCCATGCCGAGCTATGCATTCCTGTTCTACTCTAATCTCTGAGCTTTTTGGAAGTAGGCTACTGTCTAGGTAGTGGATCAAGAAGCAACGCAAGAGCGCCAGAGGGGCTCTGGTTCTGCCATTGACTTATCATGAGGCCTTAGGCATGTCTCATTCCATCTTTGCATCACAAAACCTCCATCTGAATAATAAAGTGGTTGGACTGTATGGTTCTGAAGAATTTAACAGTAAATCTGTAACAATCTAAATATTTAAAATAAATCTCTAAAATCTTATGGATACTACAGATGTGTCCTTTTGTCAGTGGTTCGCTTTATTATGCATCAGCCATGGGAAATGGGTAGACCTGAGTTCAATCCCAAGTCACTTAACTTCTCTGTGTTTCTGTGAGGAGAGTAATAGCTCACATGGCTATTGTAAGAACTAAATGATGTGTAACACAGCTCCTGGTGCCCAGTAAGTTTTGGTCCCTTCTCCTGGAGTGAAGCCTTAGTCACTGGCACACATACACTTATGGTGTCCTCTGGGTAGCCAGAAAGGAAAGATGGGAAATGGTATTTGTGGTAGTCCCCTGGTTAATGTAAGGTTCCCAGACACACACACACACACACACACACACACACACACACACACACACACA
>NW_022589780.1:3772965-3875610 GCF_004348235.1 Phoca vitulina | reverse complement strand
CACACACACACACACACACACACACACACACACACACACACACACACCTCTTCAGTGTTACTTAATTACTGATCAGAAGGGCCAATAGTATTTGTATAAGAATATAGCAAAGGTTAGTCTCTTCCTTCCTTCTTTGCCTTCCAGGGCACTGTGTGTAACATTCCCCAGACAGCTAAGCAAGCACATGTTTCATTGCATCTCCTGGCTTCCAGGCTTTGGACTTGAAGGTGTTCGAGCTTTCTGTGTGTCTTCATCCTCAAGACTTGTCTGACCTCCCTGGTAAGCAGGTCCACAGCCATAGGCCAGGAGAAAAGCTAACAAAGGTCATAAATTATCCTCCATGTTCTTCAGCCATTGGTTTCCCTTGTCCAGCCAGAGGCATATTTTTAAAGTATGTTGAGGCCAGATTCAATAGAAACCTGAGCCAGCACCTGTGTAAATAAAATTTTAAGGCCTCTTTTCCTGAAGCCGGATGGATATTTTTTGAAACCAAGCCAGGTTGTCTTTTATGTAGAGTGCTGCCTTCTCTATTATTGGTGCCTTGGACCTCTTGGAGGAATCTGGTTTGGATGTAGTGTTATTATTTTGGTGGTGGTGGTGGTGGTGGTTGTTGTTGTTGTGTGGGGTAAGGGGGATTTCTTTCAAAAATAGGATAATGTCTTGGTGTGACCTATGACTCTACTGTGTTTAAAATGAACACTGGGGATATGCTGGAATTCATTCTGCTTCCCATAGATTGGCTGTATGTCCCTCCACCCCCACTCACTCTTCAATGTTGATCCTTCTAAAACCGATCCAACCAAAACCAGTGTGTAGCATACCGCTTATCTCTAACTCTTACCTGAATCACCTTCAGATCTTATCTAAAACCCTATGTGTTTGGGGGATGGTTAGTACCCTCTCAGGGGCTCCCAGGGCCCAGCAGTAGGTGGGTATCCAGTTCTTGAGGTTCCTTAGCTCTGCTCAGCTTCAAAATACAGACAGGGTTTGTCCTTTATTTGTGTTGATCATGACTAAAGGCCTCCTACTTCCCACTGCCCTGCCTCTTCTGCCACCCCACCTGTGTAGCCTCCATGACTCCTCAGAAACTCCTCTGTAGCCCATGTTACTTAGAAAACGTCTTTCTTTGGCCTTTATGCAAATTGATGAGGACTAGCCAGCAAATTTAGGTTCAGATTATGATTACAAGGGAGCAGAAATAGATGTAGAAAACAAAATAAAGGGATTTGGATATGTGGAATAACTTCTCATCTACCTAAGAGCCCTACAAAGATACTAAAATGCTCTCTACCTAGGAGCCCTATTGATATAGGGGTAAAATACTTAAGATTTAAGTCCGACGTTTGTTAACTGCGTGACCTTGGGAAAATGACGTCTCCCTGAGCTTTAGTCTTCTCACCTGTAAAATGAGGATAATGATGACCATCCCCAGAGTAGTTATAAGAATTACATGAGGTCGGGGTGCCTGAGTGGCTCAGTTGGCTGAGTGCCTGACTCTTGGTTTCAGCTCAGGTTATGTTCTCAGGGTCATGAGATCGAGCCCTGCATCCAGCTCTGTACTCAGTGAGGAGTCTGCTTGGTTTTCTCTCCCTCCTCCCCCTCTCTGATAAATAAATAAAATATTTAAAAAAAGAGTTCCATGAAGTAAGCAACTGGAAGTTTCCTTGCACAGTGCCAGACTTTTTAAAAAATAAAGTGAACTGAACACTGTGGACAATGCCTCCTACTACATGAATGAAAAATCAGCCCCATATCAAATTATAGAATGTTTTTAGGGGTCCCATGATTTCACTGTAGAAATGCTAGTAATAATTAAATAATTCATGTGTTGCTATTTACATGGATAATTTGGTAGTAATTATTTTCAGACAGATGGCATATTTCAGACACAATTCAGAACATAATAGTTCGGCAGACGTGTACATTCTTAAGTACCAAAAAACCCAAAAGGAGTTGCCTAGAGCAATCAAGGGCAGCACAGAGCTCCCTAGGCCCTGTCTCCTAGTGAGAGGCAACTAGATTTTAGGTATTGGTATTCTCATGGTCTAGTGGCAGAGAAGAAGGGCTGGAGGTGAGTAGCTTTTACTCATTCATTTTTTTCGACAAGAATATATTGTGTCAGGCCCTGTGTGGGCCCAGAGACAAGTGTGAGTTGGCCCTATTGTCAGGGAGTTTCTAGTCTAATGGACATACTCTGCAAGGTCAGCTAAGTTTTAAGACAACTCTGACCAAAACCAGCACGGTTTGAGGGGCCTATCCCTATCAGCAGGTCTGGAAGCCTTATCATCAACAACAAACAATAATGATGATGATAATCATAGCAGCTAATATTTACTGAACATCTTCTATGTGTTAAGCATTACACTAAGTGCCTACTTAATCTTCACAACACCCCTATGAGGTAGTAGACACTTGCAAATGAGGAAACTGAGGTACAGAGGACTAAGAGGACAGGAAGGAAACTAATCCATCTCAGTTCAACATACATTCAACCTCTATTATATATCAGGCCTTGTGCTAAGAACTAAGGAGAGAAAAATGAGTAAAAATCTCAGTCCAGCAGGAGCAACAGATAAGCACACAGTGAGGCAAGCATATTCCAGGCTTTCTGCTTGATACTGGAAACTCACTGATGAATGAGACACAGTCCTCCTTTCAAAGATCTCAAAGTTTAGTGGGGGATATCAATGTGGACCCAAAACTTAAATACTGCTCTGATAAGTATCATAAGAGAGATTCAGTAAAAAAATGGGACAGATTATGCAGCAAATGATTATTTAAAATCAAAAGCCAAAAGAAACAATGTTATTAAGAATTATGGAGAGGGGCCCCTGGGTGGCTCAGTCAGTTGAGCATCCAACTCTTGGTTTGAGCTCAGGTCATGATCTCAGGGTCATGAGATGGAGCCCTGAGTCAGGCTCCATGCTGGACGTGAGGCCTGCATGAGTTTCTCTCTCTCTACCTCTCCTTCTGCCTCTCACCCTGACTCAGGTGGGCTCTCTCTCTCTCTCTCTCTCTAGGGTGACTAAATAATTCTTTAAAAAAAAAGAATTATAGAGAAACTAATTGATTTAAATCAAAGCCTCCCCCCCAAAAAAGAATGTTAATCTAATTTTATTCCAGCTTGGTCATTTGTGTTCCTTTCATTTTTCATTTTTCATTCTGTTCCTAAAATGGATGATAAGTATTTGTTTTGCACCCAAGCATAACAAAATACTGCAGGAGGCTGTACTTACAATGTAGTTAAACTCTTCTGTTATCCCATTGCACGCCCACACTTTCTTCTTCCTCACCTTTACTCGGGCTACTCCCTCTGCTACAAGTGCTTTTTTTCCACATCCCCGTATCCTTAAGTCCTACATTCCTTAAAAGCTTCACTCAAATGCCTCCTCCTCCATGAAGCCTCCACCCCATCAAAAGGCACCAAACCCTTGTGTGTACTCCGACAGCACTTCATGAGCCCCTCTCTTGTGGTTCTTACCACTTTTTGCTTTACCTTTCAGTAATGTTATTACCTATATTTTTCCCTTTGTTAGAGTGATTTCTTCAGTGGAAGGCTCATTTTGATGAAACCATGATTTTATTCTAGATGCATTGGAAACCTCTTTTGGGTTGTATTGTGCCTCATGGGCTTCAGCCTTCAATCTTAAACATGTGAAATTACATCACCTATCCGGAGTTTTATACTTTGTACTAATGGCTTTTTTAAATGCCCACCACCTTCACACAACAACTGACTAAAATGTATCTCATTCTTTTAGGCCTTGCCCTCTTGCATGCATAATTTATAGAACAACAGGTTTTTTTTTCTTATGCATCTACTGTTAGATATTTAGATTGTTTACATGTACTTAGGTTGTATTCATGTGCATTACATTTTTTTCTTTTTATAATTTCCTTAGGACCCATTTCTACCAGTGGAAATACTGGGTCAAAAGCAGGGATTGTGGGTGGGAGCACGTGATAGGCAGATCTTTAGGAATGGCAGACACATTTGAGGAATTGGAGGGAGGCAGGTGGCTATATAGACAGCCAAAATCATATGCTTTGTGTTAAGAAATCATGAAAGGCCCCTCTGCTTGAAAGTATCTTGCTATGCATGATCTGTCACAGTGTCTGATACCCCGCCATATGTGGAACTGTTTTGGAAGACTTTACTTTCTGGGACACATTCAGCCATTATCAGGAAATATTATCGGGAATTAGGTTGTCGGTATATCCATTGGCAGGACTCTGGAGGCATGAAATACCAATCTCATAAATTCTGAAAGGCATAGGGGATTTGGAACAGGTTCTGTTATCTTTTATCTAGAATAGGAAGGCTTAGATAAAGCATCAAAGTGGCAAGCTCTGAGGAGCCAAGGGTCAAATGAAGGCATTGAGCATTTGGTAGGATGAAAGAACAGAAGGGGAAGAGAGAAGCAGAGGAAGGGCTGTGGAGAGAGAGAAATATGTTTCACTTAACAGGACTTGGAATTGTGCTAGGTTCGTGGGTACAACAGAAGCAGTGAGATCACTTTATGCTAGGGAGAGATGATTGAGTTCTGAGCAGCCAATAGCTGACTTTAGATAGAATTGTAGGGGTGATGGCCTGAGGGGATATCCAGGTCCAAATTAGCTTCTGTAGACATTAGAAAACCATGAGGATTTCGGACATCGGAAAACCAGCAGGGCAGGAGAACTTAGGGCAGCACAGCAGACTTAGTACATACAAGTCAGTTCACAGCAGCCATCACACAGGATTACAACCACCAATGTACGATGGAGGCCAGCTGTCATTACCTTTTGTGATGGGAAAACCTTTAGAAAAGGTAGGTGCCTTTGAGGAATTGGAGGGAGGCAGTTGTCTATATTCACCTATCAGCTGACTTCACTGACGTGGTGCGGGGGTTGTGGCTTTCAGATACTTTAGTTTTCTTTTTTGGTGGAGACTGCAAAATCTACCACAGAACTGTAAATTCTATACGGAAAAAAACAAAAAAACAGGCTCCCCAGGTTACAGTAGAACATGGAACCCTCTGTGTTTGAGGATAGGGAGGCTCTGTAAGAATCAAACTGCATTTTCCAGCTCTATCCCCCAGGGTTGTTGTTTGTCTTTTTGTCCCCCTTGGGACTCAGTTTCTCTTACTTTGGTTCCTCGTGCTACCACCCACTGTTCTTGACCTCTTCACCCTCAATATAAGTATAGACCACATTCTTTGGGTTCCCACAAAACAAAAAAGATGAGCTCTTATTCATCAAAATGCATATTAGTAAATACTGAGGGAAAACAAACTGGATACCCGTACAGAAAATAAAGGTAGGAATCTGTTCCTTGGAATCCCAGATAAGACAATAAAGAACGTTCTTCGGGCATGAGATGTCTTCCCATAAGGTGGCTCTCCTTTGGCCATGTCACCTTGGCCCAGTCTTTACTTGGTAACATTCTTCCTTATTTGTGAACCCATCCACTATGCTCCTAGGGTGCCTACGGAAATGGCAAAAACTTAAACACATATCCAGCCAAAGGAAGGTCACTTTCTAATAGCAAGCCCTTATACGACGCTGTGAACATTTGACACCGACGCTGCTCGGAACACTAGTGAGTGACCTGACCCCTCTTTGGAGCAGAATGTGATTGATAGGTTGCTTCACGGAGACCCTCACTGTTCTAGGAAATACAATCCAGAGTTTGCTGACTCACATCAGGGAGTATGTACAGACAATGGGTCCTGCAGATAAGCCTTGCTCTGATTAGCTTCAGAGATTTTAAAACAGCTAAGATGTGGTAGAGTGGGCCTTAGGAAATTCATTTGATCTCTCTAAGCTCAATTTCTTCATCTATAAAATGGAGATAACGCAGTTGGCTGAAAAGCCAAAGAAATTGATGCTTATAAAATCACTGTATAAATTGCAAAGTGTCATATGAGTATGAGTTTCTGTTTTTTAGGGGATCTCCTTACCATTGTTCAGGACAATCATGGCTATTGTTAAATAAATACTTGGCCTCTGACCACCCTGGAACCTTTTGTAAGGAGAGTTGCCTATAGAGGAAAAAGCTTTACTAGCAAATTACTTCATGGCTTACATGTTTTCTTTTTCTTTACTTCTTCTCTTTTTTTGGCTTTCATGTTTTTTATGCACATAGATCATTAATACATAAAGCATATCTCCTCCAATCTGCAGTCACATCACAATGATTACCTTTGAATCAGAGCTTCTCAAAGTGAAAGTACCCCCCCAATAGTCCATTACAAATATAACGTACAAATTGATATACAATATGTCCAACCACTTTTGCATGATACAGGGATAGGCAGATATATAATTTTATTTATGGAGATACTGTCTCCCAGCAAGTGAGCAGTGGCCAGAAAATGGCCAAGAAAGGCCATGAAGAGTGCCTTCCCATCAGGGCTCAGCTTCCAGCTTTCATTGGAAGGTTACTAAAATCCTGTGCAGATAAGTTGCAAGGTTTATAGAAAAACCAAAACTTGCTCCAAGAGCAAGCCCTTGTTTCTTTGCCTAGTGTTTTTAATTCCCAGCAGACATGACTTTGATCTGGCATTTGGCAACAGGGCAGTGTCCTAAGCTGCACACAAATTGGGGAAGAGAAGTGATATTATTGGAATGAATTTATTTGTTGTAAGTTATAAATATATGGGTTTTTTCAATTCCATCATCCTCAAAATTGTATCCGTTTTCCCCAGTGGAGCAGTTTCTCTGCCTTTAATATGCTTGCTTTGCGCTGGGCATTCTTGCCTGGCTAACACATGAACCTTGCGAAACTGATTCCAAGGTCTTTTTCTTTGGTTTTTTTTTTTTTTCTCTTGATGCCCAAACTGCCAGGGTCAGTAGTGGCTGCGGTGGGCTGACAATGAGGTGGCAGTAAGCTGAGCTTTGTCCTCTGGCCTCCCTTGACCCATTCCATCCATCATCCAGAGGGCTCTAAGCCAGCATTCCACAGAGCAGCCTCACCAAACTCACTGAGACTGAAGGGGAACGATGTTTTCAGTCATTACAGAGAAAAGGAATGAGACTTAAAATTTGTAAAATTATGGTGCTCTCTTTGTTGATTCTTTTCATTCCAGAAAAATATTACTCTTCTTTAGGAAACTATCAAAACCTTATGAGCTTCCAGGACCTGGACTGCTTCCTTAAGAAGCACAATATAGGGAAGTCTCTTGGCCAACAAAATATGAAAAAAATCAATCATTTATTCATTTATGCATTCAACTAATGTATATGGAGATTTTTCTATTCATTCCAGTCTGGAATGACAAAAAAGAGTAAGTGTTCTCCTTGTCTCCCTCCCAATCTAATGAGGAAGATATCTATTACTTCATTTTATAATGATCTATCACATTTCATATACTGCTGGATATTTATATTTATTTCACATACCACAATATTTACCCTTTGTAAATGTGCCGCTCCATGGTTTTTAGTATGTTCAAGAAGTCATGCAAGCATCACTACTATCTAATTCTAGAGAATTTTCATCATCTTGAAAAGACACTCTGCACCTGTTAGCACATACTCGCAATTTCCTCTCTTCTCAGACTCAGGTAACCACTAAAATACTTTCTGTCTCTGTGGATTTATCAATTCTGGACATTTTATATAAAAGGAACAACACAATATGTGGACTTTTTACCTGGATCCTTTCATTTAGCATGGTGTTTTCAAGGTTAATCCATGGTTTATTATGCATCAGTACTTCATTCAATTTTCTGGCTAAGTAATAATTTTTGGGTTGTATGGTAACTCCATGTTTAACTGACCAGGTAGTTTTTTTTTTTTATAGATACTGCACTGTTGTACATTCTGATCAGCAGTGTATGAGGCCTCAAATTTCTCCACATACATGCTAATACCATATTATCTGTTACTTTATTATTAATTATTGTTATTATTCCCATCCTAGTTGGTATGAAATGGTATTTCATTGGGGTTTTAATTAGCATTTTGCTAATGGCTTATGATGTACATTTTTTCAAGTGGTTGTTGGGTGTCTGTATATCTTCTATAGATAAATGACTATTCATATTATTTGTCCATGTTTTAATTGTATTATTCCTTTTTTATTATTGATTTGTATGAGGTGGGGTCCAACCTCATTCTTTCCCATGTAGATATCTTGCTGTCCTAGCACCATTTGTTGAAAAGAGTATCTTTCTCCATAGAGTTGTCTTATTATCCTTGTTGAAAAACTATTAATCGTAAATGTATGAACTTATATCTGGACTCTTAGTTATATTCTGCTGAACTATATGTCTCTCCTTAGGCAACTACCATAGTATTTTGATTACTGTAGCTTTGTAGTAAGGTATGAAATTGAGAAGTGTGAGTCTTCTACATGTCTTTCATTTTCAAGATAGTTTTGGCTATTCTAGGACACTTGCATTTCCATATACATTTTTGGGTCACTTTGTCAATTTCAGGAAAAGTGCTAGCTGGGTTTTTTGATACATATTATATTGAATCTGTAGATCAATATGGGTAGCATTGTCACGTTAACAACATTGTCTTTAAGTTCATCAACACAAGATGGCTGTCTATTTAATTGTTCTTTAATTTATTTCAGCTATGTTTTATAGTTTTCAGTGTCTAAGTGTTACAGTTATTTTGTCAAATTTACCCCTAATTATTTTATTCTTTTTGATGCTTTTGTAGATGGGGTTTTTTTCTTAATTTCATTTTGGATTATTCATTGCTACTCTGTAGGAATACAATTAATATTTGTATAGTGATCTATTATAGTGCATCTTTGCTGAATTCATTTATAAGCTCTAATATTTATTTTGTGTATTTTTTAGAATTTTCTTCATATAAGATAATATCATCTGTGAAAAGAAATAGTTTAACATTTTCCTTTTCAATCTGTATGCCTTGTATTTCTTTTTCTTGTCTAATTGCCCCAACTAAAACATCTACTACCATGTTGAATAGTAGTGGTGAGAGCAGACATTGTTGCTGATCTTGGGGAGGAACTGAGGAAGCTTCTAGTCTTTCACCACCAGCTGTGGGTTTTTCATAGATACCTATTATCAGGTTGAGGAAGTTTCTATGTAGTCCTGGTATTTTTATCATGAAAACTTGTTGGACTTTGTCAAATGCTTTTCCTGCGTCTATTCAGATCACCAGGTGGTTGTGCATTTTATTCATTAAACTATAATATTACATTGATTGATTTTTGTTTATTGAAACAACCTTACATTCCTAGGATAAATCTCACTTGATTATGGGGTATAATCCTTTTTATACATTGCTGGATTTGGTTTGCAAGTATTTTGTTCAGATTTTACCTTTATATTCATAAGAGATAGTGGTCTTTAGTTTTCTTTTTGCACTGTCTTATTCTTGTTTTGTTATCAGGGTAATAATAGTTTCATAAAATGAATTGGAAAGCACTCCTTTATCTTTTTCTTTTTTGGAAGTGTTTGTAAATAATAAGTATTAGTTCTTTAAACATTTGGTAAAATTCCCTGGTAGAGCCATGTGTTCCTGGGCTTTTCTTTATGGGAAATAATAATAATTGTTATTATTATTAGTTATTATCATTACTAATTCAATATCTTGTTATAGGTCTATTCAGATTTTCTTTTTACTTCTGAGTCAGTTTTGGTGGTTTATATCTTTCCGGTGATTTCTTCATTTCATCAGTGTTGGCATACAATTGTTTGTAATATTCCCTAGTAATCTTTATTTCAGTAAGATTTATTTCAGGTAAGATGATTCAAGAAATTCTTTATTTCAGTAGTATTGTCTTTCATTCCTGATTTTCATAATTTGAGCTCTCTTTCTTTTTTATATTGGTTAGTTTATTAAAGGGTTTATCCATTTTTTGATCTTTCCAAAGGACCAAGATTTGGTTTTGTTCATTTTCTTTTTTGTTTTATATTCTCTACTTCATTTATTTCTTTTTTTAATGTATTTCTTTTTTTAGTAATCTCTACACCCAGTGTGGGGCTCAAACTCACAACCCCAAAGTCAAGGGTAACATGCTCCTCCAGCTGAGCCAGCCAGGCACCCCTACTTCATTTATTCCTGTTCTAATCTTTTTAAAGAAAAAAAATTCTATTTATTTATTTGAGAGAGAACACAAGTGGGAGGAAGAGCAGAGGGAGAAACAGGCTCCTGCGGATCAGGGAGCCCAACACAGGGCTGGATCCCAGGACCCTGGGATCATGACCTGAGCTGAAGGCAAACGCTTAACCGACTAAGCCACCCAGGCGCCCCTTCTATTCTAATCTTTATCACTTTTTCCTCCTGCTTTCTTTTAGTTAGTTCTCCCTCTTCTAGTTCTGTCTTTTGGGATGTTAGTAGGGAGAACTACATCTTTTTAATGTAGGCATTTATAGCTATAAATTTCCCTCTAAGCATTGCTTTCATTGAATTTCATAAATTATGGCATGTTGTCTTTTCATTTCAATTCATTTTATATTTTCTTACTTTCCTTATATTTTCTTCTTTGACTCATTATACTGCATTGTTTAATTTTCATATATTTGTGAATTTCTGAAGCTCTCCTGTTACAGGTTTATAATTTTATTTTATTTTGATCAGAGCACATTCTTGGTATGACTTCAATCAATTTAAATTTATTGAGACTCATTTATGGCCTTGAATGTGTTCTTTCCTGGAGGATGTTTCATGTACACTTGAGAAGAATATGTATTGTGGTGTTTCAGGGTGGAGTGTTGTGTAGATGCCTGTTAGGTCTAATTTGTTTATGGTGTTCGTGACTTCCCTTTCCTTATCTTCTTACTTGTTCTATGCTTTATTGAAAGTGTGGTATTTAAGTCTCCAGCCTTTATTGTTGAATCATCTATTTTTCCATTCAATTCTGCCAGTTTTTACTTTATGTTTGGGGGGACTCTGTTATTAGATGCATATGTTTACAACTATATGTCTTCCTAGTGGATTCAACATGTTACCATTATAACATGTCCATCTTTGTCTCTAGTCACATATTTTGTCTTAATGTTTATTTCATCTGATATTAGTATAACCAATCCAACTCTCCTTTGGTTACTGTTTGCATGGAATATCTTTTTCAGTCCCTTTGCGTTCAATCTATTTTTGTCTCTGAATTTATTTTTTTAAAGATTTTATTTCTTTGAGAGAGAGAGTGCACGAGTGGGGGGGAAGAGCAGAGGGAGAGAGACAAGCAGACAGAGATCAAGACCTGAGCCAGAATCAAGAGTTGGACGCTCAACCAACTGAGCCACCCAGGCACCTCTATTTCTGTCTCTTAATTTAAAGTGTCTCCTATAAACAGCATAGTTGCATCTTGTTTTTTCAATCCATTCTGCAAATCTGTTTTTTAATGGCAGTGTTTACTCCAACTACATTTAACATAATTAACTTATTTTTTTATTATGTTCAGTTAGCCACCATATAGTACATCATTAGTTTTTGATGTAGCGCTGAACTATAACACCTAGTGCTCATCACAACACGTGCCTTATTATAAGGTAGAATTTACACCTGCCAAAACTCATGGTTTGTTCTTGCTGGTGTTTGTTGTTGTTTCTGTTATTTGCTTGTTTAGTGACTCTTTGGAACTAATTCTAGATGCCTGGGAATATACTGAAGCTTTTCAAAGCCTCCTGTGAACATTTCATTTCCCCACTTTTTAAAAAAGATTTTATTTATTTATTTATTTATTTATTTATTTATTGGCACGTGGAGCTTAACATGGGGCTTGAACTCACGACCCTAAGATCAAGAGTCGGACGCTTTACTGACTGAGACACTTAGGAGCCCCTTAAGATTTTATTCTTAAGTAATCTCTGCACCCAACATGGGACTTGAACCCACAACCCCGAGGTCAAGAGTTGCATGTTCCACCAACTGAGCCAGCCAGGAGCCCCATCATTTCTCCACTTCCTCCAAGCATTTCAGTTAGCTCATTGACTGCCACACTTGCTATCTACCAACTTAGCCAGGTGGATAGTCAGCATTTGCCTCTGATTATTTTCTAGAAACTCCCCCAGGGAAAAAGCTGTTTATACCAAGCAGACTATAAGTCAGGTTAAATAAACACAGTCTTGAGAGTAGTGTTTCAGAATCCCCAGACAGGTCAAATAAAGGCAGTTCTCTAAGAAAGAGTATTTGAAGGAGTCCTAACGCCATTTTGTCTCCTCCTTTGGTTACCAGGCTGGTTTTTACCATGACTGGTTTTCACCATCACTGCAGGCTATTTTTCATGGTTACTATGCTACTGAGGAAGGAGTGACAGGGAATAGGGTAAATTTAAACACTGCAAAGTTTTGAGTAAATTCTCCCTAGCTACATGTGTTTGGTTAATTTCTAGAGTTCTTAAAATATTGATTCTGACCCCCCCCCCATTTTTTTGCCAGTTTTCTAATTTCCTTTATGGAGTAGAGAATTTTAGGAGTTCTTCCCTCCTTCATTTTCTCTGACATTACTCCAGTCTAAGATGTTTTGATTGAGAACTTCCCAACCTTTAAAAAAGTGAACATCTACAGTGTCCAAGAAAAATGACCCTGAAAGTTAATTGAATTTTCAGGATCCTTCAGCTATTCATAAGGTCACTCACCCCAATGTTGTTTTGTTTGTTTGTTTGTTTGTTTGTTTGACAAGCAAGAAGAAAAATGTTGTTTTTCACATGTGATTCATACAAAAATGTAGGCCAGGCCATGTTTCCCCCTCTACTCCAAGTCCTCCAGTCTCTCTCCATCTCACTCAGAATAAAAGTCCTTGACCTAAAAGTTATCGGCCTTTAAGATCACAAATGATCTGTACTGCTGTTACCTCTCAGACCTCATATACTACCACTTTTCCTCCTGCTATATAGTTGCACTGGCTTCTTTGCCAGTCCCCAAAAATGATAGGCATTCTCCCACATTGGGGCCTTTATATCACTTATTCCCTCTGCCTTGAATGCTCTTCCTTAAGATATGCGTGGCTTACTCCCTCACTTGCTTCAAGTTTTTTCCTAAATGTCACCCCAATGAAGCCTGCTTCCACCACTCAATTTAAAATCAGTCTGTCCCAGCACTCTCCTCCCCTTTACCATGCTTTTTGTCCATAGCAATTGTTGCTTTCTAACATACTACTTAATTTTTTAATTAATTGAGTCTAGTGTTTATTGTCAGCTTCCTTCCCTCCGGCGCCTCCTCACACACATTAAAATGAATATTAGTCAAGGTAATGATTTTTTTTATTATTTGTTCACTTACATGTTCTAAGCATCCAGAACACTGCCTGGCATAGAGTAGATATTTAATAAATATGTATTGAATTAATTAATTTTGTAATTCTGCCCAGATTTTTCTTAATATTTTATCTGTTTTATGGACTAGAAACCAGTGCCTAGTATAGATTCTGCAACTTAATAGGTGTTCAGTAATTTTTTGTTGAATGACATAATGAATATTATGCCCCATTTCCAACCCTTTGTTTATCCAGTATTGTCAGGTAAATGGAATGTTCCACCTAAATGAACTTTTCCAGATAACTGATCTCCAGAAAGTCGAGGTTTTAAAATTTTTATATATCTTAATGGAATAGGTAAAATGGTTTGCTTGCCTTCCAAAACATAGCAGGGTGACTATAATTAACTTGTTTTGTTGCTATTTGGAAAACTATGGAGAAAACAATGGGAGTTAAGAGTCAAAATACTTGATTGTGGCACTGATTTCATCTCTTAACTGCATGAGCTTGGATGACTCTGTTAACCATTCTGAACCTCAGTTTTATCATTTGTAAAATGATAATAATTGCCCTGAATAGCTGTATTGTTGTGAGGTTCAGAGAAGACAGTGGATGGGAACACTATCTGTAAGTTGTAAAGCTACCTACAAATGCAAGGTGGAGGCTATATAAATGTTTATGATTTGGGAAGATGCTGGATATACATGAACTGATCCTTACTGGTGGATATTTAGGGAACAAAGAAGGGGTACACTCACTATGAGAATGACTAAGCCTGAATAACATCGGGGTCGCCTATCATTAGTTGAAGATAATTTTACATTCCTGATGTTCCAGAGTGGGCCTCTTTCAAAACTGGAATTTTGCAAGTCTCCTTGTCCTGGATTACTAATAATTACTGATGTTTTACATGTTTTAGAGCCAAGGATGACTCTTGTGTTTTTAGGAAAATTTCTTGTGCCCTTAGTGCTGAAAATGTACTCCAAAGTGCATCGACACTCAAATACCTAGGGGCCCTTGGGACCGTGAAAAAAGAACAGATGAAGTTAGACCTGTTTGTCAGCTGATGTTCCTCCAGTTGGCCTGGGTGGGTTTTTCTTTTTTTTTTTCTTTTTGGTTTTGTTTTGTTTTTCATTAAGGAAAGCCTAGCAACATGTACTCTTTGAGTTCTCCTGCGTTTTCTAGTCACAAATGGAAAGGAGTAATTTATTCATTTTTGGGGTTCTACATTATAGAGGAATTTTAAGATTAATGATAGACTTCTCATTTTGTCAGTAACCGTTATTTTTGTTCATAATTCAGTTGATTTTTTTTTACATTTTTGGTGAGAATTCTTTTGGGGAATTCAAATGTATAACAGGAAAATACATTATCTTTATGGCAAATGGAGGGTATGGATGGACCTTTCTCAATGGATGCAGTTTCCCTGCCTCATTCTCTGATGGTTGGAAGGTAAAGCCTAGGTGTGCTTTAACTAAGCAGTCAGCATGCCAGCCGTTCATTCTATCACCCCACTAACCTCCAGATGTCATTTTCCTAGCCATGCCTATTGGTCAGTTATGGTAACTGATCTTTCAGATAGTAATCACCAAAAGGCAGGCCAAAGCAGACGTTGGGGGAAGGAACGGTCATCTGTTTGTCTGTCTCAAGGTAGCTGTAAAAGGAAAAACCGTTGTTTTTGGTACACAGGGAGAGAAAAATGGATGGAATCAATGTGTTTGTGATATTTTAGAGTTTTTGATGACCAACAAATCATCAGTTTTACAGCCTGTTAAATTCATCAGTCTTGGCTCTTTCCAACCTTTGTGCCTTTTCAAATGTATCCTTTCCTCTGCCTGAAATGCTCTACATTGCCATTTTACAGTAAGCTAAATTGAGGTCCGGAGAAGTCAAGTGACTTGCCCCAAGTTGCAGCTAGTAAGAGGCAGAGCAAGGACCTGAAGGCAATCTGTGCAACTACAATGCCCCATTTTTTCCCTGCTGTACTACACTGGCTCCTTTCTTTATGGTTTCCACTGATTCCTCTGAGTGCCCCACCTCAAACGTTCAGCACCTTTGTGGGGCTTTGCTAGAGTCAGAAAGAAATTTTGGCTTCTTAGTGCTATGAGTCCATCACAGCGTGACTCTCCTAAGGCGGAAGTCACTCAGAACAGTCCTTGGGAGAGACTTGGAGAAGGTGGCCATGAAATAATTGGGATGCAGGCTCGCATCTTCCCTCCTCCAATTAATCATGCTTCAGCCCTCACTAGGGATGGCCGTGACACCACAGGCAACCTTGACCTCAGTGAGGCAGCACTTAGGGGAGGCACTAAAAGCTTCTCCAGATTTTCTTGAAGCTGTCACACAGTTCAGCTAGTCCTTAATGGGGCCCAGGCTTGGGTTTTTCTTTCTATATACCTTTTCCTTTCCTTTTTGTTTTCTTTTCCTTTCATCTTTTCTCCTCCTCACCACATCCTTCCTTTCTCCTTCTCAGCCCCACCCGTTCCTCCTCCCTCTCCTCTCCTCCTTCTTTTCTTTTTCTTCTTTCTCTGTCTCTCTCATCTTTAATCTTGTCCAGAAGCATGTAAGTGTTTTGGTAAGGTCTACACTATAATCATCTTGCTATGTAGCTTTTGAACTTTCAGGACATCTGATCAGAACAACACCGAGAAGGAGAGCACAGTGCTCACACACAGATGTGTGTCTCAGCTGTAGATTATTATATTTCAGTTTTCAAATTTGATCTTGGGTATATAGGAAGGAGATATAAATAATTTGATTAAAGCTCTTTATTGTGGAACACTTGATAAATAAATAACATTAGAGCGCCCGGGTGGCTCAGTTGGTTAAGCGACTGCCTTCGGCTCAGGTCATGATCCTGGAGTCCCGGGATCGAGTCCCGCATCGGGCTCCCTGCTCAGCGGGGAGTCTGCTTCTCCTTCTGACCCTCCCCCCTCTCATGTGCTCTCTCTCTCTCTCTCTCTCAAATAAATAAATAAAATCTTAAAAAAGAAAGTAAAATGACTATTAGGGAAGAACCAGTTGTGTGCCAGTAAGCTGGATTTCTGCCTGCAAGGGGTAAGGGTCAGTGGGGAGCCCGTGATATTGTAGTGTTTGCTAATTTCCATGCTGTAGATACTCCTATCAGGACTGATTTAAGCTACCAATATTATAGCACTGAATGTGAAATTGGGAAGTGATGCTCAGAATCGGTTTTTATGAGTCACTACAAGCCAACTCCAGCACAACAGTGGACAGAGCTCAAGGGAAGACAGCTTGAGAACATAAAACTTTGGTTTGACCAAATGTCAAATGACCTTGGCAGAAGTTAGCTGGCCATTCCTCATGGTGTTTTCCTTGGTGAGTTTGGAGCCTGTACCTCTCCCAGATGGTCTTTCCAAATCCCATCTGAAGGACATCATCTGTTTGATGCTCCCCAAAGTACTTATCTGAGTGGCCTGAACCTCACTAATCTCCAGAGTAGCAAAAACAGCAAGGGGCTTTGTAAACTGTCAAATGTTATTCCAGTGTCGAGCATTTGTCCTGTTATTAATCATGTGCCAGCTGTAAAAATCCATAAGCCATATTTTGGCTATTGTGGACATTGCTGGTATATATATAGTATACATTTTATTTATATATATATATATATATATATATATATATATATATATATATACTATATATATACACGGAATATTACTCAGCCATCAAAAAGAACGGAATCTTGTCATTTGCAATGATGTGGGTGGAACTAGAGGGTATTATGCTAAGCAAAATAAGTCAGTCAGAGAAAGACAAATATCATATGATTTCACTCATGTGGAATTTAAGAAGCAAAACAGATGAATATAGGAGAAGGGAGGGAAAAATAAAGCAAGATGAAATCAGAGAGGGAGACAAACCATAAGAGACTCTTAACTCTAGGAAACAAACTGAGGGTTGCTGAGGGGAGGTGGGTGAGGGCATTAAGGAGGGCACTTGATGGAATGAACACTGGGTGTTATATGCAACTGATGGATCACTAAATTCTACCTCTGAAACTAATCATACACTGTATGTTAATTAATTGATTTTAAATTAAAAAAAAAGAATAACGTTGGACCCTTATCTTAAAAAAAAATCCATAAGCTATTAAGTCACTTGCAAGTTTCCTCCCCTAGCTGCACATTAGAAGCAGTGGGGGGACATCTTAAAAAAATCACAGTGCCCACCCTTACCCCCCAATCAATTGAATTAGAACTACTGGGAGTGAAACCAGGCATCAGTACTTTGTAAAATCTCTACAGGTGTTTCTGACTTGTACCCATGGTTGAGAATTACTACCCTGTACAACCTGGTTTTGCCACCCAGTCAACTTTCCCTGCCACATCCCCTCCCTTAACATATGCCAGCCCCACTGGCCACCTTGCTATTCCAAGAACACACCAAATTCATTTATTACATTTATTACATTTGAATTTGCTATTCTTTCTGCTGAGAATGTTCCTCCTCTGGCTCTTTGCATGTCTGGCTCCTATCATTCAGCTGTCAGCTCAAATGCCACATCCTCATAGAATCTTTCCCCACTCTACCTCAATTTATTTCCCCATTCTATCACAGTACCCCTTCCTTCATTGTATGTATCACCATCTGAAAATATTTAATTTATTATTCACCACTTATTTATTACTTGTCGGTTTTCACCAAAAGATCACCCAAGTTGCAGGCAAGGCCTTTGACTTATTATGCACTGTTGTTTCCCTGGTTGCCTAGAATAGTACCTGGAACATAGTAAGTGTACACTCAAAGATTATTTAATCATCAGAGGATAGTTATTAAACACCTTCTATGGATGAACTCAATGGATAAATTAAAAAACTTCTTTATGTTAAAATTTAAGCTGCATAGCATGGCATTCAGGGCTATTCACGATCCAGCCACTATCTAACTTGTCAGCTTTACCTTCTACTTCCTGTCCTCTTGAAGCAGGGGGCCCATGTGAATGGCAGTAGCTAGGGAAGATGGTTTGAAACTGAACACTGAAGAGTTCATTTTAGCAGAGAAGTGTGTGTGTGTGGGGGGGGGTGGGTGTGTGTTAAGACAGAGAGAAGATGGAATGTTTGTGACCAGCACAGGGACCAATGAAGAGAGCAGCATGGCCAGAAGATGGTTGCTGATGGAGGGAAATAGAAGACAAGATAAGTTCAGTAACATTACCTGTAAGTCTTCTAATGTTCTTCCTTTTACAGATCACTTGCACATGTATTCTGTACCATTTGTTTTGTATAACTTTATGAAGTAGATGATGCCATTATGGTTATCCTCATTTTTTAGGTGAGAAATCAAGGCTCAGACTTAATGAGGGCAATTGGAGCTGGGCTTTGACACCTGCTGTCTTTTTTTTTTTTAAGATTTTATTTATTTATTTATTTATTTATTTATTTATTTATTTATTGAGCGAGAGAGAGCAGAGGGAGGAGCAGAGGGAGAGGGACGGCAGACTCCGTGCTCAGTGTGAAGCCCTACACAGGGCTCGATCCCAGGACCCTGAGATCATGACCTGAGCTGAAATCAAGAGTGGGACGCTCAACCAACTAAGCCACCCAGGTGCCCTGACACCTGCTCTTCTGATTGTCAGTCCAGTGGTCTTTACATTTTCATTTTGTGGAGCTTAGGTCAGATTGTGGAAGGTACTGAAAGCAAGGAAGATGGATCTGGGCTTGATCCCTGTCCCCTCTCACTAGAGTTAACCATTAGGTCAAAAGAAGTAAGAATTATTTTCATTATTTATAAACACTCTTAAAAAGCCTCCCAGTAAAGCATTAGCTGAGAGCCCATCTGTCGTACTGGATTAACTGATACCTGTGTTTCTGGGTGGGTAGGACAGGTGGGGAAACGGTCACATCCATGGAATCAAAGGGACTCTGCTATCTTTTAAGCCCTTTTCACAGAAGAACTTCCTTTTGCCAGGGTATAGACTGTGTGCCTGGTGTTGTCTAGCCTGTTCCATAGGCCCAAAAGCAGTATCTTGGGGAAAAATTTACTAGGAATCAACAATGCTTGGAATTGCATTTCAAAGAAGAGGACTCCTTGGACAATTAGGCCAGAGGTTCTAGGTTGTCTTGGCTCCAGAAAAAGTTACATCCGTAGGGTGCATGACCCTAAACAGGCCTTGGACTTGTTCCAGTCCATGTAGGACACTCGGGGAGAGGCACTTAGCTCCTTTTTTCTATCGAGTAGTGTTGTTTTTCAGGGGAAGCCCTTAGAGACCTCCTTGAATCACACTCAGGAGAACTCTGAGACACCCATCAGAAATTCCAGTGTGAGTAAAAGACTTCTGAATCCACCTTCCTTAGGTTACTACTATTTTCTTAGTGCCTACCACACTCCTTTCTAAATTAAGGGAACCAAGGTCAAGAGAGAAGTAGAGATAACACACCAGGTCATATAGTGATTCAGTGAAACAGAAGGGCTAATCCTCAGGTCTTCCTCTTTCCTCCTCTGTACTCTTTGACTGTTCTGCCCTGCCTCTGTCTTTGAAGCGTAGTGTCAGGACCCGTTTGAGAAGAGATAACACATTGATAAGGGCAAACATCAACATCGCAGGTCATACAGACCTGGTTTCTGATCCTGCTTCTGCCACTTACTAACTGGTGACTGTAGGTGAGTCATTCAGCATCTCTGAGACTTAGTTTCCTCAATTCTAAAATAGGAATAGTAGTTACCTGGAAGAGTTTTGACAAGAATTAAATGAAGTAACATCTTTGAAGGCCGTTTGAATAGTACCCAATCAAAGCACAGTGGGATCCCCCCTTTCCTTTTATTGCTCTTGCCCAAGAAGTCAAGTTTTACTCATCCTTCACACTTTGAATAGGCAGTATAGGTAGTTGTAGCATTCAGGTCACATAAGTCAGGATAGAAGCAAAGAAGATATTTGTTCGGTTATAGTGGTTAAATAGAAAGCATATGCACCCTGGATTGAAACTGAGCTATATTCTTTGGTATCAGTAAGCACTCTGTATCTTGGGTTTCCTCATATATAAATTGAGGGTAATTGTCTGTACCTTCCCTCCTTTGAAGAAAGGCTCAGCAGTATAATGAATATGAAAATTATTTTGAAATAATAAAGCAAATGTGCAGAGAACATAGTGGGCAAGAGACTTGAGTTTTAATCCCATCACTGTCACTGACCGATTATTTAATCTTAGTCTTGTCCATTCTGCTTTCTGGATCTCAGTTTCCCCATTTGTAAAATGAGAACGTTGGATTAGATAATCTCTGCAGAGGCCCTTGCCTTTCTGACATCCAAGGAGTTTATTATTTAAATAAATAATATAGATAAGATCTGTATAATGCTTTATGCTTTTTATGTTATTTTCACATGTATTGTCTCATATGAGAATACCACTAGACTGCTGGATTATGAATAATAAGGCCTGGATTCTTGTCCCTGTTTTGACCTTGACTCATGCTGTATAGCCTTAAGCAAGGTTCCCCCCTGCCCCCATTCTCTGAGTCTCAGTTTCTTAATCCATAAAATAGGAGAGATGGGGTTTGGGTTAAATCAGTAGGTCTTAGCTTTTCCACAAAGCCCTGGGGACTCCTATAGAGTTTCTCTAAGGCATACCACAATGCTAAGGCTGCAGAGAAGGGGAGACAGGGAGAGGTGTGGCCGGACGAGTTCTAAGTTTCCTATGCCTACTTCAGGCAGATTAGGTTTAATTTCATCTGTTTTCTATATATGGGGTCTCTATGTAATATTTCACTTATAAAAAAAGTTTCACTGCAGTAGAAAAAAAAAACTTGAATAAATGTGCTCTAAAGCCTTAGGTATTAAAGGTGGGATTCAATAAAATATGTTGTTTGGTAACTTCATTTTTGTCGTTGTTTTAACAAAACAGAATATTGTGAACACCTTTCCGAGTTAAAAAGAAATGACTGTACAGCATCCTACTGCATAAAAATGGAATAATTTAACCGTCCCCTTAATGTTGGACATTTACATTTTCCCAATATTCCCTATTTACATAGTGCTATATTGAACTTTTTTGTACTTAAATAATTGTTTTCTTATAAAAAGATTCCAAGAAATGGAATTTCTGGTTAAAGGTTCTGTGTATTTAATTTTTTTGGATATGTTGCAAAATTGCTCTCTAAAAGTTTATACTCCTACGAGTAATACCTCTTTGCCAATATTTGGTATTTAATCTTTGCCAGTCTGACTTATGAAAAAGACATCTTATTTAATTTGTATTTCTATGATTTCTAGTGAAATTGAAGTTCAACAATTTTAATATATTTATTGTTCATTTATATTTCCTCTTTTAATTTATTTTTCATGTCTGTTGTCCATTTTTCTATTGCACAGATCATCTTTATATATCAAGGGAATTGACCACCACTTTTACGTGCTTGATGTCAACGTGTTTTCCTTAGTTTGTGGTTGTCTTTAAGTTTTATAAGAAAGTTTAAATGTTTTCTAGTCAAGTCTATCAAAATGTTCACTTACGTTTCTGTATTGCCATTCTTTAAAAAGCCTTTTTCTACCTTTAAAAATAATTTAAAAACCCTGTATTTCCTAACAGTACTTTGATGCTTTCCTTTCGTTTTTTTTTTCCATTGACATCTTTAATTCATATGGAATTTATTTTGGTTTCAACTAGTAATTTAAGTTTTTTCACTTTCCCAAATGATCTACCAATTGTTCTGACACCATTTAATGAATAAGTCATCCTTTCTTCACTGATTTAGAATAACATAGTATATATATGGAGTCTGTTTCTGTCTTTTCTGGTCTCTTCCACTGATCAAATCTATACTGGAGCCATTATCAAACTGCTGTAATTATTATGGCATTATAATACTTTAAATGTTTGATAGGAAATTTTTTCAAAAATATCTTGGCAATATCACCCATTTTACTCCTTCAGGTAAACTTTGAGATTGTTTGGTCAAGATTTGTTTGGGTTGTTTTAAATTTGTAGATTTCACTGGGGAGAAGGGAACCAACATCTTTACAATATTATATCTTCCCATCCAGGAATACTGTACATCTTTCCATTTGATTCAGGTCTTCTCTTACATTCTTCAGTATTTTTTTTTTCGTTCATATAAGTCTTGCATTCACACTCTAGTTATAAAGTATGAGAAGTCCTATGTTCTTCAGTCTTTTCTATAGCTTCATGGTGAACATGATGATTCAGTCCTCTCATTTGCATGATATGCTACTGCAGGTGGTGGGTAACTCTCCTGCCTTACCTGATCTGCTTTAAGTAGGATTTTTCAGAATGAACATATTGAAGGAAGCCTAGTCAAACATTGGCCTCAACTCATACTGCGTGGCAGCACCAATGGGGATGACCAAAAAAACCCCAAAAAACAATGAAATGGAAAGTCTGTGGAGAAAATATCTGAAGTTAGTCTCATGACCTCTGTTCCTGCTGGAGTTTTGGATCATACTTAAGCTTTCTGAGGGAAGAATAGGACCATGAAGAAACATGAAGAACACCATCAGGCAGTCAGGGATTTCAGAGCCAGCTGGCATACAGAGGACCTCATGCTATCCCATTATGTGACCATTCATGGTAGTCAAGGGTTTGCAGCTGTTCTAATAGGAGATTTATCAAGCATTAAATGTGCAACCTGTCTGCAATTCTAGAGTGTAGACTTACCTCCTTCAACGTGAAAGGGGATTTTTGTATTTTGCCAAAATTTTCACCATGACATTTTTTGTGAGACTGATTATAGGTTGTTGATATAAGCTTGCTATTGAAGGTCAGCAGTGTCAAAGAGCTAGGTATAATATTTGCAGAATCTGAGGAGGGAGAGATGGAGAGGAGTTTGTGTTGTCTGTGTTAATTATTCAGTCACCTAGGCTACTGCATGGCAACAGAGGACTTTCTAAGACTACCTTGGAGCAGGCAGGCCCAGATCTTATACTTACACTTATATACGTATCTTATACACTTATACTTCTTCCAGCTGAACACTGAGAAGGCATTCACAGGGCCATATACTTGCTAGACAATGAACAAAGATCCTCAACACCCACAGAGTTCTCTGTCTTGAGGCTACACTCACCCACACTACATCTCCATTGGATGCAGGTGCCAGATTTTTCTCTAGCTCTATCACCAACTTCCTATGGCTTGGGACATGTCATTTCAATACTTCGTGTCCATTTTCATAAATGAAGAGTCAGGCATCACATTGGGGCATTTTGTTATAAGGCTTTTAATGTCCCTTACAGTCCAAAGATGATGTAGTTCTAATTAGACCCAATGGGTCAGAGCTCCAAGGAGACAAATACTGAGTTTCCTGGAAGGAATAGCCTTATAACAGAGTCCAGAAATGGAATGGGCTGCAATTCACAAAAGGTGTGGCAACCCTTTACAGGGATGTTGCAGAGGGGATTTAAGCCTTGTACAGAGGAGTGGGTGTATTGTGACCAAATACTGTTTAAAATTCTTTCCAATCTGTGAGATTCATAGCCTTATGGACTGTGATTTGTAGCACACTGACAGTGTGATGCCGGGCAGGTCAGTTTCATCTTAGTGAGCATCATTTTCTTCAGTTATATAATGGGGTATACAATAATCCCTACTATACTACTCTGTACAAGATTGATGTTAACTTTTGTAAGCTAATCAAATGGGAGACATTTTTAATCTTATGTTATTGTATTTTATGTTTTCATTTATTACTATATATTATATGTTTTATAGTTATTATATAAAGGTAAGTATGTATAATATATATTATTATGTATTATATTTTATGTTTTTATTTTTTTTAAGATTTTATTTATTTATTTGAGAAAGAGAATGAGAGAGAGAGAGAGAGCATGAGAGGGGGAGGGTCAGAGGGAGAAGCAGACTCCCCGCTGAGCAGGGAGCCCAGTGCGGGATTCGATCCCAGGACTCCAGGATCATGACCTGAGCTGAAGGCAGTCACTTAACCAACTGAGCCACCCAGGAGCCCCTATGTATTATATTTTAATCCATTGTTATAATTAAGAATGCTGACAACTTCAGCCATATTGGAGAAGTAGAATAAATAGAGAAGTAATAGCAACCCAGTGATTGTACATTGGCTCTGCCATCATTTGGGGAAGTTGGTAATTCAGGCGGGAGAAGTGGATTGGAAGCAACCTTGAGAGGGTAGTCCATCCCCTGTTTTTGTTCCTAATCCAAACTGTGCAGATGAGTCACAGTTCCATTTTTAGGAGATTCCTTCCATATCCATCTTTGGGACCCCCGACCACTTCGGTCACTATTAAGTGTCATTTAAAACTTTAACGTCACTATTCTGCTTCAAAGAAACACACATGTCATATGTATGCATTTATATGACTTAATATGTTATATACTTTATGTGCTCACACATACACATATATACAAAGATAATTCAGGAACCCTATTGTGGGTGTACACCCACACACAGGTGCATTCACACATACATGAGTACACATATGTGAATAAACATGTTATTTATACATATGTTGCATATGGCTTGCAATAACACTGCCTCTCCAATACTGTTAAGTGCCTTGGTTTTTTGAAGGACTTTAGAAAACAAAGAGAAAAGACTGAATAACTGCAGATATAAGAGGCAATGTTACAGTAAGTTGCTATCCTAAAAGGAGAGAGTTGAGGGACAAGAGACCATTATTTTGGTAATGTCTTGCTTATGGATAATACTTGTGACCTTTATATGAAAGACTCCACAAATATATTATGGATAAAATCCAGATATCCTTTAAGACTCCTTGAGCTGGATATGGAATTGTTGAATTGTATTGTACAGCTGAAACTAATATAGCACTGTATGTTAACTACACTGGAATTAAAATAAAGTAATAAAATAAAGATTCTTTGAGCTGGAAAAGATTTTAGTGATTTTTCCAGTTCGAGCATTACATATTATCAATGGAGCCCAGAGAAGATAAAGGACTTGTCCAAGGTCATATAGTGAGTTAGTAATAAGACTGAACAAGGATTCAAGTCTTGTGATTTCCAGCCTAGTGCTCTCTCTGTTATCTGGGACTTAAACATTTTTCTTCAGCAGAGATTTTCCTCTGTATCCTCAACAGCTAGTACAAAACCCTGCCCATAATAAATGCTCAGAAATGCACAATGGTATTGGTTGCAGTGGGCTTTGCACTTATTCCTGGGTTAATTGTAAAGGTTATCTGTGTTTTAGGTCATGTTGTTTTAGGCCAAGAGACACTCTGGGACCAAGTATGAACTATAGCTAGAGAGATGGTCCAAATTGAAAAACATGTTTTCATTTCCACTGTAACCTTCCTCATTCAGAGGGTGGTTTACTTTTAGCAGTGGAATCTAGAACTCCTCTGGGAGCCCTAATCCAGTGGCTCTGCAACCATTCCTTTGCAAACTTGGGTTCAGGAGCTAGTATTTTCCTGTGGAAGAAGAGATTCTTCAAAGAAGTATTCATAATGACCCTATTTTACTAATTAACGTGAAAACTAGTTCTGAGGGTTGCAGCAGCACAAAAACTGTGGGGATGTCCCTGTTCTAGAACACCCATGGCACTGGACGTGAACCCACTGGAATTGGATACAGGGCCTCCCTTCTAGGAGTTGATACTCAAAGACTGAATGGCACTCCTAACGCCGTCCTTTCCGTGCATATAACAATCCTCAGTTTGCAGCAGGACAAGGCTGTTAGTGGGGCGCCTGGGTGACTCAGTTGGTTAAGTGTCCAACTCTTGATCTCAGCTCAGGTCTTGATCTCAGCGTCATGAGTTTGAGCCCCACATTGGGCTCTATGCTGGGCGTGGAGCCTATTTAAAAAAAAAAAAGGCTGTTAGTAAATTATGTGTTCTGTTTATACAAATAAAATCCTGTGGTATGGTAGAAAGAGTACTGGCTTAGAGGCCTTAGTTTTCTCATCTGTTAAGTAAAAGTAATGGTAGTATCTACCTCAAAACGCGGCTGAGGTTATTCATTTAAATGGCATATGTAAACTTGCCAACACAGGCTTGGTTCATAGTAGGTACCTATTAAATAGTGAGATTCTTCCTTCGTGGGCCTCCAATTGAGTGTTCTTCAGGCAAGTCACCTTCCCAGAACTCATCCTTGGAATGAAAGGATTGTACTGGGGTGGTTTTTAACAGTCCCTTCAAGCCCAGCATTTTGGAATCTTTTGACAAAGGGAAGGTAATAAGAGAGGAAAGGGGCAGGGAAAGAGGAAGGGAGGGAGGGGAGGGAGGGAGGAAGAGGGGGAAGGAGGAAAGAAGAAAAACAAAGGTCTTGCTGACCTGGCTACTACTGAATCTCCTACATAAAAAAACCTACTATAATACATGTGTTTTCTGTGCCTGATCTATACATTTTAGGTTGAACAGGGAGAGAAGAGACAAGCTATAGCTGAATTTATGTGTTTTTCTCCCTGCTATCAAATAGCAATTGCTTTTCAATTTTTCTTCCTTTTCCCTACCACAAACATGCCTCCTCTGCCAAAAGAAGCCTCCCTAAAATCCCAGTCTCTCCCATAAACTAAAGCGCAGCAGTAAATAAGAGGGACTTGGATAAAGAAAGGGGTGGAGTGAGGGGATGCACGAGCTCAGGCTGTCACAGGGCTCCAAGCATGAGAAGTTCTGCATGTTTCAGAGCAGCAGGGTATGTATCTCTATTTCTGCTGGTGACTCTGTGTGCCTGTGGATCTCCCTGTTCCACTTGTGTATTCATTCAATGTTTCTTGAGGGCCTGCTGTATGCCAGGCCTATGTTAGGAGCGAGGAGGCAAAATATTGAGTAAAATATGTGCTTTTGAGTGGCCCTCCATGTCTTTCTTTGAACAGCTGTGATCCTGAGGCTCTCTGGGTCTGTGCATGTGTGTGAGCATGTTTCTGTGTATCTGTGACAACTCCCGATGAGCAGGACAGCAAGTGTTTTTCTTCTGCTGGCTTCAAAGGACTTCCTCTCACTTGTTGTGATTCACTTCACAAAGAGTGAGCTTTATCTCTGATTTTTATAAACTGCAGGATTGGGGATATGATCACTATCCATTTAAAGACAATTAGAAATCTCATGGAGTTCTCTTTTATAGAAGTTTTACCTGTATTATTATTATGAAATAAAGCACTGTATTAGCTTGAGTATGATCCTTTGAATGACTGCAGGGGTCAGGACGTAGAAGCATTGCCTAAGTCCAAGTCTCTGCTGTGTCATGCTAAAGGAGTGATAATTTCTGCCATTGATCACTTTCCCATGGACGTTCTTAGCTTTTTTTTTTTTTTAAGATTTTATTTTTTTTTTGTCACAGAGAGAGGGAGAGAGGGAGGGAGAGAGCACAAGCAGGGGGAGAGGCAGGCAGACGGAGAAGCGGGCTCCCTCCCCGCTGAGCAGGGAGCCCGATGCGGGGCTCGATCCCAGGACTCTGGGATCATGACCCGAGCCGAAGGCAGACGCTTAACTGACTGAACCTCCCAGGTGTCCCATTCTTAGCTTTTAGTAAAGGTAGAACATCTTTATTTTTATAAACCAGTGAGTAGTCCTTGTCATAAAGGAAGTATCAGCAGGACCTCAATTGTTCATCCCTACAAAAACACCTATGAAAACCAAACAATACAGCATCGAATTAAACCAGGCTGTGTGATTCTGTGTGATCAAATTGTTTAGGGCCATTCTCTGTCCACTTCTCTCATCCGGCAAAATATATCCTTATGCCCTTTCTGCCTAGAAATACTAAAGGAGAGAGACTCTGGAAATGCATTAATGGGGCATCTACTGTTCTGTTTGTTCTCCCAGGGAAACAGAAGTACCTGTGTGCCAGCAGAAATGATTGCACCATCGATAAATTCCGAAGGAAAAATTGTCCATCTTGTCGCCTCCGGAAATGCTATGAAGCAGGGATGACTCTGGGAGGTATGATACTTCTCTTCCTTTTTCTTTTTCTTCCTCTCCCTCCCTCATTCTCTCATTCTCTCTTTAAACCAGATTTTCCTCTTGGGTGCTTCTGAGGTGGCCAGCTCTACTCTAGATGCAAACTGACTCCTTCATCCGCAACGTGGCCATCAGCCAGCTGGTGCCTTTCTTTATCCTTAACCATGTCACACCCCAGTCTGGGGCTCAGCATAGGAACAGGAGGTGTGAAGCAGGGATCAGGACCCACCGGGGGTCAGTGAGTGTGGAGGTGATTATGAAGGATTCCCCAGGGGACACAGCAATACTGGCCCTATGTTGTTGCATGATGAGCAGGATGAGAGAACTGCAGAATCCAGAATAATCACAGGTGCAGAATGACCCAGGCACAGGCTGGCCCTGAATACCCAGGAATATTCTCAGTTAACTACCCCTATATTGTAGGGCTGGCCACCTGGAATGAAAAGCCGCTTCTCTTTGGAGCCTGTGACTAAGGTTGCCAAGCAGAACCAGTTTCCTATCCCGTATCTCCCAGGGTTGAGCAGGCCTTTTAATCATTTCCCATTATTTGCAAATCTATTGATAACTTCCAAAAGCATTTTCTCGTAGCACAGTAGCTTGACAGAAGGAAGATAGAGCTTTTTCAAGTGCAGCCTTTCATCATAAGGCTCTCTGTCCCCTAGTCTGTGTCTACTGTGAGCACTGTCACCATTCCAGAAAGGCTTGGCTTACACTTCTATTTTCCCCCTCCAAATCCCTCATTTCTTCATGTTTACAACTGCTCAGTGGCAGGGGGTACTCCCCGCTGCCTGCTGCTTCGAGAAAGAAGCACCTTTCATGAAAAAAAGCAAGCTCATTAGTCTACTTGGATTTGGAAATGGAACTTGAAGAAAAGCAAGCTCTTTTCCGAACGCCTGATACTATAGCTTCCTACCTGATTATTCATTATCAGCCTGGAAAACCCAAGTTCTTAGAATCCTGCCATTTTCCTTCCCCCTCTCAAGGCTCATTTAGAGCCCTTGTCCATCTCTGGCTCTCTGCAAGGTGCTCAATACCTTGTCTGCCTATGTACATGGTTATAGAGACCAACTTGTTTTCTCTGTGTGGGTCTTCACGTTGGTAACTGTATCCCCCCCCCCCCTTACAGGGCAACAATAGTCTTTAAACAGACCAAAGTACTACAAATGAATTGACTCAGGGTCAATTTGAGACAGTTGCAACAGAACCATCTCAAGTAGTGTCTAGTACTCGCAGACATCGCAGGCAGATGCTCTTGTGAGTTTTCCAGGCAGCCGCATTAAATGAGACTCAAATACCGGAGAAAGACCAACTTTGTTCTTATTTGCTTGGTATACTCCAGAGAAATCCTACAACTGTGGTCTACAGTGGGGAGGAAGAAGCAGGACTGGGGTGGAGAAGTGTGGAAGGAAAGCCAGGAAAGGTGACAAAGGGAGTGATAAGAGGAAGTTTTCTTCATATGAATGCTGCAGCCCTATGGTGAGAGTTCTGATACACTCAGCTCTCAATTTTTTAGCCCTCTGAATGGTGTGTAAGAGATGGAGGCTCCCAGGTAGAGAACCCCTTGGTTTTTCATCTGCTGCTATGAATTGTAAGCTTGCTTTGACACAGGTGAAATTTAATGGTAACAAAAGTTCTCCTAAAGTTTGGGTCCAAATCTTAAAATTAGTTTCATGTTTCAGCCAACATCCTCCATTATAAAACAGTCCGTGACATGATTATAGTGAACCTCTTTTGAAAAGGAGTAATTTCACTACTCCCTATATCAGTGAGGCATAAATCTGTGAATTAATTTCATGGAGAGAGCGGTACACTAAGTTTTCAAATTGATTTATTGGATAGAGTGCTCACATTTGAAATGGGCTTGGTCCCAACATAAGGAAAAGAAGGTAAGAAGTGCTGTGAATGGCTTTCGTTGCAGATCTTTTCCTGTGATAGTTATTGAGTGTCAATTACATACAAAGGCACCATACTAGGCAATAGAGCTCAGGCTGGCAAACTTGAAGAAAGGTCTACAAGATACAAGGATTCTTGATATTGTGTATGTGGTCTTGCCTTTGGAGTCAGGCAGACCTAAGCTAAAGGCCCAGCTCCATTATTTACTGTGCCCCTCTAAGCCTCAATTTCTTCATCTGTAATCTAGTGGTATCATTCTGTGACATGAACGTGATGAACGTGAACATCCTTGGTAATTGACAATGTGCTTAGACAAATGTGAGGGCTTACTATGACAGTGAGGTCACTAGTAATTTAGATGGTGAGCACTTCCCAGTTGGCTTTTACCCTGAGTCACTTGGCATGCCCTATAATATGTAACAATTCCAACAGGCAGAGAGAACATCAGCAGAAATCACGCTTGATCGCCTCAAACTAAAAGTACCATCAAAATCCTGTTTGGAAGCCGATTCGTCGTTAAGGGAGTCATATATTATGTTCAAGTACCATGTCAGTAACATCCCAAGTGTTTACCCATTTAAACACCATTGTTTGAAAAACAAACCTTTCCATCTGCATAAACTTACCTTCACATTCCTTGATTCTCTGCTGCAAACCCTTCTCAAGTTTATGGTTAACTTGCAAATTCAGTGTACACTACACCTCTACTCAAAAAATGGGAAAAAGAAAGAAAACATAAATGTAGAGTGGCCCTTCTAAATACTTGAGCAATAGACTTCCCTTTTCATAAGATTTGGGTTTAGCATAGACATTCTGATCACACTGAAGGAGAATTCATATAATTTTGTTTTATTCTTCCCATCACTCAACTCAAAATGGTATAATATATTCTAAAATGGCAATGAGGAATGTGGCCTTGAGCAAGTCCCTTCTCCCCTCTGAGGCTGTTTTCCCATCATAAAACTGGGATAATGAGATTGACCAAGGACCTTTCTGGCACAATTGTTTTGTGATTCTGGGTCTAAGGTCACAGAAAAAGCCTATCGGTCTTTTTTTGGATCACATCTCCACTGCCCTCAGAAGTATAGGCTGTCTAGAGGTGAGTGTTTTGACTTGCCTGATCATTTTAGCTGCCTCAGGTTACACCTGTGTAAGATATATTACGTTTCTCAAAGTAGACTGGATGTATAGATTATTGAGGGAGTGGAGGGCAGAAGGGTTATCACCTTGGATCTTAAAGAAGCTGGCACTCTGTAGCTGATGCTTGCTTAGTGTTGAGGCCTCAAGGCTTTCTCTGTAGTGTTCCATCTACTCTTTGGTGATGGGATCTCCTTAACTCAGAGATATTTAAAACACATAGCCTTTTCCTTTCTCCTTCTAGGCTTATCTACATGTTCATTGCTTCTTTTCTTAGCAGCTCTTGGTGTTTCTTGGTGTTTTCCAAGGGTGGTTGGGTTCTCTGGGTGGGTCCTTTAAAGACTACCTTCAGGCTATTAACTGCCCATTCACAACAAGGATGGGCCTTTCTTTGTACCTCGTTCATTTCTGGCTGCTTTTGAAAAGCTTCACATTGCTAATTGCTTCAAGAATCTATTTAAGATTTTATTTATTTATTTGACAGAGAGAGAGACAGCGAGAGAGGGAACACAAGCAGGGGGAGTGGGAGAGGGAGAAGCAGGCTTCCCACGGAGCAGGGAGCCCGATGCGGGGCTCGATCCCAGGACCCTGGGATCATGATCCGAGCCGAAGGCAGATGTCTAACGACTGAGCCACCCAGGTGCCCCTGCTTCAAGAATCTAAACCTCTTGCCTACTTTTAATGTAAAGAAAATACTTAGAAATATAACTGTCCAGAAAAGGACCTTCCCTCTAGTGAATTAACTGTGGCTTTTTCACGGCCCATAATTAGAATAAGTGCACAGCCCTCTCTCACTTTTCTCAGTACTTCCCAAGGATATACTTCCAGTTTCCAAGATGTAATGAGAAAGAAAGAATTGCCCTGACCTGCCATCTTCTCTCCTAACCCTTTCCTCCTTCTTACTTTCCCTCCTATTCCTTCCCAAACATTTTTTTTTTTTTTTTTGCATTTTGCAACTCTTGAGTTCTCCGCTTTTAATAAATGGCATTAGCCCCTGCTTTTATTCCTTCCTCTCCTGGACCCTGGAAGATGGTAGGCCTTTCAGGAATTTCATGTAGCAGCCAAACCCCAGAAGAGGAAACCTGGAACATGTGAGAATCTCAAGTGTTTAGCGTTTTCTTCAGAGGTTAGTTTAGCACATTTGAGAAGTCTGTTTTCTACTAGAAGACTGAACTTTACATCTGAGACTCAAAACTGTTAACAGATCTGCAGGTTTTAATAGTCTCCAGGATTCTCTAGTTGGGAGGATGGCTCAAGGAGCCCATGGCCATAATCTGATGTCATCATGGATGCTGTGAACACCCTTGTGGTGTCCAGTGTTGAAGACCGTCTTGAGGCCAGCTCTTTCATCATTCTCCATGCTCGAGAGCAGCCCTACATTGGTACTTCTGGATCACATGTCCACACATGTCCAGATGCAAGAGAGTGATTCCAACAATGAAACACTATTCACAGCATGGTTCTTCAGGAGACAAATTTCACAGCATTTATCCATCCATCTATTTATCTGTTCATCCTTTCAGCCAGCCAACTAGCTAGTCCTTTTGTTTTTCCACCCGTTCACTCATCTATTTATCCATTTGGCAAATATTTATTTATTGAGTGCGAACTATGTGCCAGACCCTATGGTAGGCATGTTGGGGGAGCAGAGATGATTAAGATAAAATCCCTGACCCCAAAGAGTTAAATAGGCGACAGACAGTGATAATGAATACATCTTAACCTTAAAGGATGAAGAGGAAATGACTGGGAAGAAGTTGAATGAGATAGAAGGGACGGGGCATTCCAGGCAAAGGGCACAGTTTGAATAAAGGCTCAGAGACATAAGAAAAAATGCATTGAGGGTTTGAGGAATAGCAAGTCGTTTAATATGACCAGATCTGGGGAAATGGGGGAGGTAAGGTAAAACCACATTGAAAAGGGACTTAGTTATTATGCTAAATGGTTTGGATTTCAGGCAGCTGAAGATCTGTGACATGGGATAGACATTCACATATCATTTTGTCTGTTTCTACATTTGGTTTTTTAAGACAATTACTGGCAGCATGAGTGTGGTATAGGTGAGGACCTAAACTTTAGAAAAATACATAGTAGGCCAGGGAGAGAGAGAGAGAGAAGAAAAAAAAAAAGTCTAGCACCAAATTTTGCTTCACACTTAGGATTGCAGTCTTGGTTCCTCCATTTGGGTTGATACCTGCAAGTACTGACCACGTACATAAGTTCTTCCCTTATACAGACTCCTTGCCTTGGTCTAGGCTAGTGTTTCCTGGCATGGGTTCTGAGAAAACTAGGTCCATGGCATGGGACTGGTCTCTGTATCACCTTTGAATCAACTCTTGAAATCTGTTCTCCATGGTCTAGATCGCCATACTCCAGTTGATTGCATACATATTTGGTGACACATTGGAGGGAAAAAGGTATACTTCTCTCTAATTATAGTTCTCAAGCAAACTTGTATGTGGAGAAACCAGAGACTGTGTCTCATAATTCCCTCAAACCAAATTATCTGGGACAGCACATACATGTTATAGTCTGTCTTTGAGTCTTTGCTTTTAGAGAACTACGGTTAGAAGTAAATAATTTTTTCAAGTCATCAAAATTGATGATACCCCATATCTGGTACTTGAATGAGTATCTTACTTATAAAATTTCCACTTAAAATCCTTGAGTTTTTAAAGTGTAACAGGAGCAGAAAGATTTTATTGTTGTTTACTTTTGCTGTAAGTGCTCTAAAATCCCTCAGTTGCTCTTGAGAGAGTAAAATGATGTCATAGGCAATATTTTTCGAAGGCAGTAGGCAGAAAGCTAGGAGTACACAGAACACAATAGGTCATATATACAAAGGCAAGTGTTTTCTAAATATAACAATTCAGAAACAAATTATTTGAAATAACAAAGCTGTTTGTTTGAAAACATTTAACTTTTGATCTAAAAAGATAGCCACCTGCTTTTACAAATTGTAGGATATAGTCCTTAAGATTACAAAAGCATTTAAAATATTTTCTTATTGAACTGAACTTATACATAGACAATTTACCTGAGCAAGATGCTTTTTTAGAGAATTTTGCCCATCCTTTGGGATCATGTTTGTATGAAGTAGAACTAAGGGAAAAAGTACGTGGCCACCCAGAAATCAGTAGAGCCTCCAGATTGTCTTTTATTGATAATGTTTCCATGACAACAACAGGTATCTAGGAAGTAAACAGAATAGTATCACTACCCTGGGTCACCTTTTCTAAAATCAAGTTCTACTTTCCTCAGTCTAGTAAATCCTGGCTACACTTTTTAGATCTCTTAAGCCAGGCATAGAAATGGGTTTCTTTCCCCTGCTTAATACTCCGAACTCCTTAATACACAGAACCAATGGTTCTGTGGCTGAAGTGAAAACTGATTGTTGAGGGACATTTCAGCCTTCTAGCACTCAGCAATTTAAAAATGTAAGCACAAATCCTGAAGAAATCACCTGCAGAAAACTTGGACTCGCATTTAGAATTAAGAAGAAAATCTGGATCTTGACCAAGATAAAA
Organism: Phoca vitulina; assembly: GCF_004348235.1. Lineage (NCBI taxonomy): Eukaryota > Metazoa > Chordata > Mammalia > Carnivora > Phocidae > Phoca > Phoca vitulina. The sequence continues at coordinate 3,841,021 of NW_022589780.1, read as the reverse complement.
AGGTCACCAGCCCAAGCCTGCACAGGGTGGTGTGTCATGTTGGCCACAGTGAAACTGGAAGAGACTGAGGACTCTCCCCAGGGTGGAAAATGAGGCATAGAAGCTTTGATTAGTGAGCTGTTAGGCACAGAGACATTAATTTCGAAGCATTCCCATCTCCAGGCTGAATAATAATGCTTTTAATATTATGGGAGTTTGGCTGCTGCAAGAAATTCAGAAGACCAAATAGGGAGGCTTTTTTGGTCTCTGAGTAACCGTAATGAGACTGTTAAATTCTGCCTCCTTCTTTTCCTCCAGATCCTCCACTCCCACTGACTAATTATTGCCCACGGTGTACAAAGAGGCACACACAAGCATATATATAAGCTCCTTAGTATATTTGTCAATGAGGCAGAAAAGAAAGGGGGGAGAAAACAAATCTAAGTAAAGAATTTTCCATTTTTTCCACCTTGCCTGACTTAACAGGTAGGTAGGAAAAGAGAAAAGAACCCCAGTCCAAAATGGCAGCCACCCCGTTTCCCCAATTTTGCATGCTGCCTCTTAAATCCGAGGACCTGTCTCAGGCATCTGATTATGGGAACTGCTAGGTGCAAGCCCATCTTTAAGTTGATACTTTCAACATCCCGATTTTCATATTAGAAAAATTCCGCGTTGGCAATTGCAAGCATCTCAAAACAACCAGACGCTGAAGAAAGGCTGACCTGCTTCATTCAGAATGAGGGTTCTAGAGGGTTCTAACTGATAACTTGGAAACACCTGGAATCTGAAGTTTAGGGCCTCAAGCCCTTGCTCCTCAATACAGACTCCATCCAGCATTGGGACTGGGGGCTACTCTTTTGGTTAACGACTCCCCAAAATGGGACTGATCGTTTCCCTACCTCACAGGGCAGTTGTGAGGACTAGCTCTAGAAGTAGCATCAATTATCATTCATGTAGTAATATCACGATTGTTGATTTCTGTAATATGACTTGGCATTAGCAGAGTGCTTTTTGATTATTCTTGATCATATGTGATAGCACTCAGGTGGATGGATGCAGTGAAGCTCTGGCTTGGTTGTTCGCTTTCCACAGCATGCTGTCAGGAAGAAGTTTTGCTGCCGGGGACTCAAGGTGCTACCTAGAACAAGAAGCTCCCGTGCCTATCTGAGGCTCCTGTGGCCATTTCTACTTGGTCATTATTCAGCTCGTGAATTTCCCCTTACCTCCATTCTGCTGGACCACTGCCAAGGACTTAAGATTTTTAACCTCAGGCCCCATCACAGAGCTGAAGGCACCTAAGTTTAGTAAACAAGGACCAAATTTCTGCTTCTCCTGGAGGAGCCCTAAGAAGCCAGCTGGCCCCTCTCTCCAAACAGATCAGGGGACTAGAGTCAGTTATTTTCTCCTTATTCCCAAAGTCAAGGTGATTCTGTTTTCAGAAACACATACTTTTAACCCTTTCATACAGAGGGAGGAAGGCAAAAATCTAAAAACCAGTGCCGACTTCTTATTTCCTGTTGATGAAGGAGGAAAGTGGATCCAACTCTACCCCTTACTTCTAGCCTTAGTGCCCCCACAATACCCCAGTACTCATTCACATCATCCACTTGCCTCTCCGTCACGTGTGAGGTCTTGTTCTTTTCTCAAGCTAGCCTCAAACTTTGCATTATTCTAAGAGGAGAGGCACTTAGAGTTCATAATATCTTGCTATTCTCTGTCTCTGCCCCAGAAGCTCCATATTGAAAGCAGTTTCCTTCTGGTGGATGTGGAGTCTCTGAGACTAGGGACCCACAGATATGAGAGAGCACTCTTTCTGCCTTGCCTGGGGCCTGCATTTTCCACCCTCTTCGTTCTCCAGTCTCCACCTACACACACACACACACACACACACACACACACACACACACCCTCTGTCTCTCTCTCTCTCTCTCTCCATCCATCCCTCTCCCCTCTCCCTCCCCCCTCTTCTCTCCCTCCCTCCTCTCTCTCAATCCCTCCTTCTCCCCTTGCCCTCTCCCTCCCCACCTCCTGTCTCCCTCCGCCCCCCCCCTTCTCCTTCCCCTGACTCAGCAACATTCTGGAGAAAAGCCAAGGAAGGACTTTAGGAGGGAGGGGAGTTTCCCGCTCCTTGGGACAGAATTTTAATCTCCAGGCCAAGGAGAGGTTCCCTAATGTGGATTGAAAGGCTAATGTAGTTTATTTTTTAACTGCTTTCTATTTGTTTGAACGTTGCATATTTCTGCTAGTGAATTTTCCTTAATAAAGCCATTAATATATCAGTGGTATTTTCTTATTTACAACAGACTGACAGAATTAATGCTGTTAACTTTGGGCCTTTTTTGCTTTTTCTTTTTCTTTTTTTTTTTTTTTTTCTCTCGTTTGCTTTCCAGGTCATGCTGACCTGTTCGGCTTGGGCTGTTTCACATTTGTTTTTAATGTCAGTTTAAATGTAATTGTAAAAGCATGTATGCTCTAAATTCATGTAGTTACTTTTTCCAGTGGAAAAGCCTGGTATGTGAAAGCATTTTCAGGCTCTGCAATTTCACATGAACAGATTTTTGTTAATGACTCTGTGCCCCTCACCCAGGATGGCATCTGGACAGTGACCCCCTTTCTTCTGGCTGACTAGTCAGAGAGAGACTTGGAAATAGTTTCTGCCAGATCCTGTGCTTTGGCAAGGCTGTGCAGCATTGCATATCATTCTATTATTAATTACATTTACTCCTCCATGAACTAAAAACCATTAGACTAAATAGTCCAACATAAACCTTGAAAGATAAAATTTGATATTCCTTTTGCAGACTATTTCTATGACTCAGAATTGGGACTGGGAGGAGAATGGTGGCACGGGGGAGAGGACCAAGGAGGCTTCTTGCCTGAGAAAATTTGGCCTACGCTTATTAGTGTACACTTATATTTGGATGCACCCCTTACTAATCTTTCATTCCATGCTTGCCAAGGACTGGCTTTGTTCCCTGCCTCTTGTCCCTGTCCTGCTTCTTCCCCACTCATCTCCAACTGACCCTCCTCCCCATTAACATGCTATTCAACCTGATGAAATGGAAAGAGTACCACCCAAGAAGTCAGGATACCTGAGTCTGTTTTGTGATCTGTTACTATCTAGCTGTGTGACTGGGGGCAAAACAGCTCTGGCCTTCATTCTACTCATCTTTTAAACAGGGATTGGTTTGAAGGGGAGAGGAGGGGTAGACAAGATCTGGGGCCTTCAAACATCCTCTTGGCAATGTGACCTTTTCTTCAAACAAAATCTGACGAAGAGTCCCAAATGTAGATACGGAATAAAGCACTGCTGTTCTAGTTTGAAAGAAGGAGCCACATCCTCAGGCCCACTTTGCCTCCTCTCAGAGGCTCTTAATGGAACTTGTAGACCTCTTGAGGCTCTACTGTCGTAGTAGGTTTGATGTCTGGGGCTCTTATAACTCTGATTCTCTCTCCTAATTGATTTCAGTCCCCTTGGAAACTCGGTATGGTTCATCAGGTAGCTTATTCAGAAAGAAGCTTACATGCTTAAGATAAAGGGGATGAAGCAGAGCAGTGTGGGGCCCAGCAGCCAGCAAAAGTAAAAGGCAGAATTTATTGGCTCACGGAATTTACTCTGTTCTAAGCACCTTTGTCTTAGCATGCTTTCTCTTAGGGAAAATTACAACAATGCTGTGAGACGATCCTATTATTATCTTAGGATTCTGAAACCTGTCAGTTTGGCCCTCAACCTTTGGCTTGAGACCAGATGCCCAAGGTGGAAGGCTATGCTTCCTATAGGTTGCCACCCTAGGCAGTTTTTCAGAATGTTTTCTAACTGAAGATCCATTATTGGAAAACATCATAGCCTGCCCAGCGGCATACACTTTTACCAGATTCAGAGCACTTTCACTGAGATCGTTTCACTTCCTCCTAATAATAGTCCTATGCAGTAGTCAGGTCAGATTGGAGCCAATATATAGATGAGAAAATGGAGGTGCAGGAGACGTCAAGGGATATGTTCAAGGTCACATATCCCGTAAGACTCTGAATTCACCACCACAGTAATAAAAAGTCCTTTATTGCAAATAACATTTTAGAACTTTGAGGTCATCATTGCATTGTGCCTCCTTAAGTTTAGTGTATTTTTTTTTTCATCATGCTTCAGCCTTGGAGAGTCCTCCTGGTGGTGTAGAATCGTCCCTCCACTCACAGGTGCCACCACAGTAACTACATATTCCTCACTAAAAACTTTATTATTTAGGTATTAATAATATCTCCCACTTTAGAGATGAGGAAATTGAGGTACAGAGAGGCTAGGTCTTGTCCAAAGTCACACAGCTAGTAAGCATCGAGCCAGGCTTACGACAGATGGTCTGGATCCAAATGCTCTGCTCTTAACTATTGCCTTTTATACATATATGAGAAAACCAAATGCAAAAGGAGGAAAAGGATGTGCTCAAGGTCATATAGTGAGCTCCCCTGAATCGTAATCCAGTGTTCATCTGATCTTCTAAGCCTAAAGTTGTACAGGGAGATCCTCAGACTGCAGCCCCAGTGGATGAAAAGATGGCTGGCGTGATGTAAGCCAGAGGCCACACACTGGCTTTCCCCAGGCCGATATTCACTTACAAAATTCTGTTTGCCCAGCACAGTCTTTGTTTAGAAAATTGACATAGACCGCCCCTAGGCAGGGCATCAATTACTTTCACTTTCCCCAGCCTACCCTATTTCTGTGCACTAGGCTATTTTACTCATTTACATATCTGCCTGACTAGTGAAGATATTTGAGTTCATGACCCCTTTATTTAAGCACTGTAAGATAGAAGCAGCTACACACACACACATACTCAAATACACGCATATACGTATGGCCTAGTCTGGCTTTCACAAAGAATTTGCAGCCCTGCACCGAACAGGTCTTCATGTTTACTTAGCATTTAGAATTACACTTAAGATCTGACTTCAGTCTTATAAGCAGTTATGTGCAGAAGAAACTGAGTTGCTGTTTTTCATTTTATAATGTGTTACTCTTCCCTTCTCTGCTATATCTGGTTCTCTTAATCCTGCTGTGTTCCTTCTTCCCCGTGCCTGAGTTAGGTCGCCCGCAGACCATTCACTCCCAGCTCTTTAGAAATGAACGGAGAGTAAAGGAGTCATTTTGGAGGGCTCATTATGGGCCAGGCATTCTCTCTCATTCCAGTAGTCATAACTGTCCTAAGAACTAGGTGGTGGTACCCCCATTTTACAAATGAGGAAACTGAATCTCAGAAAAGCTGAGAGAGCAAGGAGTTCAAACTTACAAAGCTAGTAATTGCCAGAGCTGGGATTTGAACTCAAGATCATCTGACTCTGAAGCCTATTATCTTACCCTATACCACACTTCTGTAAGGAAAGTGTATTAGTTTTTTATTGCTGCATAACAAATGACCACAAACTTAGCAACTTCAAACAGTACCTATTTATCAGTTCACAGTTCTATAAGTCAAAAGTCTGACACAGCCTGACGGGCTGTTCTCAGCTCAGGGTTTCACAAGTATGAAATCAAGGTGTTGGCCAGCCTGCATTTTAATCTGGAGCTCAGGGTTCTCATCCAAGTTCATGTGATTATGACAGGATTCAGTTCCTTGCATTTGTAGGATTAAGGTTCCCATTTCCTTTCTGGCTGCCGTCCAGAGGCTGCTCTCAGCTCCTAGAGGCTGTTCTCGTTTCTTGGTGTATTGATCCCTCCACCTTCAAAGCCAGCAACAGAGAATCTTCCTTATGTTGAATTCCCCGGACTCCACAGATGTCTTTCCAGAAAGAGCCCTGTCCCTTTTAAGGGTTCATCTGATTAGGCCAGGCCCGTCGAGGATAACCAGCCTTAAAATTCAGTTGAATTATGACCTTAATTACATCTATCCAGCCCTTCCACAACCACAGGTAGATTAGTGTTTGACTAAATAACTGGAAGAAGATTGTGAGCAACCAGGGATTAGGACGCTTGGGTGCCATCTCAGAAGTCCACCTACAACAGAAAGTGATTCTTTTGTGCTCCAAATTTTATGGAGAAGAGAAATATCCTTGACCTTAGGGAGAGTGATTCCAGTTTTCTAAAACTTGTGGAACTTCACCTCACCTGCCTCTTCCTGCCCAGGGATGAGAAGGCCTCTATCTTGAGGCGGCAAGGAATGAGGCTGGAACAGTACCCAAAGGTCACAGTGGCTACAGAAGCTGCATATAAATCGCATCTACCTCTCCTTGGGGATGGGCCATGGAAACTGAACTGAAAAATCTGTCTCTGGTGCTATAGAGAGCCCTCACAAGGGGTCTAATGCCACCAGGCTGAAAAGTGAGTTCTCCACAGGATCCAGACATCATGTCAGGTGCTCCAATCCCTTAAAGAGCTGGTAGGGACAAGGAAGTAACTTGCCAGTGCCCTTTTGTTGTCACTGATCTGAGACTGAAAGACGGGGAAGAGATGCAAAGCAACTAAAACACTGTTAGATCATCCACCTTTACTGTCCCTTTTCTCCTGGCTTCTCAATGTAAGTGAACCAATGGGTCTCTCCTATAGCGGGGGCTGGCAGGCCTGTACCTCACATGAAAGAGTTAGAGCTGACTCTGGGGCTCAGGTGCAGGAGGAAGGAGGGCTGTGGGGGTGGCCTTCATGGAAGAAAACAAGGCCTTGGGCACTGAGTAACAGCTGAGACTAGCAAGCCTCATTGTCCAGCATTCCAAGTCGTCTAGCAACATGCTGGCCTCTGCTGCAGAAAGAGAACAGAGGATCCCCTGGCAGAATGAATGGAATCTGATTTCAATTATGTCCAGTACAGTCACCCTCTTCAGGCAGAGAGGCCAGAACACCTGGTGCAGCTTGGGCCACTGTGGCTGCAGGGACAGCACATTACCCAGGTCCTAGACGCAAGTGGGAATGCAGCTTCTTTTCTCAAGCAGATACCATATAAGTCTAGAGGAGGAGGATGTGAAAATACCAGCCAAGTTCTCATTAGCACTGTGCAGAAAAGGGGAATTATTTCATGTTGATGGACTCTCCCCACAGTCTCTGCACATATTGATCTTGCCTATAATGAGTTTGCTTAGGTCCACGAGTCATCACCCCACTGAGATCTGAGTCATTGGTGGGAGAGTCGAGGTGACAGAGTGTACTTCACTGATTGCACCAGCACCAATTGCTTTGTCCCCGTACCTTTGAGAAAAGCCCAAGGATTCATCTGTATAAAATTTATTTAGATTCTTTTCTTCTTTATCAATAGCATGAGTAGGGCATAACAAATGAGACAGCTGCCCCAGAGAACAGTCTAAGTTCACAGCATTATTCCATAGAACTTTCTGAGATGATGGAAATATTCTATGTCTGTATTGTTGAGCACTTGAAATGTGGCTAGTGAGACTAAGGAATTCTATTTTCATCTTCTTTAATTTTAATTAATTTCAATTTAAGTAGCCACATGTGGATAGCCGCTACTGTGTTGGACAGGGCATACCTAGAAGGAGCTCAGAGAGGTAAGTGCTGTGATAGAGTAGAAACGGGTTAGTCAAAAAGAGAGCCAATGTAGCACAGGGAACTCTGGATTAGGAATAAAAGCCCGGGTTTTAGTCTTAGCTCTACCACTAGGTGACCTCACTCTTTCTGGCTTCAGCCTCCCCAGCTTTGACGCGAAATGTTGAATCAAGGTCAGAAGTCCCAAAATGGTAGCTAAGGACTGAATTTAACTTTGGAATACAGATGAGTTCCAGGAAAATTTTTTAAATATTACATGAATGCCTTCTAGGGTTTTGTGTATGTGGGTGTCCACATGCATGTGCATGGCAAGGGCAGGATGGCCAGTAGTCGTTTACTCCAGTTCACCAGAGTTCCTCCCATTCCCCTACACACGCATGCACGCGCACGCACACGCGCACGCGCACACGCACATACCACTGCATTACCTGTGTAGACTCTGAAGGTATATTGAATCTGTGGCCCTTGGATGAGATGATTTCTAAAGGCCCTTCCTACTTTGTCATGCTGTGAATTTTTAGGCCACTACAGTGCTCCAAGCCTGGTTCTACTTTGGGCACGTGACTAGAGTATTTTCATAGTTTCCTGCCTCTTGTCTTCTGGATTTGATGCTAGTTCCTGAAGTTTGGAGTCAAGGGTGAGGATGGAAATCTGGGAGGATATAACCCCAGCCCCACTCCTCAACTCCACTGTTCAGCTAGAAGTAGGATTCAGAGCTTCAGAGACCTTGAGGAGGCAGCATGATATATATAGTAGAAAGAACATAACCTTTGTAGTCAGCAGACCAGGTTCAGATTATTGGGTTCTCTTTCTTTCTTTTTTTAAAAAGATTTTATTTATTTGACAGAGAGCGAGAGAAAACACAAGCAGGGGGAGTGGCCGGCAGAGGGAGAAGTAAAAGGGGGGCTCGATCCCAGGACTCTGGGATCGTGACCTGAGCTGAAGGCAGATAGATGTTTAACCGACTGAGCCACCCAGGTGCCCCAGGGTTCTCTTTCTTTGATAGCTGTGTTTCCTAAGTTTATTCACTTGTAAAACAGGGATAGGAAATATTCCTAATCTCCTAAAATCATTGTGGAGTTAAATGATGTAATGTGTTCATAGACTGAGGCACGTAGAAGACCCTGAAAAAATAGTCACCCTCATTTTTCTTAGTTAGCCCTCAGGCAGAGGGCTAATTACATCTCTGTCCTCTTTCAGGTTGGAATGGGGGACTATGTGGTCTGTCAGCTCCTGAGCTCAAGGCCAGAAACTGCTAGTGATGAGAAAGATGGGGTCTCCCTCTAGAAACTGTACCAAAGGAACAGACCCAGTAGGCACGGCCAGTCTGTGGAGCTGCCTACAAGAAGCCATGTCAGCCATGGGTTCGCCAGATGCCAAGACATTTTGGAGGCCAGGCCTCTAAATCTGGGAGAAGATGGGCCCATACCTTCCATCCTGTGCCCTTGGTGGAAGGTGGGAGGTGGGAGGTGGGAGTTGACTGTGTGTGTGCATATCTCCTTATCACTGACTGTCCAAGCCCTGCAGAAATGGCTGCTGGACAATGTCGTCTTGCACTCTGGGCTGATTTTCCAGAGTACTCTGAGTACTCTGTGCTTCTCTTACACCACCAACCCCACCATTTTCTCCTTCTCTCTCCTGGTTGTTGATCTAAACATGTGATCCATTCTTGCGCTGACTTACTGAGTTGCACTATGACTGGAGTTTGCAGGACTTATTTTTCTAATTAGAGCCGAAAGTCAGTTCCAGATAAGTATCTTTTTCTATAGGATCCAGAAACATATCAGCGACAGGTTTTGTTGCATTTATCCATTTAAATTGAGCAATCAACTTATCTCTTTGTTTTATTTTTTATTTATTATTACTTTAAAGGGATTAGAGATAAAGTGGTTTAGGGTTCTCTCTGGTGCCACTGACTTTGCTAGGCCTCAAAGTTATGACCTCCCCAGTTATTTCTATTTCTGCCAATATGAACGCTAGTAAATATCAGGATGCCCAAGTACCTCTAAATTGTGTGTGTGCAAGCACGGCGGGGGGGGGGGGGGGGGGGGGGGGGGGGTAGAGGATGTTTCTTAAGGTTCAAGTTTGGGATTATTGTTGTTTCAAAAGAAGCTATTTCTATCATCCTTTCTAATGGCTGCTTCTCAGGATGGGTCCCATTTCACAGACTGATAGAGTCAGGGATATTCTGTTACTCCTTTGATAATACTGGGGATTTCAGCCCTTTAGCTTCTCAATCTGCCCTTTGCTAAAGAAAAAAACTCACTATGTGTGTTACAGTGTATGTTCAACTATGGGCATAATGTCTGACAATATCTGAGGCTGTATAGTGTTCAGTAGAAAACGCTGTAACACCAGAGAATTCCTATTTATTAAATCCAGGGTGGGATTGAAGAGAAAGCAAGATATGAAAGTATGGGTTTAGTAGGGATTTGAAATGATAACTCATTCATTCAACCAGTGTTTAAACTGAGCACTTGTCCTTAAGGAGTTTAGATTCTGTGACCAGGCAGAATGAATATCCCTATTTTCTTAGCTTAGGCAACTTTTCTAACGGGGTAGCTGAGTTGGTGTGTTTTTGTCGTCGATAATAAATCCAAGGTTTCCTTTCCTTCCCTATAGCCCGGAAGCTGAAGAAACTTGGCAATCTGAAACTACAAGAGGAAGGGGAGGCTTCCAATGCCACCAGCCCCACTGAGGAGCCAACCCAGAAGCTGACGGTGTCACACATTGAAGGCTATGAGTGTCAGCCCATCTTTCTGAATGTCCTTGAAGCCATCGAGCCAGGAGTGGTGTGTGCTGGACATGACAACAACCAGCCTGACTCCTTTGCAGCCTTGCTCTCTAGCCTTAATGAGTTGGGCGAAAGACAGCTTGTACATGTGGTCAAGTGGGCCAAGGCCTTGCCTGGTAAGGAAATGGGAAGAGGGGGCATGGGATAAAGGAGATCATATTTAGTGAATTGCTCCTGTGGGCCAGCACCATGTCTTAACTCATGCAGTCCTCATCATAGCCCTATGGAGGGTAGAGATTGGTATAATTCCCACTTGAAAAATAAGGAAACTCTGGGTGCCTGGGTGGCTCAGATGGTTAAGCGTCTGCCTTCGGCTCAGGTCATGATCCCAGGGTCCTGGGATCGAGTCCCGCATCGGGCTCCCTGCTTAGCGGGAGGCCTGCTTCTCCCTCTGCTTCTCTCTCTCTCTCTCTCTCTGTGTCTCTCATGAATAAGTAAATAAAATCTTAAAAAAAAAAAAAGAAAAAGAAAAATAAGGAAACTCCTAAATCAAGGAGAAGAGCAGCATTATAGAGTATCCCATGTTCCTCACATCAGCACACAGCGGTCATGTTTGCATGTTCAACCTACAGACATAGTCAGCAAATTTCCCCATAATCACAGATCACATGGACATACCCTTATATGCCTTAAGACACTCTTGTACATGTGCACACACCGGCTTACCCGCAGAGATTGTCTTGAGCCTGACTGATATTCTGTCTTCAGTATTACCCACAGGAGGCAAACCATGGGAACTCTTATAATACAGTATGGTAGAAAGAAAGAGTTGGGCGTCAGAACACTTAGGTTCTAGTCTTAGCTCTGCTGGTAACTCGTTGTGTGATCCCTTCCCTTTCTGGGTCTCAGTTTCTTCATCTATGCTGTGTGAGGAGTAGTTTGGACTAAATGGATGGTTGTCAAATTGTGCTTCAAGGAACTCTTAGTGCTCTTTAAACTGCCCTAGGAATTATAGTAAGAGGTAATATTAGGTGATAATGAAAGAAATACAAAGTGTTTGTCTAACTTCTGCTTGGTTACCACCAGTGATGGGGAACTCACTCTCTTTCTAGGCCATCTGATGTTTGAACGGGTCTGATTATTAACATATTAGAGGTTGAAGAAGCCTCAGAGCTCCTCTATCCAAGGATTCCCAACCTTTCCTTTATCAGCCCAACTGTTTACTTCTTAAAAACATTGTATACAGATCCAAGTGGAGCTGGTTGATTTAAAGCCAGTGCCTCTCCCTCACCACCCTGAGAGAAGCCTCAAGTCACTCTTGCAGAATCTTAGGGCTCCAAGGAACACAGTTTGGAAACAAGTGAAGCATAAATTCTTTAAGGGTTGTCTTAATACTAAAGTTCTATGACTCAAAGATTCTTTTGAAACATCAACAACCTAAACCTGTTATGGAGTCAAAGATTAACCTGCCTTCTAAGAAAAACTGCCATTCAGAAGGAAATTTATAGTGAACACAGCAGTTTCCTTTGTATTACCTGATTTCATCTTCCTAACAGTCCTATAAAGCAGGGATTCTTTTTCCCATTTAACAGATAAAGCCACTAAAGCTCTAAGAAGTCAGGTGCTTGGCCTACAGTTACACAGTCTGAAAGTAGCAGGGCCGCAACTTGAGCCCAGGTCCCCTCCTGATTCCAAATCCCCTCCTCATCCCACTCTACTGTGGGATGTGTCTGTGTGGTATCCCTGTAGTTCTGGAGCCCTGGGATTTACAGTGAGGGGCCAAAACCTCATCCAAGCCCACTTGGGTCATAATATGATCTTGTTGCCTTCGAAGACATTGTATGTTGGCTATCAAGCCTCTGTTTTGTCTTTCTAACTCACAAGGCCCAGTCATAGCCACCAGACCATCCTAACACCTTCCTCGTTTGAGAAGCTGAGGTCGACTAGCCAGTAAGATCACTGGGAAGAAAGCCTGAGGACTCTGGTTGTGTATGCACTGTGACAAAACAGAGGGTTCACAAAGGGAAAAAAAATACAAAAAAGAATAAAAGAGAAAGTTGCTTGAATTCTTATTACTTATTCGGCTGGATGTCTTGATGTCGTGTATAACAGAGAATCAGCTTAATCTTTCCTAGCTGTTGCCAACCACTTAAATTATCCTATTTTATGGGATAGAGAACCTTTTCAAAGATGTGATTACACTTAATCCTCACAGCAGTCCTGTTATTCAGAGCAGCTATTACTTCCTTTTCAAATGACAAGGCTCAGAGAGGTTAACTAACTTGTTCCATTTGGTCATTTAACAAATGGAGCCAGAATTTGGGCTTACATTGTCTGATTTCTAATTTGGTGGTCTTAACAATAACCTAGTGCAAATCATTATGGCAGAATTTGTATGACCGGCAGTCACTGGCTTTGTTGAGCTCAACCTCCAGAATGGGAAACCGTCTCTTTACGTTAACAAGTCTGCAAGTCAGTGTCAGTTCACCATCTAGCTCATCCAAGGAGATGATTTCCAATCCTGAGTCATTTAAAGTGACAGCTTCAAAAGAAAGCCAATTGCCACACTCATAAGAACTATTATTCATATCATCAGTAATTACCTGCTAGTTCAAGTTATTTGCTCATCCAGCAGATTGAGTTCCTGTCCTGTGCGAGCCACTGTGCTAGGCATCTACTCCAATAAAATTTGTTATAAGTTTTCTGTGATGGTGATGATATATGTAAATCACCTAGTATAGTACCTGGACATTAATATGTAACAACTGTCAACTGAGGGTGGGTGAGTAGGTTGTATACAAGTACATTTATCATCAGTTGCTTCTGGTTTGGAATCTCAGCTAAACACTAGCTGTGTGACTTTGAGCAAATCACATGTTTGCATGTGCTTCTGGTTTCTCATTTGTAGAGGGGGTACAACAGTCACTGACTTGCTAATTGTTAGTAACATTGAGATCATGTCGAAAGAGGACCTAGCACAGTAGCTGAAACCACAGTAGATGCTGTGTAAATGATGGGTCATTATTATGAGGCGGGAATGCCAAGCCACTGCTTTCACCAAAATCAATTTAAGCTGCCACCAGCCTTGCCTAGAAGCTCATGCCTGGGTCCCAGGGATGCTTTATCTTACGTGAAGACCTTAGCTGTCAGATGCACTATAGCACTAAAGATTTCCCAGCGGGCCTTTCTTTGGACACGTCCTCCCAGACTAGATAGGGGACTACAGGTTTCCACTGCAGATTGCTAAGAAATTATAATTGACTGAATTTTATCGAGAAAACAGAATCTCAGTGAAACTTTCTCTGCTCCCTAACCTGTTTGGTGTGTTTCAGAACCTGACAGTGACTCCTCTCTATTTCTCCAGAGTAGCCTAACACAGTGGCAAATAGGTGTTAAGTGAAGGTGTGCTGAAGGAAACCCGTAGGCTGGAGCTCCTGTTTGCTCAAGTCGTCCCTTACTTAATAGTCATGCTAGCTGGGCAGGCAACTTCAAAGGCTGGGCATTAAAAAACAGAGTTAGGTATTGTGATCATATTAGACCTATAGGAAAATTAGCCTGCTGTGTTGCTGATGTGGACACAGTAATTAGGATTGAGCAAGTCTCACTAAGGACCATTAGTATTATTACAATTAGTACTACAGCCAAACTAAGCTTTCCCTTTTTTCTCTTCTTTGTTAGTTCTCTGGCATCTCAAGGAAGGAAAAAAGCATCAGTATTGACAGCTTCCTTGGTACTTGTATAGTTTAATCCTCATTCCCCCTCGGCACCCTCGTATTCACAAACTAAGCAGTCAAGTCTTTCCTTGCTTCCACTGCAGAGGTTCAGGGTTCAAGCTCCCAGGCCCTTTCCCCAAGAGGTGTTCCATGCTTGGTCCCTGCTTTTTGTGTCCTACTAGGAAGAGTCAGTACCAGGAGCTCTGTGCTACAGAATGACTTCTGGCAGGAAATACTCTGGGGTCTGAGACTTCAGCTAGTCTGTCAGCATATCACTACAGTGAAGATGGGAGGCACAGGCCTGGGAGCTAAGATTGCAGCCAGTCCATTGAGCTGCAGAGGTGGTGATATGGGGACTCTACAGTCCCTGATGTCTGGTAGGCTTGGGACCTAAAAGAAAAGAACAGCGAAATGGGTTTTTTGTGTGGGCAAGGACCAACCAAGCAGAACAATGTGTCTAGACAGTGTAGACTTCAGACCTGGGCCTATGGTTAAGAAACACTCACACTTGGTAGTTCTTGGGCTGTGTCCTTCAGCAGTAGAGTGGGAAAAGCACTGAAGTAGAGAATTAGAACACCTAAGTTCTAGTCCCAGTTCAGCCACATAAAGACTGTACGACCTTGGGGAAGTCGGTTAACTTGTCTGGCCCTCAGATTCTTTGTTGGCAAAATGAGTGTCACATTGTCTACCCTCCAGGGTTATTGTGAGACTTAAATTAGGTGATCAACAGGAAAGTTAGAAGCTTTATCTGAATTCATGGAAGCATTCCTAATGAGGTATAGCAATACAAACAGATAATTCTGGCTCTTTTGGGGAAAAGAGAAATCGGGTACTGGTAGGAGATGAGCCCTGAGGTGATTCTCTAAACATCCAACTGTCTCGAAACTTCCAGAAGAATATAACTACATCTGTCCTACCTGTGCGGTATTGTGGAAGTAGCATCTAGGAGCCTCCGTTCTCTCAGACCAAGGGAGATAACTTGGAGATCATCTAATTCCCATTTTGTAAAATGAAAAAAAATGGGGGTCCTTATTCCATTTAATTACTATCAAATTAATATATATAATAAATATTAAATTAATATTTCAAAGGTGTGTACTCAAATATCTGAACTGTGCTATGTACTAGGGAGGAAAAGATGAAAAAAAGGGATGGTTCCTGTGTTCAGGAATCGACAAGTCTTGTGGAGGAGACAGATGTGTACATAAGTATACATAAGGGTACATAAGTAAATTCCAGTACTGTGTAATGAGTGCTGTAATTTGTAGGGCTACACAAAATTCAGTAAGAAGGTAAAAGAAGAATCATTAAGTCTTCTGCTTAGATGAATTGGAAAAGGCTTCACAGAGGAAGTAGCTTTTCAGTGAAGACTTAAAGATGAGTAGATATTTATCAGATGGAAAGCCTGGGGAAGGAGGAATGCATTCTAGGCAAAGGCAACTGCCTGTGCAGAGAGAGCAGAGATGCAGAGGCATAAGAAAGTATGGTGTGTTCAGCAAACTAAACATTTTAGAATAACTGGAACCTAAATTATGAGAAGTGGCAAGAAATCAGTCTAAGGAGGCAGGCCATAAAGCACTTGTTTGTGTAGAATAATGGCAATAGGGCAGGAATGGCAGAGTAGGAAACTAGCAGAGCCAGGTTACTTGCTGAGTAGAAAATAATGGACAGGAAGTGAGAGTCCAAAAGAGGATCAGAGAAAAAAGAGGGAGCCTGAAGGTGTATAGAGAAGGCAGTGGCTATCAAAGGCATTCCAACGTATGCTGATATGTAATAATATCCATTTCTCAGGGTTGTTAGAAGGGACAATTAAGATTATAGCTAGAAAAGATCTTTGTAAAGTGAAAAGTGCTGTTCACACAGGAGAAGTGATTATTACACTGCATCTTCAGAAAAGCATAGTAAGCAAGAGCACAGGCTTTGGAGTCAGGCCGCTTGGCTTTGGAATGTGGTCTGCCAATTACTAGCCTTATGATCTTGGACAAGTTTTTAACCTTTCTATCATTCACGTTTACTAATTCATGGAATGGGCTTACTGATAGTACCTACTTTATTGGATTGCTGTGAAGATTAAATGAGTTAATGTAAGTAACATACAAGAGTTCATCCATTGTAAGCAGCCAGTGTTAGATTATTATTCTCTTCCAAATGCAGTACCATTTTTGGCCTCCATTATCATCTCGTTTGAGTAGCTTAGTGTAGTAGGGAGAGCAAGGAATATTATCCCCACCATATAGTTTGTTCTTCCCCTGCTCCTCAGCATTAATGGTCCCTGGGGCTCCTCAGGAGCTGCCTGAGTGCCAGAGGTTCTCGGCCCAGTAGAGGGCTGGGACTTCATTCAGCCCATCAACGCTCAGTCTGACCACCACCTCTGCCCCATCTGCAGGCTTCCGCAACTTGCACGTGGATGACCAGATGGCAGTCATTCAGTACTCCTGGATGGGACTTATGGTGTTTGCCATGGGCTGGCGGTCCTTCACCAATGTCAACTCCAGGATGCTCTACTTCGCCCCTGACCTGGTTTTCAATGAGTAAGTGTCCGTGGGCCCAGAACTCACATAAACATAACATCCTGGCCAGACCTGGTCAGCGGTGATGATGATAATGGGAGTAACAGTGGGGGAGGGGGTAGCCCATTTGACCTGTAGGTGAGGCAGTAGAGGCTCCAGCCAGCCTCCCCAATCTGAGGCGCCTTTGCCCTGCTGAAAGGCCACCTGGTGGAAAGCAATGGCGGTGGAGGGGGGGTGGTGGCTGGTGTGGAGCCATTCCTTTCCCACCCAAGACCTAGTATTTTGGCCATGTTTCTGACCTGTCCTGTAGATTATCTCAACCTCATGTCAAGGTCCCTCTCCTTCACTCTGAGCAACACAGGGAATGGGCAAAAAGACTAGCTGTGAGAGCTGAAGTTCCTGTGGTCCCCTTGCTACCACTGAGGGCTACTGCCAGTCACCATTTGTTGAGCAGCTCTGCTGTGCCAGGACTATACTAGATACTTCCTAAATCCTTTCTCATTGAGCCCTCAGGATGAGATTTCCCCTTTTTATAGGTAATATTTTTTAATGGATGGGTAAAAGTAGGCTCAGCAAAATAAAGTGGCTCACCCAAGGCATGATGGTGACAGAATTCAAAGTATGTCTGTATAACTCTCAGCTCTTATACTGCTTCATGGTGGTAAATGACAGGGAGGAGCAGTTCTACCACTCTCTGGCCATGTGACGTTGGCCCAGCCACTTCCCTTCTCTTTAAAAACAGGTTTAAGTGGCGCCTGAGTAGCTCAGTTGGTTAAGCGTCCAACTCTTGGTTTTGGCTCAGGTCATGATCTCAGGGTCATGAGACCTAGCCAGCCCCACATTGGGCTCCACGCTCAGCAAGGAGTCTGCTTCCCCTCTCCCTCTGCCCCTACCCCCACTTGCGCTCTCTGTCTCTCTCTCAAATAAATAATACATCTTAAAAGAAATAGCCCATATGTCTATCGACAGATGAATGGATAAAGAAGATGTGGTGTGTGTGTGTGTGTGTGTGTGTGTGTGTGTGTGTGTGTGTTTGTGTAATGGAATATTACTCAGCCATCAAAAAGAATGAAATCTTACCATTTGCAAGTAGTGCATGGATGGAACTAAAAGGTATTATGCTAACCAAAATAAGTCAATTAGAGAAAGACAGTTATCATATGATTTCACTCATGCGTGGAATTCAATATACAAAACAGAGGATCATAGGGGAAGGGAGGGAAAAATAAAATAAGATGAAATCAGAGAGGAAGACAAACCATAAGAGACTCTTAACTACAGGAACAAACTGAGGGTTGCTGGAGGGAAGTGGGGTAGGGGATGAGGGTAACTGGGTGATGGGCATTAAGGAGGGCACGTGATGGAATGAGCACTGGGTGTTATATGCAACCGATGAATCACTGAACTCTACCTTTGAAATTAATAATACACTGTATGTTAATTAACTGCATTTAAATAAAATAATATTTTTTAAAAATAATAAATAAAAATAAAAACTAAAAACAGATTTAATTAATCCTTGTCCTGCCCACCAGCTCTATTTATCCTTCATGAATTTGGCCAAGGGCTCAGACTTTGGAATTACACTTACCTCAACTAAAATATCTGTTCTATAATTTCCTGAATCACTGTCTTTGGGCAAGACTTGACTTCTGTGACCTTCAATTTCCCTGTCTGTTAATAAAATATAACTTTCTTAAATGGTTTGTTATGATGACTAAAATGGGAGCTAATGGATGTGAAATGCCTGGCCCATGATAGGCAAGAAATAAAAAAGAAGGACCTTTCTGATCCTCTTTCCCTAATAGTGATAATCTTCTCTCTGTCTGTTGTTCGAGGTCCCCCGATAGCATGTGACTGGAGCTGGCCAAAAAAATCTCCCCAAGGACCTTGAGCTAGTCTCACCACAGAGAATCCTTTTGGATAGGGCAGGAATTGACCTTCCTTCCCCTCCAGCCCTCTAACCCAGAAAAGCCTTAAAATAAAATGTACAGGCTACTGGTTCCTTCCAGTACAGCAAGGCCATATGGGGGAAAATGAGTATCCCCAGCTGCCCTCTTCCAACCCAGCTAACCCTGGTAGCCAGGAGCTAAGAATAACCATTGGGCTTTTGGCACAACCTGCTTTATGGTTTCAAGGTCTCCAAAGAGTTACTTACGATGCCATCTTCTGGGACAGGCCTTTAAAAGCCCTCTCCTGTGTATCTCTCACCCTTACTCTCCTGCTGCCCTCTAGTGACTGAATTAACACTCTGGGCACCTGCACCACCCTCCCCATCCAGAGCCCTAAGACCCTTGAATCTTTGCAAGATGATAATTGGTGTTTTCTAAATCCTCATTCCCTTTTCTGCCTCCGTGGAAGTAATGAGGCACTCCTTCTCAGCTTTCTGGCCCACTCCCATGTAGCTCTTCAGAAGGCACAATGGGACTCCCAGCACGGGCAGGGTCCTAGACCCATCAAGCCCCAGCGCTCCTGAAACAACAGCGCCCCCCTTCCTCTTGTAGGAACCACCATGTTAGAGCTCTTAGAGTCCCTAGAAACATCTAAACCAATGTTTCTCAACAGGGATGCTGGTGACATTTTCAGAGGAATAATTTTGCATTGTGTAGGATATTCTTGCATATTGGAATATGTTTATGTTTAACATGCCTGGCACCAGCCCGCTAAATACCAATAGGATCTCTGTCACTGTAACAGGCCACACTTCCCCCACATATATCTAGCATCCACTAGGGAGGTAGTACACTCCAGTATCAGCCACTAATTTTTGCCAGCCTCCTCAAGATATTAATATGGAGACTGAAGCCCAAAAAGAGAGAGAGAGGGACTATGAGCCAGCCCATTTCCTGATCTCTCTGACACCAAGCCCTGTCATCAGCCCTGCTTTCCTCTCTCCTCCTCCCCTCTTTGTGGAGAACACATGTTGTGAGGGTAATAGGCTTGGACCCCAGCTGTGTGACCTTGACTAAATCACCTAATTTCTGAACCTCAGTCTTCTCATCTGTAGAATGGTGAATAGTATTAGAATGGCACCTTCCTACATGTCATTTATTGAACACTTACTATGTGCCAAGCACTGTGCTCAGTGTTTTCCAATTTTCATCTCTTCTGTTACCACTCTCTCTCATTCTCACCTATCTCTGCCCTCTTCCTGAATTCCATTCCTGCCCCTTGTCTTCTGCCTTCCACTCTCTTCTCCCTTTCCTTCCCATTAACTCTCTCCCTACTCTTTTTGTCCTTTCTCCTTCTTGTTCCCTTGCCCTCTGAATTCCTTCCCGTGCCTTTCCTTTTTTCTTCTTTTTTTCCCCCACATTTCTCTGTCCCTGGGACTTGCAGCAGTGTTACATCAATCCTCCACATCAGGACCATGATTTCAAATGGTAAAAAGACTGCAGTGTTATCATCAGCAGAGGCTTGGAAGTACAGTAGAGCCTGGAGCCAGATCAGGTCCAAGGGTCAGCAGATCTTACTCAAAAATTCTCTAGGGTGAAAGACCTTGGAGCAACACTGCTTTGGTCAGTTGACTTGTGATACTGTCTAAACACTTCCTCTTTTTAGCTGGTCTCCAGCCTGAATTGAATACACCATCTGCCCCCCTTCCTTTTTTCTTTAGGGCAGCCAAGATCTCTCTGAGATAGGATGCTGGGCTTCCACCCAACCAGTACCAGGCCTGCTTAGCCCATGGACAAGGCTAGTGGTTTGGGGACCAAAATGTCAAACCACAAACATCAAGCCTAATCTTGGTCTTTTTCTTCACCACTTAAGTGGGTGTTAAATGCCCTTTCCTTTCTCCACAAGATACAAAATCAGTTTCTCTCTCTCTCTCTCTCTCTCTCTCTCTCTCTCACACACACACACACACACACACACACACACACATGATTTCTGAAGTGCTGAAAACCAGGAAAACCAACTAGCAGGAAGATGGTGCATCTTCCTAGAGGCTTACGCTTGCCATGGCCACTCATAAAACAGAGAGGTTGTTCACCCCTTAGAAACTGTTCAAGCCTTGGCCACTTCTCTATATAATTTATAGGCGATAATGTGATGATCTGCTGACAAGTCACTATAGTACAAACAGCTCACATGTGTTTACAACTCCCGAACTGTGATAAGGAACCACCATTATATGAGGGAGTAGGCTCCCCTTCAAGGTACATTTAGATTGGACATTTGGAAACACTTCCTGGCTGATTTGATAAGTATTGGAACTCACTTTGTGAAGGGACAGTGGGGAATCTTCTTCCCTGGATTTTTTTTTTAAGTGACAAAATTTTTAGCAAAAGAAATGGTATTTATGCCAAGATACAGGGGAATTGACAGGATAAATTACTGTGGTCACTTGGAAATCCTGGTGTCCTTATGTTAGGAGTTGATTTCTAAAGCTTATCTCCTAGAAATACTCCGTGTTGGGATGCCTGGGAGGCAGGTTCTGGCTCTGGCTGTAGCTGGGATATTAGAACTGTAGTCAGGGAGACAAATGAGCCTGGCCCATTGTGTTGATTTGGTTAGGCTTTCCTGTCTCTGTCTCAGGAAACAGGAGGGGCACGGGGACCTGGAAATTCCATGTGCTAACCCGTATCCTGACCAGGGAAGATGAGTAGTTACCAGGATGTCAGGATTTGGGGGAAAAAAAAAAAAAAAAAGAAGAACCTTGTTCCTTGTCAATGAAGCACCAGCAAGAGAAACAATGAGCTCTTCTTGGAGAACCTGGGCAGGGCAGGGCAACCAAAGACATTCTCTCTGAGCTTATTGTTAAGCCTTCCCTTACTCCTCTCCTTTCTCCGTCTGTCTCCTCTGCAGGTACCGCATGCACAAGTCCCGGATGTACAGCCAGTGTGTCCGAATGAGGCACCTCTCTCAAGAATTCGGATGGCTTCAGATCACCCCCCAAGAATTTTTGTGCATGAAGGCACTGCTGCTATTCAGCATTAGTAAGTGCCTGGAAAGACAAAAATGCCCCTGGGGTCAATAGGGGCTCAGAGGGGAGCTACTTTTTCCATTAAAGATTTATCAGGGAGAAGCCAGCCCCTAGGCATTTCCCTTCTTCGTTCACCCTCCCTCCTCCACTCTCCCTTTAGCATCCTTTTTTTCTACCAGGTATGAATTTCATGGCTCAGACTATTTTCTTTGCTAGAACTCAACCTCTGTTAGATCCCCAGCTACCTCCAGTCTCTCTTTGGAACAAGGCTTTTGGAGCTGGCTATAGCAGGTCTCTGAATTTTTCCATAGCTTCTATCATAGAAACAGGCAAAGACCACCTTATATTTATTGCAGAGCAGAAGGAATTGCCTCTGGAAGGAATTTCCTCTTCTGCCAATAATAGGAGGTCTGTGTGAGCAACTCAGATAGGGTTTATTAGGCAGCCAAGTAATGTTTCTTTAATGTCTCTTCTAAGCAGAATGTTATCTTAGCCCCCGTGAGGGAAAAAGGAGGTCAAATTTGATATTTGAAGCTATATATTTTAATTGTCTAAATCAGAGCTGGACTGTGACAACATAAAACCACAGGTTCTAAGAAATGTGTAGATGAGAAGACTAGAAAAAGGAAAGGCTCAGTAAATTTTGTTTACTCGATGCCCTTCAGATTGGGTCCAGCTAGCCTTTTGTCTAGAACTTCCTGGCAGACTGAAGGACCCAGGCATACAGACTTCAACTGACAGGAAACCAAGTAGATGGTTCCCTCTCTGTGGGGGTGGGGGTCAAGTTTGTGGTCAGAAAACTTGGTGCTTTGTCTAATGCTCCTTTGTGGGCATGCTTCCCCTCCCCATTCTGTCTTCATCCCACATCAGTTCCAGTGGATGGGCTGAAAAATCAAAAATTCTTTGATGAACTTCGAATGAACTACATCAAGGAACTTGATCGTATCATTGCTTGCAAGAGAAAAAATCCCACCTCCTGCTCGAGGCGCTTCTACCAGCTCACCAAGCTCCTGGACTCTGTGCAACCTGTAAGCAAATGATGGAGGGTGCTTCGTCAGGGAGAAGCAAGTTGATAGAGCTAAGTGATCATATGCTCCTCTAGGATCCGGCACCACCTGTTGGGAGGTGCTTCCATTCTCCTCTGGCTTTGAGTGTGGTCCAGGAAGAAAATGCAATGGAGAAGAAAGGAACACAGGTCACATTGCCCCTGGATGTTGTGAAAGAGGTGGAGGAGTTGAGAACAGAGCAGTTGGGACTCAGGGAAAGGGCTTAGAGCAGATAAGTTCTCCAGGCAGACAAAACAGACCTGAATGTTTTTCCCCTCTCCCTTCAGTCATGTGTGTGTGTGTGTGTGTGTGCACGTGTGTGTGTGTGTGTGCACGTGTGCGTGTGTGTGTGTGTGTGTGTGAGAAAGAGGCAGGAAGAGAATGTGTGTGGGGGGGGTGTGGGTGTGTGGGTGGGTGTGTGCATTCACATGCATGTGCTGGGGAAGAGGAACACAAGGTCCTGAGTCAGAGAGCTTGCAATGGTGTAAGGGATCTCTTGGGATCCCTCAGTAACTCCCTGGAGACCATTTAGTGTACATGTGTGCGAACATACACACATCCACAGGGAGGACCAAGGACAGGGAAGGAGGAAGAAATCAAAGGTGGGGGGAAGAGCCTGACGGAAGCCAACTCCTGGTCAAACCTGTTTTCTCCCTCTCATTGCTCCCCCTACAGATTGCACGAGAGCTGCATCAGTTCACTTTTGACCTGCTAATCAAGTCCCACATGGTGAGCGTGGACTTTCCAGAAATGATGGCAGAAATCATCTCTGTGCAAGTGCCCAAGATTCTTTCTGGGAAAGTCAAGCCCATCTATTTCCACACGCAGTGAAGCTTTGGAAGCCCCCATTTTCTCACCCCACTCCACTCCCCTTTTCAGATATCTTCTGCTTGTTATAACTCTGCACTACTTCTCTGCAGTGCCTTGGGGAATTTCCTCTTTTGATGTACAGTCTGTCATGAAGATGTTCCTGAGTTCTATTTGCTGCACTTCCCCCCCCCCCCCGCTTTTCCTCCTTTCTCTTTTTTCCCTTCCTATCTGACCCTCCCATGGCACTTTCAGACTCTGCTCCCTGCCATGGCTCTTATCTGTGCTTTGAATGGTGTTGTATTTCTTTAAATCTGTGATGATCCTCATGTGGCTCAGTGTCAAGTTGTGCTTGTTTATAGCACTGCACTGTGTGCCAGCCACACAAAAGTTTACTCACCTAATGCCACGGGAAGTTTAGAGAGCTGAGTATCTGGAAAAACAAAAACAAAACAAACAACCCTCCTAAAACCAAAAATCCTGTAGGGTTTTTTCCGCTTAAAAAAATAGAAAAACAAACAGAATTCCCCCAACGAGGCCAACAGTGACTAGAATAAGGTGAAAATTGCAAGCCCATGGGGAGTCACTGCTTTTTTTTCTTTTTTCCCAAGTTCAGCCTCCCGGGGAGACTTTATTTTCTGCCAATGGCTATTGCCATTAGAGGGCAGGATGACCGCATAGATGAGTTAGGAGGGGGGAGACAGATTTAAGAGAGGACAAAGAGGACAGATGGATCACCAGTACCTGCCCACAGCCTTGGCCCCTGATGGCTAGACTGCTTAACTGCAGTGCAATTCATTGTACTGAAAATGTGCTTCTTGTTTGAAAACGTGTCTACATGTGAACGCCTCCCCTCCAGCCAATCCTTTTTCTCTCTCACCCTCTGCCTCCACCCTCAAATTGACTTTCAATAAGCTTTCCTAAGAGCTTTGGACTGAATGTTCTCTTTAGCCAAAACTTGGCCACTTCCACTGAAGAGTCAGACCAGTTAGAAAGAAAGGAGAGATCTGACCCTTTGGAAGGCCCTATCCAGAGCCAGGTCTGCTTTCCCATTTGTGGGTCAGGGAAGAGGCTGGGGCTGGAGTCAGCGGAAAAAGAATCGATGGGTTGGTTGTTTTCCTGCTTAGGACACTGAAGATTTGATCACTCTTTGCCCTTACCTTTAAAAGACCCCAATGTTTTCTGCCTGACTCCATGTGGCTTCAAGCTCCCTCTTACCCTCCCTTCAGTGTTTTGTGGGCCTGGACTTCACCAGATTGTATTACAGCCATGGTGGTGAGGTTTGTCCCATTTATTTGCGCATGTTCACAGACTCTCTGCTAAGAGCTGCTACCACCAGGAAGGCTAGCAAGCTAGCAGTCTTGATGCCAGTAGGCTCAAAGACTTCTTACCAAATGTCGTTCATCAACTATTAGATCTCTAGAGCCCTTAGACAAACTGGAAAGAAGGCATCGATGGGACTGGACAAGCCGGACATCTTGCCCTTGTCCCCTAGAGATGATACCTTCCCACCAAGTGAAGAAATACCTACTTCTTCCTTCAGAGCAGCTAATGGGGCTATGCGGGTCAGGGTTAAAGAGAAAACTCAATTACCAGGGTGAGAAGAATGAAGGCACTAGAACCAGAAACCCTGTAAATGCTGTCCTTGCCCCCCAGCATATCCACCTGCAGAAGTCATGGGAAGAAGAGAGAAGAAACTAAGAGGAGACTGACTACTAAATTAAAGTCTTCAAAGGCAAAATCTAAAGCCAGATGGGCACCATCTGGTCGGTTTACTCATCATCCTCCTCTGCTGCTTATTCTGGGCTCTGACATCGGCCATACTCACTCAGACCCCCCACCTTTGTCGCTGCCTCTCAGCCAGAGGGAGGCTGAAACATTTATACTACAGAACCATGACCTCCTTTGGAAAGGTCTGGTTTGCGTGGCTCCAATGGGCTGCCATCCATGAACTCAGGGTGTGCTCTTGGGACACTGGTTTCATATGGTCCTTTGGCACACCTCTCTTTTGCTGACTTTGTCCCCCAATCCTGAGTTCAGGGGCAATGTCCGCCTACTTTCTTGTCTTGGCAACTGCCTCCTCACTTAGCTCTTACATTCATCTGCTAAATTCAAGAAATCAGGGGCCAGTTACCAAGCTGCCCATTTCAGTTGGTTCACTCTACTTATTGAGAAGATAGTTTCTGAGTGACACGCTATTATCTACATGGGTTTCCTCCCCTGATTTCTGTGCTGATATTAATAGCCAAATGAACTTGCAAAACAGCTTCTTTAAATAACAAGGGACAGGGGAACCTAAGATGGGTGATACACCAATCCAAGACTGCTGAACAAAACTAAAACTGACAGGTTCTCTTTCTGGGGTAGGATAGACAAATCCTGGTTTTCTTCATTAGGACATCATTTGGTTTATGTAAGCTCACGAGATTACTTCTGGCTGTTTTAAACAGAAAAAAAAAAATCCATCACTCTTTTCAGTTACACTAGGCTATAGTTTAATAGCTCCTTTACATCTGTTTTAAAATTATTTTCCTCTTTTATGGTACATGGATTTGATTATATCATTCTAATATCTCTCCTTGTAAATACTAGATGCTCTCCTTTTTATTTCTCTGACTACCAAATTTTTCACCTTTATGGATTTCCCAATTGTGACTCTTGTCTTTATGAATATATATGTTTTGCATTTGTGAAAGCCAAAAATCAGTGAAACAGCAGTGTAAATTAAAAACAGCAACAACTAAACTACTCTGAAATTCTGAATGGCAAGACTAGGGAAAAACGGCCTAAACAAGGCTCTAGGCCTAGTGTTTTCGCACTGGGGTTTCAGTGAGTGAAGGAGATTTTAGCTTGGCTTTGTTCTCCTACAGATAAAAGGGGGATTCTCTTTTTTTCTTTTGGTCATTGATGTGCTCGCCAGTGTAACTGACAGAAGTCTCATTTGGCATGCGCTCTGCTGTACAAACAGTTGATGTGGTTGGTACACTGTGGCTCACCCGTGAAGGCTCGGCCACCTCGATCCACTGACCTGGTGAGCTGAAAGATGAGGCTCACTCCAGGCAAGTCGTGGTAACTGTCTCCAAAGCGGTTTGCAGTGCTCGATGGGGATGGAGCGAGGAAGAGAAAACGAAGGAGCACCAGGGACAAGGCCCCATCTGTGCTACACGGGAGACAGCCGCCAGAGCCACAGACTCTGTGGCCAAAGAAAAGAGTCGTGTGGCAGTTTCAGCTCTTGGTCACTGAGCAGCTCTCCCAGGCCTGGCCTCTGAGCTGAAACAGGGGTTGGGTTCTTTGTTCTATAGCTTTTCTGTGCCACAGACAGTATCGTTCTTGGAGAGTTCATTATTTTTCTCGTGAGAATGGAATTTTCTGAAGGATTCTGTCATACATCTTTGAAAAAGAAAATCGGTAATACACATATTTTTATGTATGTTCACTGGCACTAAAAAAGAAGAAAACACTTTGCCCTGTCCTTTGGATAGTTGCTGAGGTGATTCCAGGTTGCGAAATAATGTGCTGATGCTAGCATCAGAGAGTCCCTCTCTGTCCATACGCTACTTCTAAATCCATATAGGCCTATATAGCAAGAAGTATTCTATTTGCATTTAAGAGAAAGTAGTTTCATCATCCACATGATAGTAACACTACACAAATGACCTAACTTTGAGCTTCAAGTAGCTTCTAAGTGTTTGTTTCATTAGCCACAGCACAGACATGGCCTTGCCCTCTTTTCTCTCTTGATAATTCTGCAGGGCTCAAAAGCCCAAGCCACTCCCATCTACCCCGTTCCATCCCTGTGCCAGGGTTGCACTTCATGAGACTCTCTCCAGACAGCCCTGTAACTATCCCTGCATGGCTCTGGGGAGACAAGAGGCTGACTACTAATTATCTTGTGCCAGTTGCCCAGGTGAGAGGGCACTGGGCCAAAAGAGTGGCCTTTGTGCTCAACCTCCTGTAAGGGGTCATGGGAACCAGGAATGCTTAAGTACAGGATTCAATCCCAAACTTAGGGTCAAAATAAGTCATTTAGCATGTGCATTTTCTTGTAAAAGGAAGTTTCTACCCCTGCTGCCTTTTATAGGCAGGTCTGTTTCTCACCACTAATCTCTTTGAAAATCTTTGAAAGCAGTTTTTTTTTGTTTTTTTTTTTTTTAAAGACAAAGAGATGAAAGCATCACATTATGTAACCAAAGATTACACTGTATCTGCTAGGATACCAAAATTTAAGAGCAGGGAGGGAACAAGCATTAGTGCCTCTTTGGTAAACTATCCAAAGACAGACTAAAGGACTTTGTTGTTGACTGACTTGTAAGAGTTTTGTGGGTTTTTCCCCCAACAATATAAATGCTTAGAAAAGTGGAAGATAATTTTGAAAAAAGTGGGTTTATAGGTCCTTCACTAAGTGATTTTATAAGCAAAACTAGCTTTCCTTTTCTCTAGTAGTTGCTGAGCAAATTCTTAAAGCTCCATTGTTGCATGGTTGGAAACGGAGCTGTCTTGGCCACTGTGTTTGCTAGTGCCCGTGTTAGCGTATCTGAAGATGTGAAGCCCCTGATGAGAAGGGGAGCATTTAAAGGACTAGATTTTGCACTAGAGGGACAGCAGGCAGAAATTCTCATTTCTGCCCACTTTGGACGGCACAAAAAGTTCTCTTGGGTTTAAGGCAGAAGGTTGAAATATATTGTAAATGAGTATTTGTATCCATGTTTCAAAATTGAATTATATATGTATAGATATAATGTGTTCTGATAGCTTTATCTTTCTCTGCACCTTTATATTTGGTTCCAGGTCATAACTGATACCCTGTACTTGTAAGAGAGGCTACAGTTACATTTTGGAAGCTCTCTCAGAATGGAAAAGATACGTGGGTTGATCAGATAACTAAGAGATCTCTGCCTCTATTGGGGCCTTACCCACAGGCCTAACAGAGGAGCAGAGGGGGAAAAGAATAGGGTACATGATGTATTGCACTTTACTAGCCCAAGACAGATGAATGTTTAAAGGGTGGTGAAGACTCATTGGAATCAACTGGGATTTCCCATAGAGAAGGCCCAGACTTGGGGCCAAAGGCCCACCCAAATGATTAACCGATGGACCCCTGATGGGGCCTGAGCGTTGGAAGAAGGAGAAACATTCTTTGTTCTTCACCATCCTTGTGAGAAAAGGGCAGTTTCCTGCACTTGGGAACCTGGAGCAAGTGCTCCATCTTTTACACAATCCACTCACCTACGATTGAGGTGCTCTTGCTACTGGGTGTCTTGTGTGCTCTAATTTTGGTTTTGGATATGTTCTGTAAAGATTTCGACAATGAAAATGTGTTTTTATCTGTCAAAAAATTGTCAGTGTACTAGAAGTTGTCTCTCTGTAGATGCAGGTCCATCTCTGCCCTTAGGTAGGGATGTTTTTCTTCAGTTAAGAAATTGACACTGGGGTCTGCTGCCCAGAGCCTCCCAACCTTAAACCATTTCTAGGTGAAGGCAGAAAATTCCACATTAGTCACTCCTCCTCTTCAGATGCTTAGGCTGAGGTAA
Organism: Phoca vitulina; assembly: GCF_004348235.1. Lineage (NCBI taxonomy): Eukaryota > Metazoa > Chordata > Mammalia > Carnivora > Phocidae > Phoca > Phoca vitulina. The sequence goes on along the minus strand of NW_022589780.1, from coordinate 3,812,297 downwards.
CAATTTGGAATGTTCCTGCACCCAGAAATTAGTGATAAATATTTCAATTTGGCAGGTAGACTTTTAAAGGGAAAAACGGCCTTTGATGCAGTTTTGATTTATCCCCATTCGATTAAGCCAAAAAGTAATATGCATTGATTGGTTACCAACCCCAATTCAATATAGTGGGGGTGCTGATCCCTTTCCTTACCTCACCTGTCTCTTAGCCTTCTATGAAATTAAATGAGGAGCTATGGACTGAGTAGCCCCTGTAGCCTAAAACAGTCTCCACATGCACTAATTCATGAGGCTGTCTGTCATATGGCTGCAGATTCCACTGGCCACCAAAGACTGAAACACATACGTATCCCAACAGAAAGAAATTCCTAAAATGTTGCTGCTTCTCCGGTGGCCCCCCTCCCTGGCTGCTGTTTTACCTTTTGGGACTCTGTTTCCTGCATTGTAGGCAGGCCAGGCCTGCAGTCTTTCCCGTCCTTAGCCCTTGGTGCTAACTGTCCTGCAGTGAAGTGCCTGTGGGATTGTCCTATTCCATAAGCCACTCAGGTGCTGAGAGTAGCCACCATTGGGATAACCCAAGCTAAAAAGAAAAAAAAAAAAGAGTCCCCTCACCATTCAGTGACACCTTTCTGCTTTCCCCTAGACTGGAACATTGATTAGGGAGTGCCTTAGATGTGACATTCTTGTGCTGTCCTTGAGATTAATTTGGCAGCAAGAGGGAGCAGACAATGTAACCAGATGTAAGAATTAACTTTCAATGTTGGGGGAAAAAAGAAGAAAGCATCATATAAAGATTTTTTTTTAAAGAAACATTAATTTTGCTTGGAAGTTCTTTTGATGGGGCTTCAGTTCTTACAGCGGCACTTGGCCTCCACTGGGTAGCAGGACCAGCCCCAAGCGCTAGTGCCGTGTTCTTCTTTTTGTAATCTTGGAATCTTTTGTTGCTCTAAATACAATTAAAAATGGTAGAAACTTGTTTGTTGGAATACATGTGTGACTCTGGGTTTGTCTCTGTCTCTGCTTTCAGAAATGTCATCCATTGTGTAAAATACTGGCTTGCTGGTCTGCCGGTTAAAACTTGGCCGCGGCCCCTGTTGTGGCTGCAGGCTCAAGTTATTGTTAACAAAGAGACTCGAGAAAAGCTGCTAATGTCCTCTTATCACCACTGTTAATTTGTTAAAACATAAAACCATCTAAAATTTCAGGGGAATGTCATCAGAGTTCTTTTAATTAGCTCTTTTTTTATTGGCTGTCTTTATTGAAGTCAAGAGTTGGTATCCTGCCCAGTGGCCTTTTATGCTATGTTGATTTTCACATATTTTAAAAAATCTTTGCACAGGGGTTATAAATTTGCCCTGTGTTGGCCCTAGCATAGGTTGAGCTGGGACCACCAAAATATCAAAGAGTCTGGGCTAAGAAAGCACAGATGGACCCTGATGACCCATTACAACTTCTCATCAAAAACCCTGAGCTTGTCAAACAGGGGAAAGGCACACAAAACCCAGCTGTTTACCCTCATCTTCATCCTTATGGGAACATAAAATGATTGGGAGCTTCACTGCCCAGTTCTTGCCAAGCTTCAGATAAGGAATGGGCATGTTCACATGTTCACATTTTCACTGTTTTTCAAGAGCCATATTGTCCTTGGCCACCCAAGTAAAATCTGAACCAGCTTTCTTTGAGGTTTTTAAAGGTTTAGGCAAAATGGCCTCCTGTCTCTTCCCAGTTTGGATACCAACATGAGATCCCAAGTTGAATTTCTGAGCTAAAGATACAGACCATCAATGAGGTGTGACAGATGCATTAAGGAACAGTATGAAAGCACTCTGTGCCTCAGTGTCCTCACCTGTAACAGGGGTTGTCACAATGCCTCCCTCCTGGGCCAGGCTAGAGATTCAATAAGAATGTATGTGACCCAGCTGGTGAGACAAATGCTCTTGCTTCATTCCCTGTTAAAATGTGAGAACCCCTGAGAAGGATCCCAAGTTGAGATGTATTTGTCATTGACCCCCTCAGAGTGGATGGATTTCTCAAATTTTTCCTGAACACAATGCTTGACGGAGAGAAGAAGAAAACAAGAGATTTGGGGGATGTGTGTGTCTAAATAATAGAGAATACGTACGTTTGTGGGTTACGTGTGTCAGAACCTGCCTCCAGAAGACCCCTCTGACCACCATTGCTTAGTTCTCTTCTCTTGTACCTACAGAGAGTGGTCTAACAGCCACCCTACTTGGTTTTATTTACCACTCAGTCCCTGCCTAAAGTAACAAGGTAGTTAGCTTCCGCCATAAATTTTCCAAGGTGTAGCAAAGCACAGAGGTCAGGGAGACAATGACCAATCTGGTGGATTTTAAAAAGAGCCTGGAATCCGGAGTCCAGTGTGTGACTTGTTCATAGTCATATAGCTAGTGTATACCTAGGATTCTGACCTGCTGATTCACTTGCTATATGGTCCTGGGCAGCTCTCTGCCTTTTTCTAGATCTTAGTTTTCTCATCTATAAAATGAGTGTATCTGAAGATGTGGAATAAGACTAGACGAAATGGGAAGCCCCTTCCAATATGGAAACCATGCTTATTGCAAACTACAGTAATGCCTTTCTTAATCATGACATAAAAGGGGAAAGGAATGGGCGTTTCATTATCCCTAGAACGCGTAGTTTTGGAACTAAAATCCCCATATTTGTACTCAAGAAAAATTTACTGAATACCTGGAGAGCACAGGGTCAAAACAACAATTGAGTCCTGTGTTATCGATGTGGTCAACCCCTTGGTTGATGGGAAAGGGCTCAAAAGTGAAATAATTTGTTTACCATTTGGATGATCTCATAAATAGCAGAGATACTTAGGAGTTAAGCAAGCCACGGTCCATGCTTTCATGAGTTTATAGCCTATTAAATGCCTCAGGCCAGGCCAGTCTGGGACTTTTTATCAAATCCACCCCCAACCTCTTTACATCCATCCCTCAGACAAGATTAGGCTAACTTTTGATCGATAATTGCTGCCTTTTAGAGATAGAAAGGGTCTTAGCATCTAGCCCAAACATTCTTCACATGAGGAATCCAGGCCAAAAAAAAAAAAAAAATTAGGACTTGTGGCAATGGACTAGCCCTAAAACACCCTAAAACACCCAGCTTATAGTCCCTTCATATGCCTGCAGGCAAAATGCTAGGGTGACAGGGCACCTGAGAATCTTTACCATCCCTTTGCACACTGGTTCAGAACCCTGGTGTGAGAGCCTCTGCTTCTCATCTGTTTTTCCCATGTACACAGTTCAAGAATCTCTATTCCAACCACAGCAGGTACTTCGCCTACCATCCACTCCCCAAGAGGTTTTCTTCATGCCACTGCGGGGGTGGGGTGAGAGGAGGAGAGAATTATTGACAAAGCTGGAGAAGTAACTGCAGAAGCAATGAGAAACATTTAAAAGCACACTGAAGTATGACAATGTAGGCTTCTTAGTTAACAGGCAGATGCAGATGATTCACATTCTCAGATTCTCCTGCCACCATTTCTTCAGACCACAACTTCCATTCTTCCCTCAACTACTTCCCCAGGGTACTTCAAGCAAGGAGAAGGCCATTTGGGGAACTTGGACTGGCTGCCAACCAGGAAGACTGTGCCAAGAAAGCGGACTTAAACCAGACTCTGCAAATAGCCCCACCCCTCCCAATCGCCATTGGGTACTTCAAATCTCAGATCAGAAAATAGGCCAGCAGAGCAGCAGATAACTGTGAGAGGCACATCACCTGCCACCTGGGCAGTGACACTTGTCCCCAAAGGAAGTAAGGCCTTTTGGTGCTTATACATAGTGGTAAGAGTGGATATGAAACTTGTGAAAGAGCCCCACCACCTCTAAAGCCTGCAAGGATTCTTCACAGGGGTTCAATATCCAATTATTCCCTCATTCATTTGTTCTTTCATTTATTCACAAACTATTTGGGCAACCATTATGTACCCCACACAGGAACAAGACAGACATGGTCTCTGTCCTCATGGAGCTTCCAGTATTAGTGGGAGAGACAGAAAAAAACACAGACAATTGTAATATAATGTAATAGGTACTATGGTGAGGGAAGTTCAAGGTTCTGTTGGGGTACAGAAGAAGAATGCCTCTCATAGAGTAGTGGGAAGGTCTAGTCGGAATCCTTCTTAGAGCAGTCTAGGTTGTGACCCAAGCTGAATGAAGATGGGGCTGAGGGTAAAGAAAAAGGCGTTCTTCCTCAGTCAAGAGCAGCCTTGTTAGGGAAACTATGAATAGTTTAGCCTGAGGGAAAAGTTGGAAGAAGGGTGTAGCTGTGAGAGAAGAGGGTAGAGAGGAGGCGCAAGCAAAGCCAATGAGGGCCTACGTGTCACCCTAAAGAATTTGTGCCTTTACCCCAAGTTTAAAGGGGAACCGTAGAAATCCTTGCCAGCATTTCAATTCCCAGAACATAAGATCTCTTCTGAATCTCACCACATCCGGCGGAGGCAGGAAGGTCAGAGATCAAACCCATTTTGCAGATAAGGGAACTGAGGCTCTATATGGTAAATAATTGGCAAGGCTGTTCCTGAATAATTAAGGGCCGAAAGTATAAACTGAAAAAAACTGAATCTCCTGATTTCCAGTCTCAGGCTTCCCAGAGTAGACCAATCTATCAAAGACTTTAGGACCTGATGCAATTCTTAGAATGTGTCTAAATGTCTCTGTGGTGACAGTATGTGCTGTCTACTATCCCACCTGTACCTACCGTTGTCTTCCTGAGGTGACACTCACTGGCATGGGGTTCCTAGATAGCAGACAGGGCATCCCAGAGAGTGGTAGCAGCATTTTAAAGAGTAATGCAGGCTGTGGGAAGTCAGCCAACTTGGTGTTCTGTGGGCACGGGGCATCACTGATTGATCAAAACAGGAATTCGGAAAAAAATGCCGAAGAAGAGACAACATTCCACATTTCTAGAGAAGATAGTATGTCCAGACTCAGGCCTTGAACAGTGAAAGGAAATTTCACAGGAGGGAAAGGTAGCTGAGCAGAGAAGCAAAGCAGAGGGAACAGCATAGATAAATATCGAAGAGGCAGGAAAGAGTATGGCTTTGACAAAGCAAATAGGAACTAGTAAGGAAAAATAAGATACAAACAGAGAGGGAGGCAAACCACAAGAGACTCTTAACTCTAGGGAACAAACTTGAGAGTTGCCAGAGGGGAAGTGGGTGGGGGGATGGGGTAACTGGGTGATGGGCATGAAGGAGGGCACTTGATGTAATGAGCACTGGGTGTTCTATGCAACTTATGAATTCTAGCCCTGAAACTAATAATACGCTATATGTTAACTAACTTAAATTTAAATAAAATCTAAAAAAAAAAAAAAAACAACTAGTGGGGAGTAAGTGCTAGAGATGAGTCTGGGCTAGAGCTCATTATGAAAAGCCCGTGTATCCTGTTAAGAAGTGGAACTTTTCTGTAGGCCGGTCATTCTCAGCTGCCACATGTGAAAGCTAAAGGCTGCATGTGACATACTCTAAGGGAGCTTCCAGTGTTCCATGCAATTGCTGACACACAGTTATTGCTCAGCCCCTCCCTCCCACTTACAAAAGCAAATACAGGTAAGCCTGACAGTATTGAAAGGAAAAATGTGAACCTCCTAGTGTATATTTTTTAAGAAAATATCCACCAACTTTAATGTTTAAGGTATTATCAACAATTTCTTTTTTGCCACAACTCACAGCTGATTATAGAACACCACTTGACATAATTAAGGATTTTTTTAAACAAAAATGTAACAATTAGTTTTGGGAGATGGAAGCTATACTAAAACATTATATAAGAATACGATAGAGGGTGACACAGAGATTGACTCAGGGAATAATAATAGAATGTACTAAGCACTTACTATGTGCCAAGAATTGCTAAAGCTAAACTTCTTATACTGAGAATTACATAATCCTCAAATCAACCCTATCAGTTGAGCATAGTTACTCCCATTATATCGATGAAGAACCTGAGGCTCTGACCCAACATGATTTCTGGCTCAGACCCAAGGTTACTTCTAAGTAATAAAGCCTGAACTCAAGCTAAAGTATGCTTGTTGCCAAAGCCTAAGATTTTGATCTCTGCATTATATCTTCTTTTTGGGAAAGGTTGGTTTATTTTCTAGGTCTTTGCAAAGAGGCTCAAAGAACTCAAATCACACAGCATTATACATAGGAATAAAGAAGGTACTATATCGTAATGGAATTGTCTTTACAAGCAACTACTCCAAGAGTGACAGTGATTTCTGGTATACATGAGCCCACGATTTCCACAGAACTGCTTCCTCCCAAAACTTCAGACCAGTCCTGTTGGGAGAAAAAATGATCTTCTCCAGCCCTACTATCTCCCAAGTGCCTTGCCAAGTCTCTTGGTCTCCCTCCCTATCTCTCCTTAGAGGTACCTGGGCTACAGCAGTCTACTGAGTGTTCAGAGAATCTATGAGCATAGACATTTCTGCAAAGAAGACATCCAAATGGCCAACAGACACAGGGAAAAGTGCTCAACATCACTCAGCATCAGGGAAATACAAATCAAAACCTCAATGACATACCACCTCACACCAGTCAGAATGGCTAAAATTAACAAGTCAGGAAACGACAGATGTTGGCGGGGATGCGGAGAAAGGGGAACCCGCCTACACTGTTGGTGGGAATGCAAGCTGGTGCAGCCACTCTGGAAAACAGTATGGAGGTTCCTCAAAAAGTTGAAAATAGAGCTGCCCTATGACCCAGCAATTGCACTACTGGGTATTTACCCCAAAGATACAAATGTAGTCATCCGAAGGGGCACCCCAATGTTTATAGCAGCAATGTCCACAATAGCCGAACTACGGGAAGAGCCTAGCTGTCCATCGGCAGATGAATGGATAAAGAAGATGTGGTATATATACAATGGAATATTATGCAGCCATCCACATAAGGCTGGCACTCTAAAGGGCTATACGCTTAATGTAAGAGTAAAGAATTAATCTGTCTCACAGAAGGAGATAGCAAGAAAACCTGCCTCGCTTGATCTTGGCACTGAGTGAAGAAGAAAAATAAATCTCTCATGAGAATTTATAGCCATAGATGGTCTTCATAGATTTTTGTAGTCATAATTCAACATATGTATGAGGTCTGAAAAACTAAAAGCTGGGATTTCAGATCAGCAGTTCCCACAGGTGATGGCAAAGGCAAATCCTCTATGGAAGAATGCATCCAAGCCTCAAAAATTCCTATATATAATGGCCCAAAGAAAATGAGCATCTCACAGTCAAAAGTTACAAAACACACACACACACAAAACAAGATACCCTGAGAAAAGCCCACAGAAACAACAAGCATCAGAATCAGACCCACAAACTAAAGAATGTAAAACCATCACACATAAAATATAAAGTTAATTTTATTTAGAGTGATTAAAGAGATTTATAAAATGCTTGAAATATAAGCAAGGAACAAGAGACTCTACAGAACCATCTAACCAAATTTTTCAAAATGTGAAAAAGAATAAAATAGAATCACTAGAACTAAAACATAGATAGTAGAATTAAATATAACTGAAGAGAGAATTAGGAAAGCGAGAGATAGGCAAACAAATTATCCATAATGTAAAACAGAAAGACAATAAAATGGAGAATATGAGAGGTTAAGAGATAGGAAATTAGAACAGTGGGGCGCCTGGCTGGCTCAGTCGTTAAGCGTCTGCCTTTGGCTCAGGTCACGATCCCAGGGTCCTGGGATCGAGCCCCGCATCGGGCTCCCTGCTCGGCGGGAAGCCTGCTTCTCCCTCTCCCACTCCCCCTGCTTGTGTTCCCTCTCTTGCTGTGTCTCTCTCTGTCAAATAAATAAATAAATACATACATACATACATACATACAAGGAAATTAGAACAGATCTAATATATACCTAACTAGACTTCCAGAGCACTAGGAAAGAGGCATTATTCAAAAACACAATAGCTGAGAATCTTTTCAGCATTTCTCAAAAACATTTGTTCCTAAGACCTAGAGTCCTGACAAGTCCCAAGCTAGACAAATAAATCCAATCTAGATACATCATAGTGATTTTTCAGAACACTGAAGAAAAAAATATATAATAAAAGCAGACAGTGAGGAGGGGAAAACAGGAACAAAACAGATCATCTGCAAAGGTAGCCAATTACACTTCTTGATAATAATAATGGCATAGAAGACAGTCAAATATTAACCTTGATGTACTGAGAGAATTTTCTACCTGGCAGAACTATCTTTCAAGTTAAAGATATCTTTAAGCAGATGCTCAATGAAGGAAATTCTAAGTGATACAGTTCAGATAGATGGTAAAGGACATTGGATGGAAGGTCTGAGATGCAAGAGGCAATAATTAGCAAAGATATTGCTAAGCATGTGAATAAATCTAAAACTAAATTGACTATACTGACTAAAAAATAATGTCTAATGTGTGGGAATATAAGAAGAAAGAATTTGACAACAGCTTATATATTGAGACAGGGTCATTAGAGTTAAAAAAAAAAGCAAAGTCCTTAAGTTGTTGAGGAAGAAGATAAAGATGCTCATTAACTTTATTTTTGTCCAGTTGTTTTATTTTCCCCCATTTTATTAAAATGTAATCAATCAGCATACAGCATTGTATACGATGTACAGCATAATGACTCAGCTTTCAAATACCATGAAATGATTTCCACAGTAAATTTAGTTAATATCCATCATCTCGTATAGATCACAAAAAGAAAGGAAAAAAAATGCTTTCTTCTTTGTGATGAGAACTCTTAATGTCTACTCTCAACAACTTTCAAACATACCATACCACAGTGGTAACTAGAATTATTATGTTGTACATTACATCCCCAGCACTTATTTATCTTATATTTGGAATTTTGTACCTTTTGAATGCCTCCATCTTATTCCCCCACCTCTTGCCCACCACCTCTGGTAACCACAAATCTGATTTTTTTTTTTTTATGATTTTTGTTTTGTTTTTAGTTTCCACATATAAGTGAGGTCATACAGTATTTGTCTTTCTCTGTCTGACTTATTTCACTTAGCATAATGCCCTCAAGGTCCATCCATTTGTCACAAATGGCAGGATCTCTTTCTTTTTTATGGCTAAGTAATATTCTAATACAGACACATAAGTATACAACATCATTTTATCCATTAATCTGTTAGTGGACACTTAGGTTGTTTCCATGTCTTAAGTATTGTAAATAATGCTGCTATGAACATGGGGGTGCAGATATCTCTTCAACATAGCATTTTTGTTTCCTTCAGATATAGTTACAATAGTGCAATCATAATATGTTAGTTCTATTTTGAATTTTTGAATCTTTTGAAGAACCCCCATACTGTTTTCGGTAGTGGCTGTACCAATTTACAACCCCACCAACAATACACAAGGGTTCCCTTATCTCTGCATTATTATCAACATTTGTTTTCTCTTGTCTTTGATGATGGCTATTCTAACAGGTGTTAGAATGAGGTGATATCTCATTGTGGTTCTGACTTGCATTTATTTTTACAATACTAATGATTAATGGAGTTCAGCACATTTTCATGTACCTGTTGGACATTTGTACATTTTCTTTGGAAAAAAAAATGTCTATTCAGGTCATTTGCCCATTTTTAACGGATTATTTGGGGGGTTTTTGGTTGTTTTTTGTTCGTTTATTTGGTGCTATGGAGCTGTATGAGTTCTTTTTACATTTTGAATATTAACCCCTTATCAGATATATGGTTTGAAAGTATTTTTTTCATTCCATACATTGCCTTTTCATTTTGTTCCTCATTTCTTTTGCTGTGCAAAAGCTTTTTAGTTTGATATAGTCCCATTTGTTTATTTTTTATTTTGTTGCTTGTGCCTCAGGTGTCATATCTAAAATATCATTGTCATAAACAATGTCAAGGAGCTTTTTCCTTGTGTTTTCTTCTAGGAGTTTTATGGTTTTTAGTCTTATGTTTAAGTTTTTAATCCATTTCACGTTAATTTTTGTGAGTGGTGTAAGACAGTGGTCTAGTTTCATTCTTTTACATGTGAATATCTAATTATTCCAGCACCATTTATTGAAGAGACTGTCTTTTCTCCATTAAGTATTCTTGGCTCCTTTGTCGAATATCAGTCGACTGTATATGCATGGGTTTATTTCTGCACTCTCAATTCTGTTCCATTGGTCTATGTGTCTGTTTTTATGTCAGTATAATACTGTCTGTTTTGATTACTATAGCTTTATAATATAGCTTGAAATCAAGAAGTGTGCATTGTTCTTTCTCAGGATTGCTTTGGCTATTTTTGGTCTTTTGTGATTTCATATAAGTTTTAGGATTGTTTTTTCTACTTCTGTAAAAAAAAATGCTATTGAAATCTTGATAGGGATTGCATTGAATTGAATCTATAGATGGCTTTGGGTAGTATGGACATTTTAACAACACTAATTCTCCCAACCCATGAACATGAGATACTTTTCCATTCATTTGTGTCTTCTTAAATTTCTTCCACTAATGTCTCGTAGTTTTTAATGTAGAGATCTTTCACTCCCTTGGTTAAATTTCTTGCTAAGTATTTTATTGTTTTTGATGCTATTGTAAATGGGATCATTTTCTTTATTTCTTTTTCATATAATTCATTGTTAGTATATAGAAACACACATTTTTGTATGCCAATACTGGAGAATGCATATTCTTTTCAAGCACATATTAAACATTTTTTAAAATGGTCCATGTGCTAGGCCTGGAGCCAGAAAAATTATAGCCCTTGGGAAAAACCCAGCCTGTTGCCTGATTTTGGTTTCCCTTTTTAAATAGCTTTATTGAGATATAATTCACATACCACACATTTCATTCATTTAAAGAGTATAATTCCGTAGCTTTTAATAGTATTTACTGAGTTGTGCATCCATTAATAGTCAACTATAAAACACTTTAATTACTCCAAAAGGAAACCCCATACCTCTTAGCTATCACCCTCCAATCTCTCCATACCCACTTCTTTCAGCCCTAGGCAACCATTAATTTACTTTCTGTCTTCACAGATTTGCCTATTCTGGACATTCCATATAAACGGAATTATATTTGTCCTTTGTGACTGACTTCTTTCACTTAGCCTAATGTCTTCAAGGTTCATCCATGTTGTAGCCTGTGTCAGCATGTCATTATTTTTATTGCTAAATAATATTCCATTGCATGGACATACTATATTTTGTTTATCCATTCATCAGTTGATGAACAATTGGGTTGTTTATATGTTTTAGCTATTATGAATAATACTGCTATCAACATTCCTGCACAAGATTTTGCCTGGACATCTGTTTCCATTTCTTTTGGGTGGATAGCTCAGAGTGGAATTTCTGAGTCACATGGCAACTGTGCCCAAATGGTAACTTAATTTGGTTGATTTCAAGCCCTCATTCATTTTCTTTATCTTTCTCATTTTTTCTCTTTGTCTCTCTCTTCTTCCTATCTCTGTCCCCTCTCTCCGTTGCTCTTTCTGCCTCGTACCCTCCTCTTTCTTCCTTTATTCTTTCTATCCATCTTTTCTTTCTCTCTCTATTGCTTTCCCTTCTCTTGATGCTCTTGTCCTTTCCCATTTCTACTGCCCCATTCCTTTCTGCCAGTTTAGTTCCTTTCATTTTCTCAAATCTCAATCTTTCTCCCTCTCCCTTCCCCTAATCTTCAGCTCAGAGCTGGAGCTAGGACCAGCTGGACCTAGGAGACTAGGAGACTAGGTCCTGTCTTTTAAGCCCTGGCTAATTTCTGCCAGGTGCCAGTGCAAAACAGTACAAAGAATGCAGTTAGGTTTTCTTATTATTATTATTTTACTTTATTTTAAATCCCAGTATAGTTAACATACAGTGTGATATTAGTTTCAGGGATACGATATAGTGATTCAACAACCCAGTGCCCATTATGATAAGGGCCCTGCTTAACCCCCATTGCCTATTTTACCCATCCCCCACCCACCTCCACTCTGGTAACCAGTTTGTTCTTTATAGCTAAGAGTCTGTTTCTTGGTTTCTCTTTCTCTCTTTTTTTCCCTTTCCTCGTTTTCTTTTTATATTTCTTAAATTCCACATATGAGTGATATCTTATGGAAAAAAAAAAACAGAACTACCCTACAATCCAGTAATCCCGCTACTGGGTATTTATCCCCAAAATACAAAAACACTAAATCAAAGGGATACGTGCACTCCTATGTTTATAGCAGCATTATTTATTTTTTTAGTTTGTATTAAATTCCAGTTAGTTCACATACAGTGTAATAATATTTTCAGGGGGACCATATAATCATTCCACACTTCCATAATATAGCAGCATTATTTACAATAGCCAAATTATGGAAGCAGCCCAAGTGTCCATCGACAAAGGAATGAATAAAGAAGATGTGGTACATATACACAATGGAATATTATTCAGCCATAAAAAAGAAGAAATCTTGCCATTTACAAAAACATGGATGGAGCTAGAGAGTATAATGCTAAGTGAAATAAGTCAGTCAAAGAATGCAGTTAGTTTTGAATTGTATTAAGGCCAATGTGTACATCAAATAGATCCAAAATTTACCTCAAGTATTCCAATTCGACAAGTATTTATATAGCAACCAATTGTATCTAACATTATGCTTGATTTCATTATGCATAATTTTATTGACTCTTCACAACAACTTTGCAAAGAAAGAAGGGGATGTTACTCCCATTTTACAGATGAGGAAATTGAACAGAAAATTGAGGTTCAGGGAAGAAAAGAAGGCAGGACTAAAATTGGTTACTAGGAAGATGTAGAATTAAGATTTGTTTCTGGTTCCAAAGTCCATGCTATTATCACTGTACCAGGCTGGGAATGATTAACACCTATCTCTAGAGCTTGCAATTGAGAGCAGAAGTGGAGGGTAGGTGTGAGAAGGAGTTGGAAGGGAGAAAAATATCCAGGTGGTTCTAAGTCCTAGCTTTCCCCTTGCCCAATTTTCCAACCCAAATTTGCCACACTCTTGACCTCTTTCTCAGACCTCTTCCTGCCACAGATCCTGAGCCTGTCTTGATCAAGTTGGAGAGAATCTTAGAATTTTTATACCTTTCAGTCAGTGCAGTCTGGAAAGAAGTTACACTCCTCAGACCTGGTACCTGGCATTGGGTTACTATATTGTGTCTACTGCTTCCCCCAGTCTTCTTTGCTGCTAAGTGAATGACACTTGGTGAGTTAAGAGTGAGACATAAACATCTATGTAGCCCCTTAAGCTTCAGTATTCTGTTCCCTTACCTCATGCTTGTCCGGTGCATAAGCTTGGTTTCCTGCCTGGTTATCCTGTTTCATGTAGCGCTAGTCCTGGGACTCATAGCCACCTCCCACTTCAGCTTTCCTCCTCTAAGGGCAGGTTCCACTCTTGTGCCTCTCACTCCTCCCATAACCAAATCTCACATCACTAACCAAGTGAGTGGTAAAGTAACTGCAATTCTTCCCTGCTTTGTCCTGCTTTGGATGGGCTACCTATATCTACTGGGCCTTAACATTGCAGTCAGGATAGTCTTCTCTCAGACTATTTTCTCTCCACTAAGCCCATGTTACCAAGGTCTTAGGGCCCCTGGAATTCTTGTAACTGAGTAATGAAGAAATCAGAGTTTAGCTTTAAAATGAAAGCCTGAGCCTGGTCTCCTCCCCCATCACATTATCTTTCTTCTACAGCCACAATCCAGACTGGAATTAATTAGGTAGTACACATTTTTCAGGTACAGCATAACCTTTCCATGGGGAACTCTGACTGACAGATTCTAATTTATAAGCTTTATTCTGGTGCATAGACAAATACTGCAGTGCTCAGACTGTATCTTTTGAAGGTTATAGCATTTAGACCCCAAAGCTCTTAATTTTATTGGAAATGAGAGAAAAATGTCATACAAATATTTCATTTTGAAGCATAATAATTCCAACACTCACCTCTTACTGCAGTAATTGCCATCCACCCACTTGCATCATGATCTGACAGTCAGTCCCAGGACCCAGCTCCCTGCTTTGTCTGTTTTCAGTGTCCCAGGACAGCAGAAGTAGGCTTCCTCTTCCCCCATGATTGTTTGTATAATGAGCCCTTTTGGATGCAAGTTTAATATTTCAGTATATTCAGTGTAAACACAGAAGTGTCTTACAAATATAATGGAGCTATTAAGCCTTATTCCTAGCCAAGAGTCCCCTGCTGGGTTGGCTGGCAGAAGCCCCCTGATCATACCAGCCTATAAGGAGTAAATGTTGCCTAGAAGGAAGAGAAATCAACAAGCAGAGGGACACACATGTTTTGACACCAACAGAACTGAGGATAGAAAACTGGGGATCCCAAGAAGGAAACTAGACGGAGAACTCCGGTGAGAAAGGCTGAAAAGTGAACTTAGGGGGAAAGACGATGTTAGTTAAAGCAGAAGTGAGATGAGAACAGAATATGAAATGGAGTGGGGCAGGTGTCTGGGAAAGACATGAATTGAGAGAAACACTGGTCATGGGGACTAGAGAGAATAGCGTACAAATCAGAGGTGGAAGAGCTGCCTTGGAGGGAGGGGTGGGGGCAGTTGTACTCAGAACTCCAGTGCTGGCATTCAAACATCCCAGAAGGAAGCATGTTTCTTTGAAGATGAAAGGGGAAGAGTGAGCTGTCCTCAACAATGAACTAAAGACAGAGGAAATGAGAAAGCAGACTTTACAGTCTTTATAGCCAGAAGTTTGGTTTAAATTCTCTTTCAGAGTGAATACATGTGGGTCACCACAAGGAGAGAATCTGGCCTTTTTTTTTTTTTTTTTTTTTTTTTTTGAGAGGGAGAGAGGGGAGAAGGAGCAGAGAATCTTAAGCAGGCTCCATGTCCAGTGCGGAGCCCACCACGGGGCTTGATCTCACAACTCTGAGATCATGACCTGAGCCGAAATCAAGAGTTGGATGCTTTACTGACTGAGCCACCCAGGCACGCCCCCCGCCAAGAATTTGTCCTTCTTGGTACAAGAGGCCCTGACTTTTCCTACCAAAACTCTGGTCAAAGAGGAGTTTATGAATAAGGGCTTTGGGAAGGAGAGAAAAGGGATGGAGAAGATTTTCTCACCTTTTATCTCCATATGGAGCCTTCTATTTTAAGACTCCCCTAGAAATTTGCATCATAATCAGACATGCCCGAATTATCACCAGATGACTATGAATGTGTCACCTTATCTCTATGATCCTCAGTTTCCCCTTCTGGAAACTGAACATAATTTCACTATGTTATCCTTGAGGTTTCTCAATAAGTGCTAAGTGAATTTAATGCAGCTCTGACTCTCTGCTGCTGGCCATGAGAGGGCAGACACAGTAAATCTCAAGATTATAGCACCACTTACCCTTTGCTGCTGGGTGGTCTGGGCCATGGGCCAGCTGGCTCTTCCATTAGACAAGTGGTGCAAGGGTCTAGTGACCCTTGCCAGTTTGAGGATAAGATGGATGACAGGGTAATGGGGAAATTATCAAAGGTAGACTATTTTTAAGTGGACGTAGAGAGGAGAGGGCAGGTACAAGAATGCCCAATGCAGCTGAGAGGTCACCTACTACCAACTCCCCATCTTTACAATTTCCTACACTGAAGTAGAAAGTGTCCTTGATCTCAATCAGGTGAGAGCTGTCCCTCTCTGAATCATTTAGGTTTCCTAACACTTGGCTCAAATCCCTCCACTGTTCCTTTCTCCCTCCTTTCCACTTCCCTGCTTCTACTCCCACCCATTAGAATAGCTATGGGAACAATCTTCTGTGGGGCTCTGCCAGGCCTCCAGCTTTCCATTCTTTGTACCAACATTTATGATTACGTTAGGGAGGATATATAGCTTCAAACCTCCTCACTTGTCTTTCTATCCTAGACTTTAGTAAATGAAGGGGGGCAGCAGGGACTAGAATTTTTTGAGTGCTAAGCATATGCTAGATACACCGCCAAATACATTACATCTGTTATCTCATTTACTCAGTGCAAAGGTCTTATAACCACTTTACAGATGAGAAAACTAAGGCCAAAAGGAAGGTTATATATATACTCATGCAAAATCACGTAGTTAAGAAGCAACAGAGTTAGGACTTTGGCTTTCTGTCTCCAAATCCAATGCCCTTGCCGCTATGAACATATCTAGGAAAGCCTAACCCTCTGCCTTTATCGCAATCAAGTCTATGTGGCAAAGATTCCTCTTCTTGTTTTATATATATGTAGGCCACCATGTATAGTAGAAATGAGGAAACATGTGTAAGTGACCTCCACTCACACTCATACTAGGCATTCTTTTGGTTATCATGCCTCATACCAGGTAATCAGGGAAAAAGTACTGATGACTGCTGTTTTCATTGCCACTCTATGGCTCTCTCAGCCTCTCAGCATCTTCCTGAATACAGTACCTTCCTGGCCTAGACCAGACCCCCCTTCTTTCTTATTCACAACCCGATGCCACTACTCCCTGGTAAGACCAGTTCTTACCCTTATTCTTAGCCTAAAGTCTTCTGGTAGGAGGACTGGCAGAAGCACCCTGATTGTTCCAGCCTGGATAGAGTAAATGCTGCCTGGAAGGAAAGCAACCTCGGTCCTGTACCCATGGATGCCAGAAAGTGAGCCTAAAGATGCACATCTTATACCCCTCATTATTTTCCCCCGTATAAAGTTAATCAGGATTTTTAATAAGATAGGCCACCAAAGTCGACTAATTTCTGCTATTTGGCTGTGGCCTGGCCCAAGTCTGCACCTTGAAAAGATGGTGAGCCATCTAGGCCTGAAAGCTTGGCCACAGCTGCTCTGGGAGCCCACAACCTGTGCCTGGCCCATTCCCTACTCCTGCAGTTTTATTAGCTTCATTTTTATGTGCTTTTTAATTCTCTGATTGCAGCCAAAACCAACATCAAATAACATCAAGGAACACAAGGTCATGATTCCCCCAACCTCCAGTGCTCAGCCCCCCAAATCACTTAGGGGTGGGGCAGGCAGAATGTGCTACAGTTTTCCTCGTGCTTGTCTTTTCAGAGGGTGGGGGAGACTGCTGCAGCTCCGTGAGCTATTCTCAGACACTGCTGCCTCAGAATTCACTGTGAGACACATTTCAGGTCACCATAACCCAAGGAGCAGAAGGAGGGGGAAAAGGGAGGGGGGAAGAAAACCCAGCCAGCAAACAATCCTCAAATTCTTGCCTCCTTGAGGCCACAAGCACTGGGCCTAATGGTCCTGGCCAGTGCCTGCTGGGAGGGATATTTGGAGAAACCACCTCCTTGCCTCTCTGCCTCTTTACCTCCCTCCCCCATTTCTTCCTCTTTCCTTTCTTATTTCCTTCCAGGGCCAGCTAGGAGCAAGCATTCCGACAGGCCTCCCAGATGCTGCAAATCTCAGCCACCCCAAGGGATTCACTCGTCCCTTCCCTTGAGCTCTTAGGTACGGAAACCAAGCGCGGCAGACAGGTCTGGGAAGTTTCCCAGCACAGCAAGCTCGGCATTGGGCCTGAAACCAGATGCAGGAGCCAAACTGCCCCAACTGAAGGAGTTCCCCAGCCTACAGAAATTCAGAAAACAAGTTCAGATCATAGCTTTCCCGACCCATCATGCTGGGACATAAGGACAGGACTCTAAGACTGACTGGACAGAGCCTTGGCCTTTCGGTCAGGAGTCATAGGTTCTAGTCCTGTGTGTCCTGGAAAAGTCTTTTTACTCTCTTGGTCTCAGAATCTCCCAGAAGCATAGC
The DNA here is from genome assembly GCF_004348235.1 of Phoca vitulina. Classification (NCBI taxonomy): domain Eukaryota; kingdom Metazoa; phylum Chordata; class Mammalia; order Carnivora; family Phocidae; genus Phoca; species Phoca vitulina. The sequence goes on along the minus strand of NW_022589780.1, from coordinate 3,794,622 downwards.
AACCCCTCCAGAACATATTCTCCTTAAGTGGAAATTTCTAATTTTTAAAAATAGATAATACGTTAACATTTTGTTTTCTAAGACTTCGATAAAGAGATCTTAAAGATAGCAATGTAAAGCAAGACCATGTGACAAAGGAAAGGTAATTCTAAAACTTTTGTTATATGCTTGCTCCCTTAGCAAACAAGGACTTGGGCCCTGATGCTGTGCCCACTCTGTCAGAATCTGACTTTTTGGTATTCCCATCTGTAATGTGGCTAAAGGGTCTCTAGATGCCCTACCACCCCAACATTCTATTATCTAGCTTCTGAGGTTTTTCTCTGCCCTTCTTAATGAGAATATTTAAAAGTTTAATATTTTCATCTGGGCATAATTATAAATATATATTTATTTCTATCTTTATCTATGTACCTACCTATTTATCTGCTTATCTACCTACCTACCTATCTGTCTGTGTTAAGCATAGCATTTAGAATTCCTCATACCAGTGAAGAATAAGATCAATTAACTACATAGCAATTCCTCTTCTGATTGTAATCTGTCTTTTGTGGACCTTTTTTTCTTATAAAATGAGCTCAAAATGTAAGTTAATGAGTTCATTTTGTACATTGGTAATAGGAACATATAAATAACATCTCCTTCAAATGAGAAACTATTACTAATATAGAGAAGATAAAGCTACTTTATTATGGTCCATGAAAAATTCACCCCCAATTGAGAGACTATAATAGATTCTTGGAGTTCCAGTCAAAAGCAGTATTTCTTCTGCAGATAGGTCAGGTATAGAAATGCTTGTCCAAGCTCCCTCCTGCACCCCCAAGCAGTAAGGAGTTTGATACAGGGAAGGAGAAAGTGGAATAAAGCTCTAGGCTGTCTTGCAGCTTGTATCATAGAACAGGGAGATGGGCAAGAGAGAAAGCAGTTAGGTCACCTTCCCATCTCTTCTTTTGGTTTATCAGGTTATACCAAAAGTTCCCAAACTTTCTTGGTTACCCTTAGCTTAGTGAAAAAATTTATTAATTTTTTAGAGCATCTCTGAGCCAAAAGAAATATCTAACAGTTCCATTTACTAAGCTGTTAAGTTCAAACAACTCAGTTAAGTACTTATAATTAGTAATTAGAATTAATTAGACTTAATTTAGTATCTGATTACAAAATAATACACATAAATAGAAAAATATTAATATACATATTAATAAACAGTAAAACATCATTTTAATTTATCTTAAATAGCCACACTTCATGCAGTGCATAACTTCTTAGATCTTTGAATCAGATTGGACATCACTTTCTTCATTTCCTGTTCCATATGGATTTTCGCACAGTACTTGATTTTTATCATCACCATCAAAAGAAATATAGCACAATATAATGCTGAAACTGTAAACTACCTGAAGCTAGTAGCTTGCAGAATGTCTGATAGATATCAAGTACTACTTGATGCTTCACTCAAAAAAATTAAAACATGCCACATTGTCCCTGTTTACTATGGTACGCTAAAGAACCTCAGCACTCATAATTTAGGAACCCAGGGCCACAAATTCCTGGACACTCTTAGTCATAACTTTCACCTTCTCCTCCACTTGCTGAAATGTCTTTCCTTAGTTGCACTTCCCCAACACATCCTTTGTTGTAATAGCAATCTAAAATAAGATGGGTATGTCTATATCATCCATAAAATTGCCATTGAAAATATGTTCTACTCACTCCTTCCAATGCATGCTTAACTTTGTACCTGGGAAGATCTTTTATTTTTCTTTTCGCCCCTTTTATTTATTTATTTATTTTTATTGAAGTATAATTAATATACAGTGTTTTATTAGTTTTAGATATGCAATATAATAATTCAACAACTCTATACATTACTCAGTGTTCATCAGGATAAGTGCACTCTTGAACCCCTTTATCTATTTCACCATGCCCCCTCCACCTTCTTCTGGCAACCACCAGGTGGTTCTTTCTATTTAGAGTCTGTTTTGTTTCTTTTTTGTCTGTCTCTTTTTTTCTTTGTTTGTTCATCTGTTTTGTTTTTTAAATTCCAAATATGAGTAAAATCATATAGTATTTGTCTTTCTCTGACTTATTTCACTTAGCATTATACCCTCTAGGTCCATCCATGTTGTTGCAAAAAAAGAGCTTATTCTTTTTTGAAGGTTAGTATTTCATTTTTTATATATATATATATATATATATATATATATACACACACACACACACACAACTTCTTTATGCTTTCCTTTATGATCGGACACGGACTGCTTCCATATCTTCGCTATTGTAAATAATGCTGCAATAAACATAGCGGAGCATTTATCTCTTTAAATTAGGGTTTTTGCTTTCTTTGGGTAAATATTACAATAGTGAATTACTGTATCGTATGGTTACTCTATTTTTTAAGGTTTTGAGAAACCTCCATCTTGTTTCTACAGTGGCTGCCCCAATTTGCATTCCCATTAACAGTGCACAAGGGTTCCTTGATAAATGAATTCAGTAAAGTCACAGGATACAAAATTAATATACAGAAATTGGTTGCATTTCTGGGGCACCTGGGTGGCTCAGTTGGTTAAGCAGCTGCCTTGGGCTCAGCTCATGATCTCGGGGTACTGGGATTGAGCCCTGCATCAGGCTCCCTGCTCAGCAGGGAGTCTGTTTCACCCTCTGCCCCTCCCCCCGCTCGTGCTCTCTCTCTCTCTCTCAAATAAATAAATAAAATCTTTTAAAAAATAAAAAAGAAATTGGTTGCATTTCTTTACACTAATAATGAAGTAGCAGAAAGAGAAATTAAGAAAAAAATTCCATTTACAATTACACCAAAATAATAAAATACTTAGAAATAAACTTAACCAAGGAGGTGAAAGACCTGTACTCTGAAAACTATGAGACATTGATGAAAGAAATTGAAGATGAAACAAACAAATGGAAAGATATTCCATGCTCATAGATTGGAAGAACCAATATTGTTAAAACGGCCATACTACCCAAAGCAATCTACCGACTTAATGCAATGCCTGTCACAATACCAACAACATTTGTTCACAGAACTAGAACAAATAATGCTGAAATTTGTGTGGAACCACAAAAGATCTCAAAAGGCCAAAGCAGTCTTGAGAAAGAACAAAGCTGGAGGTATCACAATCCCAGATTTCATGATATACAACAAAGTAATAGTGTTAGGCAGGAAGCTAGGCATTAGCAATAGGAGGATGGACCTTAGACCTCCTGATGCAGAGCCCCAACCGAAGACCACCCAGTAGTGCAATTGCTGGGTCATAGGGCAGCTCTATTTTCAACTTTTTGAGGAAACTCCATACTATTTTCCACAGTGGCTGCACCAGCTTGCATTCCCACCAACAGTGTAGGAGGGTTCCTCTTTCTCCGCATCCCCGCCAACATCTGTCATTTCCTGACTTGTTAATTTTAGCCATTCTGACTGGTGTGAGGTGGTATGTCATTGAGGTTTTGATTTGGATTTCCCTGATGCCGAGCGATGTTGAGCACTTTTTCATGTGTCTGTTGGCCATTTGGATGTCTTCTTTGGAGAAATGTCTGTTCATGTCTTCTGCCCATTTCTTGATTGGATCATTTGTTCCTTGGGGGTTGAGTTTGATAAGTTCTTTATAGATTTTGGATACTAGCCCTTTATCTGATATGTCATTTGCAAATATCTTCTCCCATTCCGTTGGTTGTCTTTTGGTTTTGTTGACTGTTTCTTTTGCTGTGCAAAAGCTTCTTATCTTGATGAGGTCCCAATAGTTCATTTTTGCCCTTGCTTCCCTTGCCTTTGGCGATGTTTCTAGGAAGAAGTTGCTGCGGCTGAGGTCGAAGAGGTTGCCGCCTGTGTTCTCCTTTAGGATTTTGATGGACTCCTGTCTCACATTGAGGTCTTTCAACCATTTGGAGTCTATTTTTGTGTGTGGTGTAAGGAAATGGTCCAGTTTCATTCTTCTGCATGTGGCTGTCCAATTTTCCCAACACCATTTGTTGAAGAGACTGTCTTTTTTCCATTGGACATTCTTTCCTGCTTTGTAAAAGATTAGTTGACCATAGAGTTGAGGGTCCATTTCTGGGCTCTCTATTCTGTTCCATTGATCTATGTGTCTGTTTTTTGTGCCAGTACCATACTGTCTTGATGATGACAGCTTTGTAATAGAGCTGGAAGTCCAGAATTGTGAAGCCACCAGCTTTGCCTTTCTTTTTCAACATTCTTCTGGCTATTTGGGGTCTTTTCTGGTTCCATACAAATTTTAGGATTATTTGTTCCATTTCTTTGAAAAAAGTGGATGGTATTTTGATAGGGATTGCATTGAATGTGTAGATTGCTCTAGGTAGCATTGACATCTTCACAATATTTGTTCTTCCGATCCATGAGCATGGAACATTTTCCCATTTCTTTGTGTCTTCCTCAATTTCTTTCATGAGTATTTTATAGTTTTCTGAGTACAGAATCTTTGCCTCTTTGGTTAGATTTATTCCTAGGTATCTTATGGTTTTGGGTGCAATTGTAAATGGGATTGATTCCTTAATTTCTCTTCCTTCTGTCTTGTTGGTGTATAGGAATGCCACTGATTTCTGTGCATTGATTTTATATCCTGCCACTTCACTGAATTTCTGTATGAGTTCTAGCAGTTTTGGGGTGGAGTCCTTTGGGTTTTCCACATAAAGTATCATATCATCTGCAAAGAGTGAGAGTTTTAACTTCTTCTTTGCCACTTCGGATGCCATTTATTTCTTTTTGTTGTCTGATTGCTGTGGCTAGGACTTCTAATACTATGTTGAATAGCAGTGGTGATAGTGGATATCCCTGCCGTGTTCCTGACCTTGGGGGGAAAGCTCTCAGTTTTTCTCCATTGAGAATGATATTTGCTGTGGGTTTTTCATAGGTGGCTTTTATGATATTGAGGTATGTACCCTTTATCCCTATACTCTGAAGAGTTTTGATCAAGAAAGGATGCTGTTCTTTGTCAAATGCTTTTTCTGCATCTATTGAGAGGATCATATGGTTCTTGTTCTTTCTTTTATTAATGTATTGTATCACATGGATTGATTTGCAGATGTTGAACCAACCTTGCAGCCCAGGGATAAATCCCACTTGGTCGTGGTGAATAATCCTTTTAATGTACTGTTGGATCCTATTGGCTAGTATTTTGGTGAGAATTTTTGCATCCATGTTCATCAGGGATATTGGTCTGTAATTCTTCTTTTTGATGGGGTCTTTGTCTGGTTTGGGGATCAAGGTAATGGTGGCTTCATTAAACGAGTTTGGAAGTTTTCCTTCCATTTCTATTTTTTGGAACATTTTCAGAAGGATAGGTATTAATTCTTCTTTTAAATGTTTGGTAGAGTTCCCCTGGGAAGCCATCTGGCCCTGGGCTTTTGTGTTTTGGGAGATTTTTGATTACTGCTTCAATTTCCTTAGTGGTTATAGGTTTGTTCAGGTTTTCTATTTCTTCCTGGTTCAGTTTTGGTAGTTGATACATCTCTAGGAATGCATCCATTTCTTCCAGATTATCTAATTTGCTGGCATAGAGTTGCTCATAATATGTTCTTATAACTGTTTGTATTTCTTTGGTGTTGGTTGTGATCTCTCCTCTTTCATTCATGATTTTGTTTATTTGGGTCATTTCACTTTTCTTTTTGATAAGTCGGACCAGGGGTTTATCAATCTTGTTAATTCTTTCAAAGAACCAGCTCTCAGTTTCATTGATCTGTTCTACTCTTCTTTTGGTTTCTATTTCATTGATTTCTGCTCTGATCTTTCTTATTTCTCTTCTCCTGCTGGGTTTAGGCTTTATTTGCTGTTCTTTCTCCAGCTCCTTTAGATGTAGTGTTAGGGGCGCCTGGGTGGCTCAGATGGTTAAGCGTCTGCCTTCGGCTCAGGTCATGATCCCGGGGTCCTGGGATCGAGTCCCGCATCGGGCTCCCTGCTAGGCGGGGAGCCTGCTTCTCCCTCTGCCTCTGACTCTCTCTCTCTGACTCTCATGAATAAATAAATAAAAAACATTTAGATGTAGTGTTAGGTTGTGTATTTGAGGCCTTTCTTGTTTCTTGAGAAAGGTTTGTATTGCTATATACTTTCCTCTTAGGACTGCCTTTGCTGTATCCCAAAATTTTGAACAGTTGTGTTTTCATTTTCATTGGTTTCCATGAATTTTTTAAAATTCTTCTTTAATTTCCTGGTTGACCCATTCATTCTTTAGTAGGACGCTCTTTAGCCTCCATGTATTTGAGTTCTTTCCAACTTTCCTCTTGTGATTGAGTACTAGTTACAAAGCATTGTGGTCTGAAAATATGCAGGGAATGATCCCAATCTTTTGGTACCAGTTGAGACCTGATTTGTGCCCTAGGATGGGATCTATTCTGGAAAATGTTCCATGGGAGCTAGAGAAGAATGTGTATCCTGTTGCTTTGGGATGGAACGTTCTGAATATATCTGTGAAGTTCATTTGGTCCAGTGTGTCATTTAAAGCCTTTATTTCCTTGTTGATCTTTTGCTTAGATGATCTGTCCATTTCAGTGAGGAGTGTGTTAAAGTCCCCCACTATTATTGTATTGTTGTCGATGTGTTTCTTTGCTTTTGTTATTAATTGCCTTATATAATTGGCTGCTCCCATGTTAGGGGCATAGATATTTACAATTGTTAGATCTTCTTGTTGGATAGACCCTTTAAGGAGGATATAGTGTCCTTCCTCATCTCTTATTACAGTCTTTGGTTTAAAATCTAATTTGTCTGATACAAGGATTGCCACCCCAGCTTTCTTTTGGTGTCCATTAGCATGATAAATGGTTTTCCACCCCCTCACTTTCAATCTGGGGGTGTCTTTGGGTCTAAAATGAGTCTCTTGCAGACAGCATATCGATGGGTCTTGTTTTTTTCATCCAATCTGATAGCCTGTGTCTTTTGATTGGGGCATTTAGCCCATTTACATTCAGGGTAACTATTGAAAGATATGAATATAGTGCCATTGTATTGCCTGTAAGGTGACTGTTACTGTATATTGTCTGTGTTCTTTCTGGTCTATGTTGCTTTTAGGCTCTCTCTTTGCTTAGAGGACCCCTTTCAATATTTCTTGTAGGGCTGGTTTTGTGTTTGCAAATTCCTTTAGTTTTTGTTTGTCCTGGAAGCTTTTTATCTCTCCTTCTATTTTCAATGACAGCCTAGCTGATATAGTATTCTTGGCTGCATATTTTTCTCATTTAGTGCTCTGAATATATCCTGCCAGTCCTTCCGGCCTGCCAGGTCTCTGTAGTTAGGTCTGTTGCCAATCTAATGTTTCTACCATTGTAGGTTACAGATCTCTTCTCCCAAGCTGCTTTCAGGATTTTCTCTTTGTCTGTGAGACTTGTAAGTTTTACTATTAGATGTTGGGGTGTTGACCTATTTTTATTGATTTTGAGAGGGGTTCTCTGTGCCTCCTGGATTTTGATACCTGTTTCCTTCCCCAAATTAGGGAAGTTCTCTGCTATAATTTGCTCCAATATATCTTCTGCCCCTCTCTCTCTTTCTTCTTCTTCTGGGATCCCAATTATTCTAATATTGTTTCATCTTATGGTATCGCTTATCTCTTGAATTCTTCCCTCGTGATCCAGTAGTTGTTTATCTCTCTTTTTCTCAGCTTCTTTATTTTCCATCATTTGGTCTTCTATATCACTGATTCTCTCTTCTGCCTCATTTATCCTAGCAGTTAGAGCCTCCATTTTTTTTTGCACCTCATTAATAGCCTTTTTGATTTCAACTTGGTTAGATTTTAGTTCTTTTATTTCTCCAGAAAGGGTTTCTCTAATATCTTCCAAGCTTTTTTCAAGCCCAGCTAGTATCTTTAAAATTGTCATTCTGAACTCTAGTTCCAACATCTGACTAATGTCCATATTGATTAGGTCCCTGGCAGTCGGTACTGCCTCTTGTTCTTTTTTATTTGAGGTGATTTTTCCATCTTATCATTTTGCCAGAGGAGAATAGATGAATGAGAGAACAAAATGCTAACAGGGTAACAACGTCCCCAGAAAAATATACACTAAACAAATCAGAAGAGACCTGAAACTGGGGGAAAAGAAAAGGAAAGAAAGAGAAAAGAAAAAAAAAAAAAGAAAAAGATAAAAACAAACAAATACAAAAAAAACCAAACAGAATATGATCAAATATGATCAGGTTGGTGCAGAGATCAGTTCCACACACTAGATTTTGGTCTGTTAGAAGAAAGTGCCTCCCAAAATTTTAAAGAAAGAAAAACTTATATATGTACAAAAATAAGGGTTAATACGATGAAGGGATGGAATATGACTGTAAAGATGAAAATTATAAAAGATTTTATAAAAGGAATTGATAAAATAAGAAGTTGGTTGAAAAAAGAAAGAAGAGGATTTAAAAAAAATAAAAAGGGAGAGAATGTGATCAGGCAGGAGACTAGAACAAAGCCATACATTAGAGATTTAGGGTATATTTTGGTCTGTTAGAAGAAACTGTATCCCAGTATTTTAAAGAGAGAACAACTTATATATATACATCAAAAATTAGGCTAACTACAATGAAGGGATAGAATATGACTCTAAAAATAAAAAATAAAAAAAAATTTTAAAAAAGGGATTGATAAGATGTTGGTTGAAAAAGGGAAAAAGAAAAATTTTAAAAAAAGAAAGAAAGTTAAAAAAAAATTAACTTTGAAAGACTAAAGAATCATGGTAAAAAAGCCATGAATTCCATGTGTAGTATTCCCCTAGCGCTGGAGTTCTGCTGTTCGCACTGATCAGTAAACTTGGTCTTGGCTGGCTGTTCTTGCTGATCTTCTGGGGGAGGGGCCTGTTGCCGTGGTTCCCAAATGTCTTTGCCAGAGATGGAATTGCCCCGCCTTTGCCAGTCCGGGCTAAGGCATCTGCTCAGGTTTGCTCTTGGGAGGTTTTGTTCCCTGCAAACTTTCTGCACAGCTTTGGAGGATGAGAGTGAAAATGGCGGCCGCCCAATCTCCACCCCGGAGGAGCCGAGAACTCGGGCCCCGCTCCTCAGTGAGCCCCCAGAGAAAAGCAGTCAATCACTCCCGTCTCCCCGGTCTCCGGCCACACTCTGTGCTCACCCAGCCTGTGACCGAGCATTTCTATCTCTGGCACCCGACCCCATTTGGAGTCTCCAAACCCAGCAGATCCCTGTGGTGTGCTCCTGCGCCGCTCCTCCTGGGGGAGGAAGGGGGGTCTCCCCGGATCTGCCACTTGTTGCATCCCTGCTGGAGGAGCAGTGGCCCGACTGTGCCGTGGATCACAGTTTATGGCAACCCTGAGCTGAGAGCCCACTCCTCAGTTCCGTCTCTGCAGCTGGCTTCCCTCTCCGATACCTGGGAGTTCTGCTGCACTCAGGCATCCCTGGTCTTTCTGTGACCCCAAGGGTCCTGAGACCACACAGTCCCAGCGAGGGTTCCACCCCTTGCTTAGCCACTGGAGCGACGTCCCTCAGTGGAGCAGACTTCTTAAAAGTTCTGATTTTGTGCTCCGCTGCTCTATCACTTGCTGGTAGCACCTGATGGAGGCCCCCTCCCCTGCCATCTATCTTCCCGAATATCACCTGGGATTCACTTCTCCGCACATCCTACCTTCCAGAAAGTGGTTGCTTTTCTGTTCAGAGAGTTGCTGCTATTCTTTTCTTTGATCTACTGTTGAGTTCGTAGGTGTTCAGAATGGTTTGATCCCTATCTAGCTGAATTCCTGGGACCAGACAAAATTAGGTCTCCTACTCCTCCACCATCTCGCTCCTCCAATGGGATACATTTTTTGAATACTGAAAGAAAAGAACTATCAACCTAGATTTCTATATCTACCTAAATTATACTTCATGATGCAGGAAAAATAAAGAAATTCTCAAATAAAGGAAAATTGAGAGAATCTGTCATCAGCAGACCTACCCTAAAAGAATAGCTAAAAGAAGTTCTCTTAATAAAGAGTAAATGCTAGTGGAAGAAAGGTTGAAACCATAGAAGAGAAAGAAGAACATTGGAATGGGGGAAAATATGGATGAGTATAATAGACTCTTACTTCTCATTAGTTTCTTAGTATTTGATAAGTGAACTAAAAGTTATAAAATCTGATATAGTGCCCAATTTATGTAGAAGAAATACTTAACAAATTATATTTTTTAAGTGGGGAGGGTAAGGGGACATAAAGAAAGTAAGGTTTCTGCACTTAAATCAAAATAATTAAACTGCAATACCAGAAAGCTGAGATAAGTTATGTAGGTGTATTGTAATATCTACAGCAAACACTAAGAAAATGATACAAAGAAATATACTAAAAAGCACTACAAATAGATGAAGATAGAATCCTAAAAAAATGTTCAAATCACCCAGAGGAATGTAAGAAAAGAACAGAAGAAGAATAGGAAACAGAAAAATCAAACAGGAAAAAAAATGACACACTAACATAACAATAATTACCTTAAATATAAATGCCCCCAATATAATTAAGAGAGATTCACAGAGTAGGAAAAAAATAACTGATCCAACAAAATGCTTTCTATAAGACACTCATTTTAAATACAGTGACAGTGCTAAGTTGAAAGGCAAAGGAAGGATAAGATATGCTATACAAACATTAATTTAGAAAACAGGAATATGTATATCAATATGAGATAAAATATAGTTCAGAATAAAAAAAATGACTAGAAACAAAAAAGTTCATGAGATAATGATAAAAGGATTAGTCCACTAGGAAGGCATACACTCCTAAATGCATATACATCAAAGAACTGTGCATCAGAACACAAGATGCAAAAAAATGAAAAAGCTAAAAGAATAGACAAATTTACTACTGTAGTAGATGACTTCAACCCCTACTCTCAAAGCTTTATAGAGTACTAAACAGAAAAGAAACTAAACAATACAATCAACCCAAATGATTATATATACATACAACAAAGAATAATATCCATAACAAACTCTCAAAGCTCAACAGTGAACAAACAATCCAACTAGAAAATGGGCAAAAGACATGAGGTGGCATTTCCCTGAAGAGGATATACAGATGGCAAATAAGCACATGAAAAGATGTTCAATATAATCAGACATTTAGAAAATGCAAACTAAAACCACAATGAAACATCACTGTGCATCCATCAGAATGGCTTAACTAAACAGTGGCAACACCAAATTCTGGTAAGGATATGAACAAACTGGCTAATTCATGCATTTCTGGTGAGAATGAAAATGATACAACTACTCTGGAAAAGAGTTTGGCAATATCTTAAAAAATTAAACATGTATTTACCATACATTGCAGAAATTGCACTTGTGGCCATTTATCCCAAAGAAATGAAAACTATGTTCACACAAAAACCTGTATATATACTGTATATATAGGTTTTCTGTGCATAAACAGAAAACCTACATACAAAACCTAGATATATAAACCACCTATATATATAAATAGGCAGTTTAGAATATATAGAATATAATAGAATATGTAAAATTCTGCCTATACAAAAACATATATATATGTTATATATATATATACAGGTCTATATCAACTTATTATTAATAACCCCCAACTGGAAATAATCCACTCATATTTCAATGAGTGAATGGTTAAGCAAACTGTGCTATATCCATACCATGGAATCCAATAAAAAGGAACAAACTATTGATGCACTCAGCAATTTGGGTGAATCTCCAGGGAATTATGCTGAGTGAAAATAGCTATTCCAAAAAAGTCAAATACTGTATGATTCCATTCATATAACATTCTTGAAATGGAAAAAATTATAGAAATGGAGAACATAGAGAACAGGTTAGTGGTCGCCAGGGTATAGGAACGGGTAGGTCAGGGGGACAAGGAGGTAAGTATGGTCAAAAAAGGGCACCAGGAGGGACCCTTGTAGTGATATAACTGTTTTGTATCTTGACCATATCATTTTGAATATCCTGGTTGTGACACTGTGGCTTGCAAATTGCTATTATTGAGGGAAACTTGGTACAGGGATATCTCTATATCATTTCTTATGACATCTGAATTTACAATTACCATAAAATGGGAAGTTTAATTTTACAAAAAAAAAGACATGGATATCACAAAAGTCAAGTTAGTAAATTGCCACTGGGAGAAGGGAATGGATTATAATCAAGGAAGGTTACATGGAAGTATTTTTGTGGTTTTGGCAATGTATAATTTATTGACTTGGGTGATGGTTATATGCATTTCACTTCATAAATATTCATTGAATTGTACAAGTAAGTTTTATGCAGTTTTCTGCATATATGACATATATCATAATGGAAAAATATATTTTCAAAATATACATTTGCTCCTTTGCTTAAAATTCTCCAATTGCTGTTTTCCTTTGTTCGTAAGATAAAATCTAAACTCCTCATTGAGGCCTACAGGGTCTTCTTCATCAATTGTTCCCCTCCTCCTGTTCTGTACTCCTGACATATTGGACTTTTTTCAGGTCTTCTCATTATAGGATTTTTGCAAAGTTCTTCTGTTAGCTTGGGATGATTTAGCACTCTCCCTACCATTCTTCAACTACAGATTCAACTCAAACCTATCAGACTACATCAAACCCCTCCTCGATATGCTTTCCAAGCTCCCCATATTTTCCTTTATTAATATTTCCATAATTGATAATAACATTTTAAGTAATAATTTAACTACTGCCAGTGTCCCCCTTAACCCCTTGGCCTCTAGGCCATAAATTCCATGAGTACAAGAACCCCATCTACGTGTTCCTTACAGTGCCAGAACCATGCCTGGCACATAGGACACAACATATTTGTGGAATAAATGGAATACAATTCCATTACGTCATTCTGTGTTACATTGGAAGGCAACATAGTATGTTGGAAAGGTTCTTTAGAATAAAATTGATCAAACTGATCAAATCTTGACTCTATCACTTACTAGCTATTGACCTCAGGCAGGATCCTTTACCTCTCTAATATTTAATTTCATCATCTTCAAAATAAAATTAATAATTATTATCTTATAGGACTGTCACAAAGTTGAAAGGAAATAATTCATATCAAGATTCTTACCATATCATAATGTCAAAACAGAAGAAGCATGCAGTAAGCCTTTTCCTGCATAAATTCCCTTCCCATTTAATCCAGGAGAACCTTTTTTTAAAAATTATATTTTATTATGTTATGTTAATCACCATACATTACATCATTAGTTTTTGGTGTAGTGTTCCATGATTCATTGTTTGCATATAACACCCAGTGCTCCATTCAGTATGTGTCCTCCTTAATACCCATCACCAGGCTAACCCATTCCCCCACCCCCCTCCCCTCTAGAAATTCCAGGAGAACTTTTGTTCTCCAAAACAACTCAGTTTCTTTTCTCAAATATAGAAATTATATAGCTTACCACTTCCCCCCCTTTTTTATAGCTCAAGCACTAAACTTCTCAGCGCAAGCAATGTAAGTGCCTCAGTTACACTAAATGATATTTAAGGACCCTTTCAGGGCTGTAGTTTCTGGTTCTTTCCATGAGAGTGCTTGGTATAAATAGAAGATCATACACTGAATGAGCCCCTATAGACTGCTTGCAGCTTTCAATCACAGGATTTTGCATGCATGGAGCAGGTGGTTGCCTACTTAGTATGATCTGATAAGGCTAAGCAGGGTTGCAAATAGATATAATTTTTTATTCCAATGCTTATCCACTGACAGAGGATGGTTCTGAGGCAGTGCTTATTTAAGTTGTACAGAAGACAATGGTATGATCAATTAGTGATTTGTGCTCAAGCACATAATGGAAGAATGGTGGCATTTTTACTGCATGATTATTATTCAAGATCTTGTAGTATATCTTCCCACCACCTGACCCAAAGCCTGGAATTCCACCATTGGTGTTTTATACCTCTGGGAGGGGCCAAAGGAGCAACCAAAGGCTCGTTAGTAGGCCTAGACTGATAGCAAGAGCTGATTGACAGGCAGCTCAAACCTGATGATAGTGGTACATAGGATAATACTGGTTGCTGAAAGTTCAGGGCATAGAAGAGAAATGAAGCTTCCTATCTGTAGGCCATGTTCATTGCTTTTCTGGGCTTTCTTGGGTCCCCGTACTCTTTAGAAGTCACGACAGAGAGGTGATAGATTTGGTGTTGATTCTCACCTTGGTCCTTTAGATCATGTCATGTTCTAAGGTAACTCACCCCATGCCTGTGGGTGTCAAGAACAAAATGACTATGGAGAACAGCTCAGTTCCTACATACTAGCTGGGAGGACTTCCCTCCCTCTCTCCCCTACTCTTCCTTTCCCTCCTTCCTTTCTTCCCTCCTATCCTCCTTTATCTCACCTCTTCCTTCCTGTCCCCAGTTGTCTCTCTGACCTCTCTTATTCTGTTTCCTGCCCAAATCCCCAGCTATGTCTGTGCTGTGCCATCAGGGGTGTCTCCAGTCCATCTTCCCTACCCTGAGTCCCTTTAAGAGCCTTGACTGAGGAACACTTATGGTTTGCAGACACCAAGTGATTATTATCCACCTGCCTGAGACCCAGGAAAGGTTAGTGTGGTCTTCCTGCCCTTGATAAAGTGGGAGCTCTGTGAGGGAGAGATTGTGTCTTGATTACATAGGGCCTGGCGTTGAGGTGATTATTGAGTGACCATATTTGAATGAACTGAATGAATGACCTGGAAGAAACTTGGGGTCAATCTAGTTGAAGCCCCTGGTCCATATCTCATTACATATTGTATTACAAATATGGAACCTGGGATCAGGAAAAGAGAAGATTACACAGTGACTTAGGGGAAAAACTAGGGTTTAATTCTAATTCTTTAAATTCTCGACAAGAGCTCATTCTGCTGCTTCCTAACTGGTAATTTGGGCTTTTCTCTGTTCCCGTTTCTTCATATGTAAATGAGGACTATAATAATACCTGACTCACTGGATAAATATGAAAATTAAATGGGTTCATCCACGTTTAGCATGTAGAATACTCTTGGCTCACAAAAAATGCTTAATAAATGTTGGCTATTATTATATTTCTTTCATTGTATATAATATATATATTATATTATTATATTGCTAAAATTCATCTTAAATAGAACTGCTTAACTTAATATGCTGTGATCACAGCTGATGAAAAGATCTCTTTGGGGAAATTGGGAGGCATCAAAAGTCAGGAAGGAGCTCTGCTCAGGAGTTCCTTCGGAGACTTACATGTAGAATTTAAGAAACAAAACAAGTGAACATGGAGGGGAAAGAGAGGCAAACCAAGAAACATACTCTTAACTATAGAAGACAAACTGATGGTTATCAGAGGGGAGGTGGGTGAGGGGGAATGGGTTAAAGAGGTGATGGGGATTAAGTAGGGCACTTGTGATGAGCACTGGGTGTTGTATGTAAGTGATGAATCACTAAATTTTACACCTGAAACTAATATTGCACTGTATGTTAACTAACAGGAATTTAAATAAAAACTTGGAAAGAAAAAAACCAGTTCTTTCTGAGAACCCCCTTCCCATACTCCTTTCCAAGAATCTCTGCCCACCCAACCCCCAGGAAACCCTGTAAACCAGATCCTATAGGTTTGCCTAGGGTATTAGAGGTGGGAGCAGAAAAATCACACCCTTTTCCTGGAATACTATCTTCCATATAGAATTCACATGGATACATATGTATCCATGACCCCTGAACTTTTTCCACCATGTGAAATCTGCTGAGCTTTCTACCACATGAAATCTACAGAATGGTTGGGCTTTCTTGAGATATTTCTACTTTTTGGATGGAACTTCATAGAGAGAATTTTAGTTTAATTCTGTAGTCCCACAGCAGCTATTCCCAAGGTACCCTCATTACCTATCCTTTGGGGCTACCTGCCTATCCAGCCCATGATAGAGAGAGTTGACGTGCACTACTTCAAAAAGCAGAGACAGTGCCAATGAGTGACAGCTTTGGAGATGCCAATTTAGATTCAGTTTAAGAAAGAATTTTCTTTTTTTTTTAAAGAAAGAGTTTTCTAATGATTTAAGTTGTCAGTCTAACAATAGATTGGGTAGACTTCCTTGTAACGTGGGGATGGTCTCACATTATGGTTAAGAACAGGGACTAGAAGGCCCTTTGGCAAGGATGTTGAAGAAGTGATTCTTGCCACTTTCATCTCTGAGATTTTATTATTTGGTAAGTTTAAAAAACTCAATCTTCAGGGCATCTGGGTGGCTCAGTCGGTTAAGTGTCTGCCTTAGGCTCATGTCATGATCCTAGGGTCCCGGGATCGAGCCCCACGTCGGGTTCCTTGCTCAGCGGAGAGCCTGCTTCTCCCTCTCCCTCTCCCTCTGCCTGACGCTCTGCCTACTTATGCTCTCTATCTTTCTGTCAAATAAATAAATAAAATCTTTAAAAAAACAAACAAACTCAATCTTCAGTGGACCCTGCTGCCTACCTCAGGGTCTCTCAAAGTGTGGTTTATGAATCCTTTGCATTAGCATAATGTGAGGCACCTATAAAATATTATGTTCCCAGCTCCATCCTTTGCTACTGAATCAGGATTGTTGGACAATAGTTGCCAGTAATTTGAGTGTTTAATAAATTACCTGGCTACTCCAGCTTGCTCCTACTACTTGTTGGGTTACAAATAAGTAACCCCAAAACTGTACCTTTTGCCATTCCAACCATTGACTCCTCTCCTTCCTTTCTGTATTTTCATAGTTCACCCAAACCTTTTGTGTCCTTTACTGCTCTCTTCAACTTTCTCCCCGGGCTTATTAGTCTTGTGATTCTGGGAAAGTTAACTCAACTTCTCAGAGACTAAGAAGCCTGGCATACAATAGGTGCTCCTTAAAATTCAATTCCTTTCTGCCCTTTTCTTATTTCTTTAGCACTTTCTTCATTCTGTACCCTTAGCTTTAAACTTTTTCTCCTCATTTGTTGTGATCCTCAGTACACTGATTCCCCACTCCTCCATCTTTATTAGCACATATGTGCTCACATATACATACCAAAAAAGAAAAGAAAAAATAGGGGAAAAAATCAACTTTAATCAATTATTTGGGTACTTACTATGTGGGAGACCCTCTGATAGGTACTGGAGCTACAGAATGAACATAGCATGATCCCTACTGTCAAAGGGATCACTTTCTAGCAGAGGAGACAGTCACATACACAAACTGCTCATCTCATATCCAGAGTGCTATGGAAGCTGAGAGAAAAGGATCATGGATTCTGACCTGCATATGAGAAGAAAGGAGAATCAGGGAAGGCAATAAGGAGGTATATGTCAGAGTTGCAGGAAACAGAGCAGTGTAGGGGAAGAATGGAGAGTGCATCTGGACAAGCAAGTAGAAAATGTCCAGTGCAGATAGGGAATATTGACAGGGAGGTGGTTTGGAATGTACTCTGAGGTGTCTGTGTATTCTCCAGGTGGAGATGGTAGGTAGATAGTTGGATCATACCTGTCTGAAGTTCAGGAGTGAAGTTAGGGCTGAAGAACTGAATTAAGGATAGATCATCATATAGGTAAGACTTGGAGCCTTGAAGAAGAGAGTACCAGATGGTTAAAGTGAGTGAGAAGGGAAGACCTAGTTCACAGAGGCCTCTCTTTTTGGAACTCTGACCAGTCCAGAGAAACTTCTTAACTATTTCTTTCAAGAGGAGTTCTGGAGTCATCAGTGTTGCCCTAGGCTATGCAGTATGAGTTAGAAAAAAATCTTCTTTGGGCAGACCCACTACACAACGGTGTGCCTTCTGGGTGAGTGCAGCACTATGAGCAGCTATTTGATAAGCAGGACAATTGTAAGGCATAAATGGTACAACCCTACAATGTGGCCTTGAGTACCACCACCAAGAAGATGGGTATAGGTGGAGAAGTTCATCAGGCGCCAGTCTAGCCTTTCTTGGAGGAGAGCTACCTAGACTCTCACACAAGGAATAGGGCTTCAAGTCCTTTGCTTTGGCTGGAAGAAAAATGGAAGATTTCCCCAGAATCTCATGGTTCTTATCTAAAGGCCACAGGCTTTGGTATTTGAGGTATTTCAGCAGGGGGAAGTTTTCCTGAGGCAATTGCAGAATAGTTAAATGGAAACTGTTGGATTTTGGGTATTGTTCTAAGAACCACCCACCAGAAGAGCCCTGATTGATCAGTTGCTCTTCTTTGAAGGTCCCAGTACCAAGCCTCCGGTAGATGCTTATCTATTTCACTCATCCGTCTGTGGCTGGGTAAGAGAACTTCATAGCAACCCAGGAGCCCAGCTACTCAGAGATGAGTTCAGATCCCCTGAATCCAGTCCTTAAAAACATGCTGCCTAATCAGGGTCATAATCACTGAGCAACCTGCTACCTGCTCAGGTTCATAATCACTGAATGATCCCTGATCCTAGGCTGGAGGCACAAGGTAGGTGACCCAGACAGGAAATTAAATGTCAGATTAGGGGCCCCAAGATAGCATCATAGCAGTAACAAAAGGAAGACAAGTAGCACTTATTTTGGGCTGGTACTAAAGCCTCAGTTCAAAACAGTCTGAGCTTATTGGTCAGGTCAGAAGGTCCTAACTGTTCTTAGAGAAGGGAGGCAGAAATTGGAATCCAGGTAGGGTCTAATAAGAAAAATCCTGAGGGGACCCTGGATGGCTCAGTCAGTTGAGCGTCTGCCTCTTGGTTTCTGCTTATATGATGATGTCATGGGTCGTGGGATCGAGCCCTTCATTGGTTTCCCTGCTCAGCTGGGGGAGTCTGCTTGAAGATTCTCTCCCTCTGCCCCTCCTCCCTCAAATAGATAAATACATCTTTTAAAAAAATGAAGAAAAATCCTGAGAGCCTGTTGTCTATAGCTGCTCCCATTAGTCCATAAGCCATCTCTTCCTTGTCCAAACCAGAGAGCTGGCTTGAGGGACAGTTATGCATGTGGGCTGCATTCCTCTTCCCTGTCCTTGTCTTAGCTAGGATGAGCATGTAACCAGACACTGGTTCTGCTGACAGGAGCTGTCAGCAGCAGAATAGGTTGCTGATGACAAGGCATGTCAAACAGACTAGGGCTGATCTTCATGTACAGAATCCAACAGGAGTCTGATTAAATCTTGACCATTGGCTCATGTGCTAGGACACAAATCCTTGTGAGTACTTAGTGCCAGTTCTGGCCTATGGGGCTAGGCTAGATATGCCTATGGGAATAAGCCATGTATTGCCACAATTCCTCTTGGCAAGAAGAAGCCCAAGACTTTAGGTCAAGAGCCTCTAACCCTTTCCTTTCTCTTTTCTCCCTCTCTCCCTTCTCTCATCAGCACATTCTCTGGAGGAACCTCTGGCCTTAACCTATGGCATTATCTATCCCAAGGAAAATTCCTGTATTTTAAGAAGAGCCTTTAGTAGATAACACATTAAACCAGTGTTTTTCAAACTGTGAGTCACAACAAACTAGTAAATTATGAAATCAATTTAGTGGGTAACAACTATAATTACATAGAACAAAATTACATAGAACAAAATAGAAAATATCACAGTGATTTCACATACTAAGGATCCTTATTGTTTAGTGAAACTTGTTTTTATATTTGGTTGAACAATATGAAATTGCCAATGTTTACCAATTTTTGACGTATAAAAACTATAATCCATATATACATGAAAATATATATGAATATACACACAAATACACATGCAAGTGAAAGCATTTACTGGTTCATACAATAAAATGTCTTCCTTACTATGGATCAATGGGTAAAAAATGTTTAAAGCCGCTGCCTTAAACAGAGAAGATGGCCAGAGACAAGCTGTAGGTAGTTCACTGGGGGAAACAACTTTGAGCAGAGGCCTTTTGGGATTCAGTACTTCTCAAATAAAGGTAGCAACCTTCTTTGTTAACTGTAGAATCTTCTGATTTTATTTGTACACTAGATCTGGTGCATTTTAGGTAGTCCTAGCCTCCCCACCAAGATAATGAGTGTATTCAGGGAGTCTTTTTTTATTTAAAATCAATTAATTACCATATAGTGTATTAGTTTCAGGGGTAGAATTTATTGATTCATCAGTTGCATAAACACCCAGTGCTCATTACATCAAGTGCCCTTTTTAAATGCACATCACCCAGTCACCCCACACCTCGATCCACCTCCCCTCCAGCAATCCTCAGTTGGTTTCCTATAGTTAAGAGTCTCTTATGGTTTGTTTCCCTTTCTGTTTTTGTCTTATTTTATTTTTCCTTCCCTTCTATGTTCATCTGTTTTGTTTCTTTAATTCCACATATGAGTGAAATCATATGGTATTTGTCTTTCTCTAACTGACTTATTTCGCTTAGCATAATACCCTCTAGTTCCATCCATGTCCCTGCAAATGGCAGGATTTCATTCTTTTTGATGGCTAATATTCTAATATATATATACCACTTCTTCTTTATCCATTCATCTGTCAATGGACATATGGGCTATTTCCACATTTTGGCTATTGTAGACATTGCTGCTATAAACATTGGGGTGCAGGTGCCCCTTCGAATCACTATGTTTGTATTCTTAGGATAAATAGTTAGTAGTGCGATTGCTGGGTCATAAGGTAGCTCTATTTTTAACTTTCTGAGGAACCTCCAACTATTTTCCAGAGTGGCTGCACCAGTTTGCATTCCCACCAACAGTGTAAGAAGGTTCTTCAGGGAGTCTTTTCTGCAGAAACACACCTAAGAGGAGAAAAGAACAAGGCCTTCTGGGATTGGTAAATTGGGGCTTCCATCTTTGGTCCTCAGTGTTTGCCTCTAGACTCCACTCACCCTGGTGTGCCATTGACAAGTATGAATAAACCATACAGGGCCCTCTAGCACTTCCTGTGTCTGCCTGGTTCTCAGAGCATAAATTCTTTTTTTCTAAATGAGGTATATTGACATATGACATTAAAATAGTTTCAGGTGTACCATATAATGACTCGATATTTGTATGTATTGTGAAATGATCACAATAAATCTAGTTAGTATCCTTCACCAAACATAGTTATAAAACTTTTCTCTTGTTATGAGGACTTTAAAGATCTACTGTCTTGGCAACTTTCAAATATGCAATACATTAACTATACTTATCAGGCTGCATATTACATCCTTATGACTTACTTATTTAATAATGGGAGTTTGTACCTTTTGACCGCCTTCAAGAATTTCGTGACTCCTCTCTCCATGGCCTCTGGCAACCACCAGTTTGTTCTCTGTATCTATGAGCTTTTTTTTTTATTTTTTAGATTCCACATATAAGTGAGATCATACAGTATTTGTCTTTCTCTGCCTGACTTATTTTACTTAGCATAATGCTCTAAGTGCATCCATGTTAATGCAAATGGCAAGATTTCATTCTTTATATGACCGAATAATATTCCATTGTATTGCTTTTCCATTCATCTGTTAATGGACACTTAGGTTGTTTCCATATCTTGGCTATTGTAAATAATGCTGCAACAAACATGGGGGTGAACATATCTTTTTGAGTTAGTGTTTTCATTTTTCTTTGGATAAATATCCAGAAGAGAAGTTGCTGGATCATATGGTAATTCTATTTTTAAGTTTTCAAGGAACCTTTGTTTTCAAGGAACCTTTGCTTTTTTCCATAGTTGCTGAACCAATTTATGTCAGCACCAACACAAGGGAATTTTTAAGTGTGCAAGGTTTTCCTTTCTCCACATCCTCCCCAATTCTTTTTCTCTTTCTTTCCTTTTCTTTCTTTCTTTCTTTCTTTCTTTCTTTCTTTCTTTCTTTCTTTCTTTCTTTCTTTCTTTCTTTCT
>NW_022589780.1:3618685-3772955 GCF_004348235.1 Phoca vitulina | reverse complement strand
TCTTTCTTTCTTTCTTTCTTTCTTTCTTTCTTTCTTTCTTTCTTTCTCTTTCTTTCTTCCTTCCTTCCTTCCTTCCTCCCTCCCTCTCTCCCTCCTTTCCTTTCCTTTCTTTTCTTTCATTTCTTTCTTTCTTTTTGATAATAAGCATTCTAACAGGTGTGAGGTAATAGCTCATTGTGGTTTTGATTTGCATCTCCCTGATGGTTAGTGATGTTGATCATCTTTTCATGCACTTCTTGGCCATCTATATGTCTTCTTTGGAAAAATGTCTATTCAGATTGCCCGTTTTTATTGGATTTTTTTGGTTATTGAGTTGTATGAGTTCTTTATATATTTTGAATATTAATTCCTTATCAGAGATACGATTTGTAAATATTTTCTCCCATTCTGTAGGTTGCCTTTTCATTTTGTTGATTTTCTTTTTGTGCAGAATGTTTTTAGTTTGATGTAGTCTCATTTATTTTCCCTTTTGTTGCCTTTGCTTTTGGAGTCAGATCCAAAAAAAAAGCATTACCAAGACTGAGGTCAATGAGCTTACTGCCTATGTTTTCTTCTAGGAGTTTTATAGTTTCAGACCTTACATTCAAGTACTTAACTTTTTGTGAGTGGTGTAAGATAGTGGTCCAGTTTCATTCTTTTGCATGTAGCTGTCCAGTTTTCTCAACACCATTTATTAAAGAGACTGTCCTTTCCCATTTGTATATTCTTGGTTCCTTTGTCATAAATTAATTAACCATATATGTGTGGGTTTATTGCTAGGCTCTCTATTCTGTTCCATTGATATATGTATCTGTTTTTATGCCAATAATATATTGTTTTGATTATTATAGCTTTGTAATATAGCTTAAAATCAGAGAGTGTGATGCCTCCTGCTTTGTTCTTTCTCAAGTTTGCTTTGGCTATTTGGGTCTTTTGTGGTTCCACACAGATTTTAAGATTCTTTTTTCCATTTCTGTGAAATTGCCATTGTAATTTTGATAGAACTTGCATTAAATCTGTAGGTAGCTTTGGGTAGTATGACCATTTTAACAATATTAAATTTTCCAATTCATGGGCATGGAATATCTTTCCATTTTAATTAATTAATTAATGTATTTATTTATTTATTTATATGTCTTCTTCAACTTTTTTCATCAGTGTCTTTTAGTTTTCAGTGTACAAGTCTTTCATGGGTTCTTTTTTGGACAAGAAGAAGGAATTTTTCAATCCCAAGAAAGAACTAAGAATCAATTCTGTTTCCAGGATTATATGGGATGGGATTGTCATCAGCATTTCTGCAGGTTAGGGAGTGCCAGGAACATGGTTAGAAAGCAAAATAAAGAAGGTTTTGGCATGAAAGGCTATCCTGAGGGGAGTGAGTAGAAGTGGCAGTTGTTACAGTTTCTAGTTCGTTCAAGATGTAATTCACTGGCAGTCATTTTCTCTTCTTGGCCTTTCCATGTTGAGAGGACATAGGCCACTCTTAGAAGGATAGGGCCTTTCTGGCATTGAGTCTTCCACTCTCCTTAACAATTTCCCAAGGTGGAGCCTCTGAAGATAATAAAACTAATCAAATCCCAGATGCCTGACATATAATTTTAGCCCAGTGAAGGAGAATGGCCAATAACCTTTCACTTCCGTCAGGCTCTGAATGACCTTACTTGTTTCTTATCACAGAGAAGTAGGATAAGCAATGGCCAGGCTAGAAATTATGGGACATTCATGTAAGGTAATCTTAAAGTCTGGATATCATCATTCCCTGCCTCCAGAGTTCAAAGTTTCTGTTCTGGTCTCCCCTGTGTTTAAATACCTCAAAACCCACCTAACTTCTACCTCATCTAATAAAATTTCCTTCCCCCATCCTGAAGTGACAGCTTCATGCTCCACAGTGTCATAATACTTTCTCTGTCCCCTTATGATTCTCATCACTTTCTGACTCATTTATTAGCTACATGTGCCTATGTCCTAGCTATCAGAGTCAGAGCTGAGTTCAAATTCAAGCTCCACTACTTACTGAATGATCTTGGACAAATTCTTTAACATTTCTAAGCCTCAATTTCTTCATCTAGAAAATTGTCATGGCAATAATGTTTATCACATAAGTTTGTTTTATGGGCCAAAACACACACTTAAAATATTTTCCCAGACCTCTACTTTCAGATCTAACATCAATCTTGTCCTAACAACAAAAAAAGCCAAACTGAATATAAATGACTTTTCTTGGAGCCATCAGAGAATTGACATTTCAGGGCAAACCACTACACCAAAATCTGGAAAAACAGGTGAATCTACAGAATCACCACCCAGATCTAGAGCAGCAATCATTAGAGCCATAAACTTGTAAGAACACTGAAATGGTAATTTTGACAAATTGCTGGAATTTGAATGTGTATTAGTGTGAGTTGGAGCATCAGTTTTAGTAAGGAAACCCATAATCTTATAGAGTTTATCTCCAAGAATTCCATCATTTTCTCATATTGGAAAGTCAAAAAAAATCCCTCTTGCAGCTCTGGCAGGGTAGAGGAAAAATAAACATTTTAAGATGCACCTAGAGCATTTTCACAACAAAGGCCTGTTCTTCAGAGGAAAAGACTTTACCAGAGCTTTATCCCACTTGCAGGGATAAGGCATTTATTCAACTCCAGTCCCGTCAAGACTTTGTTTCACATAAGGGAGTTTTTAAAAAAGCTAAAACAAACAAACAAACAATGCTTGTGAAAGTCATATCCCAATAACACAGGTCCAATAAGAGACTGAAATGTAATCATAAGGCCATAGAACACTTCCGCTTCATACCTTAGCACTACACCAATAGGGCTCCAGTATAATAACAGTGGATTACAACAGAAAGAACTGCAAAACACAGAGCTTACTTAAGGAGTAAGTCTTAGGGACACCTAAAGACAACAGGAGAGGGAAACACAAGGACAAGAGGAATTTGAAGCCTCTGGCACCTACTACTACAGAAAATGTTAAATGCAGCCCAACTCCTGGCCAGATAAACATAAAACCTCACACCAAAGACCTATTTATCTCCATTGCTGCTATCTGATACATTATTTCCTGCTTTCAACAAAACATTGCAATGTACACTAATTAAAGGCAGGAAGAAAACATGGTCTGAATAGACAAAGAAAGCATCAGAACCAAACTCAGATACGACACAGATTCTTTAATTATTAGGCAGAATATTTAAGATAACTATGACTAATATGTAACAGGCTATAAGGAAAAAAGTAGACAACATTCAAAAAGAGATCAGTATCAGAGGTAGAAAGATGGAAACTTTAATAAAGAAACAAAAAGAAATGCTCTAAATAAAAACTCAGAAATTAAGAATCAGTAGAATGGACACAACCAAGGAAAGAATTAATTAGCTTAAAAATATGTCAATAGAAATTTCCCAAATTGAAACACAAAAAGAAAAAGAAAAGCAGAATATCCAAAAACTATGAGGTAATGCCAAAAGGTGTAAGATACACTTACTCAGAATAACAGAATAAGAAAAAAGAACAGGGCAGAAGAAATATTTGAAATATTAATGGCTGAGAACTTTCCAAAATTAATAATAAACACTGAGTCACAGTTCCAAGAAGCACAAATGTCTTATCTAACCAGAATAAGTATCCCAAGAATGTACATCTAAACATATCATACTTAAAATGTAGAAAACCAAAGACAAAGAGAAAATCTTGAAGGAAGCTAGCGGTGATGGTGCTGTGATACAGAAGTTATTTTATCTATACAGGAACAAGGATAAGAATCACAGCAGACTTGTCATCAGAAACCTTGCAATCAAGAAGAGAGTGAACAATTTAGAGGGCCAAAAGAAAAACAAATCCACGAACATAGAATTTTTTATATCCAGCAAAATTATCTTTCAAAAGTAAAGGAAAAATAAAGACTTTCTTGGACACACAAGAAACTGAGGGAATTTATTGCCAGCAGACCTTCCCTGCAAGGAATTTTGAAGAACTTACTCAAGAAATAAAACCATATAGGACAGAAATTTGGATGCACATAAATAGGTAAGAAGAATATTGTAGAAAATAAATAAAAGTAAAATATAATAATTTATCATTATTAATTAATCTGAAACTGTTTAAAGTGATACTAGTAACAATGTACTGTGTGATTTTAGCATATGGATAAATGAAATGAATGACAGCAATGTTATAAGGGATGGGAGGGAGGAGGGAATGCTCTAAGGTACACCAACTTCTACATGACAGTGGGATAGTGCTATCTGAAAGTGGACTTAGATTAGATGTAAATTAATTCAACATAGATTAGGTTGAAAGTGGACTTAGTTGTACAGTCTAAATCACTGTTTTTTAAAAGGATAAATAATGTTTTAAGAGAGGAGAAGAAATTAAATCATATAAAATGTAATGTAAAATGTTCAATTACAACCAGAGAAGGCAGAAAAAAGAGGGGAAGAAAAAAGGAAATAAAGAACAAATACAACAAATAGAAAACAGTTACAAACATTAGAGATGTTTACATATTCAAGTATATCAATAATCACTTTTTTATTGTATCATTTTTAGGAAAAAATTAAATTTCAATTCCAGTATAGTTAACATCAAAGAAACAAACCAAAAAACAGACTCTTAACTATAGAGAACAAACTGATGGTTACCAGAGGAGAGGTGGGTGGGGGGATGGGTGAAATAGGTGAAGGGGATCAAGAGTACACTTATCTTAATGAGCACTGAGTAATGTATAGAACTGTTGCATTACTATGTTGTACACCTGAAACTAATATCAATAATCATTGTAAATGTGGTCTAAATACACCAAAAAGACAGAGGTAGTCAGAATGGGTAAAAAATAAACAAATAAATAAACCCACCTTAAATATAAAGACTCAAATTAAAATTAAAGGGAGGGTGTAAAAAATAAAGGACGGAAAAAGAATATAGGCATACCTTGAAGATGTTGTAGGTTCAGTTCTACACAACTACAATAAAGCAAATATCACAATAAAGCAAGTTAAATAAATTTTTTGGTTTCCCAGTGCATATAAAAATTATGTTTACACTATACTGTAGTCTATTAAGTGTTCAATAGCATTATATCTAAAATAAGCAATGTACATACCTTAATTTAAAAATACTCTATTGCTGGCGGAGCAGGATGGCAGAGGAGTAGGAGACCTAAATTTCTTCTGGTCTCAGGAATTCAGCTGGATAGGAATCAAACCATTCTGAACACCTACAAACTCAACAGGAGATCGAAGAAAAGAAGAGCAGCAACTCTCTGAACAGAAAAGCAACCACTTTCTGGAAGGTAGGACGTGCGGAGAAGTGAATCCGAGGTGATATTCGGGAGGATAGAGGGCGGGGGAGGGGGCCTCCATCGGCCGCTTCTGGCAAGTGATAGAGCAGCGGAGCACAAAATCGGAACTTTTAGAAGTCTGCTCCGCTGAGGGACGTCGCTCCAGTGGCTAAGTGGGGGCTGGAACCCTCGTGGGACAGTGTGGTCTCAGGACCCTCGGGGTCACAGAAAGACCGGGGGTGCCTGAGTGTGGCAGAGCTCCCAGGTATCAGAGCGGGGAAGCCGGCTGCAGAGACGGAGCTGAGGCGCGGGCTCTCAGCTCGGGGTTGCCATAAACCGTGATCCACAGCACAGTGGGGCCACTGCTCCTCCAGCAAGGACCCAACAAGCGGCAGATCCGGGGAGACTCCCCTTCCTCCCCCGGGAGGAGTGGCATGGGAGCACAGCGCAGGGATCTGCTGGGTTTGGAGACTCCAAATGGGGTCAGGTGCCAGAGATAGAAACGCTCAGTCACAGGCCGGGGGAGACTGGAGTGCGGCCGGAGACCGGGGAGACGGGAGTGAGTGACTGCTTTTCTCTGGGGGTGCACTGGGGAGTGGGGCCCCGAGTTCTCGGCTCCTCCGGGGCGGAGACTGGGAGACCGCCATTTCACTCTCGTCCTCCAAAGCTGTACGGAAAACTTGCAGGGAACAAAAGCTCCCGAGAGCAAACCCGAGCAGATGCCTTAGCCCGGATGGCAAGGGTGGGGCAATTCCGCCTTGGGCAAAGACATTTGGGAACCACGGCAACAGGCCCCTCCCCCAAAAGATGAGCGAGAACAGCCAGCCAAGGCCACGTTTACTGATCAATGAGAACGGCAGAACTCCAGTGCTAGGGGAATACTGCATATAGAATCCATGGCTTTTTTACCATGATTCTTTAGTCTTTCAAAGTTAATTTTTTTTAACTGTCCTTTTTTTTTTTTTTAATTTTTCTTTTTCCCTTTTTCAACCAACATCTTATCAATCCCTTTTTTAAAAAACATTTTTATTTTTCATTTTTAGAGTCATATTCTATCCCTTCATAGTAGTTACCCTTATTTTTGGTATATATATATAAGTTGTTCTCTCTTTAAAATTTTGAGATACAGTTTCTTCTAACAGACCAAAATATACCCTAAATCTCTAGTGTATAGCTTTGTTCTTCTCCTGCCTGATCACATTCTCTCCCCCCCTTTTTATTAAATCCTCTTCTTTCTTTTTTCAACCAACCTCTTATCTTATCAATTCCTTTTATAAAATCTTTTATAATTTTCATCTTTACAGTCATATTCCATCCCTTCATCGTATTAACCCTTATTTTTGTACATATATAAGTTTTTCTTTCTTTAAAATTTTGGGAGGCACTTTCTACTAACAGACCAAAATCTAGTGTGTGGAACTGATCTATGCACCAGCCTGATCATATTTGATCATATTCTGGTTTTTTGTTTTGTTTTGTTTTTGTTTGTTTTTATCTTTTTCTTTTTCTTTTTTCTTTCTTTCCCTTTCATTTCCCCCAGTTTCAGGTCTTTTCTGATTTGTTTCTGGGGACGTTGTTACTCTGTTAGCATTTTGCTCTCTCATTCATCTATTCTCCTCTGGACACAATGACAAGACGGAAAAAATCACCTCAACAAAAAGAACAAGAGGCAGTACCGACTGCCAGGGACCTAATCAATACGGACATTAGAATGATGTCAGAACTAGAGTTCAGAATGATGATTTTAAAGATACTAGCTGGGCTTGAAAAAAGCATGGAAGTTATTACTGAAACCCTTTCTGGAGAAACAAAAGTAAAATCTAACCAAGTCGAAATCAAGGCTATTAATGAGGTGCAATCAAAAATGGAGGCTCTAACTGCTAAGATAAATGAGGCAGAAGAGAGAATTAGTGATATAGAAGACCAAATGATGGAAAATAAAGAAGCTGAGAAAAAGAGAGATAAACAACTACTGGATCACAAGGGCAGAATTTGAGAGATAAGCGATACCATAAGATGAAACAATATTAGAATAGTTGGGATCCCAGAAGAAGAAGAAAGAGAGAGGGGCAGAAGATATATTGGAGCAAATTATAGCAGAGAACTTCCCTAATTTGGGGAAGGAAACTGGCATCAAAATCCAGGAGGAACAGAGAACACCCACAAAATCAATAAAAATAGGTCAACACCCCGACATCTAATAGTAAAACTTACGAGTCTCACAGACAAAAAGAAAATCCTGAAAGCAGCTCGGGAGAAGAGATATGTAACCTACAATGGTAGAAACATTAAATTGGCAACAGACCTCTCCACAAAAACATGGCAGGTCAGAAAGGACTGGCAGGATATATTCAGAGCACTAAATGAGAAAAATATGCAGCCAAGAATACTATATCAGCTAGGCTGTCTTTGAAAATAGAAGGAGAGATAAAAAGCTTCCAGGACAAACAAAAACTAAAAGAATTTGCAAACACGAAACCAGCCCTACAAAAAATAATGAAAGGGGTCCTCTAAGCAAAGAGAGAGCCTAAAAGCAACATAGACCAGAAAGAACACAGACAATATACAGTAACAGTCACCTTACAGGCAACACAATGGCACTAAATTCATATCTTTCAATAGTTACCCTGAATGTAAATGGGCTAAATGCCCCAATCAAAAGACACAGGCTATCAGATTGGATGAAAAAAAACAAGACCCATCAATATGCTGTCTGCAAGAGACACATTTTAGACCCAAAGACACCTCCAGATTGAAAGTGAGGGGGTGGAAAACCATTTACCATGCTAATGGACACCAAAAGAAAGCTGGGGTGGCAATCCTTATATCAGACAAATTAGATCTTACCAAAGACTGTAATAAGAGATGAGGAAGGACACTGTATCATACTTAAAGGGTCTATCCAACAAGAAGATCTAACAACTGTAAATATCTATGCCCCTAACATGGGAGCAGCCAATTATATAAGGCAATTAATAACAAAAGCAAAGAAACACATCGACAACAATACAATAATAGACGGGGGACCCCTCACTGAAATGGACAGATCATCTAAGCAAAAGATCAACAAGGAAATAAAGACTTTAAATGACATACTGCACCAAATGAACTTCACAGATATATTCAGAACATACCGTCCCAAAGCAACAGAATACACATTCTTCTCAAGTGCCCATGGAGCATTCTCCAGAATAGATCCCATCCTAGGTCACAAATCAGGTCTCAACTGGTACCAAAAGATTGGGATCATTCCCTGCATATTTTCAGACCATAGTGCTTTGGAACTAGAACTCAATCACAAGAGGAAAGTTGGAAAGAATTCAAATACATGGAGGCTAAGGAGCATCCTACTAAAGAATGAATGGGTCAACCAGGAAATTAAAGAAGAATTAAGAAAATTCACGGAAACCAATGAAAATGAAAACACAACTGTTCAAAATCTTTGGGATACAGCAAAGGCAGTCCTAAGAGGAAAGTATATAGCAATACAAACCTTTCTCAAGAAACAAGAAAGGCCTCAAATACACAACCTAACACTACATCTAAAGGAGCTGGAGAAAGAACAGCAAATAAAGCCTAAACCCAGCAGGAGAAGAGAAATAATGAAGATCAGAGCAGAAATCAATGAAATAGAAACCAAAAGAAGAGTAGAACAGATCAACGAAACGAGGAGCTGGTTCTTTGAAAGAATTAACAAGATTGATAAACCCCTGGTCTGACTTATCCAAAAGAAAAGAGAAATGACCCAAATAAACAAAATCATGAATGAAAGAGGAGGGATCACAACCAACACCAAAGAAATACAAACAACTATAAGAACATATTATGAGCAACTCTATGCCAGCAAATTAGATAATCTGGAAGAAATGGATGCATTCCTAGAGATGTATCAACTACCAAAACTGAACCAGGAAGAAATAGAAAACCTGAACAGACCTATAACCACTAAGGAAATTGAAGCAGTAGTCAGAAATCTCCCAACAAACAAAAGCTCAGGGCCAGATGGCTTCCCAGGGGAATTCTATCAAACATTTAAAAGAAGAATTAATACCTATCCTTCTGAAAATGTCCCAAAAAATAGAAATGGAAGGAGAACTTCCAAACTCATTTTATGAGGCCACCATTACCTTGACCCCAAAACCAGACAAAGATCCCATCAAAAAGGAGAATTACAGAACAATATCCTTGATAAACATGGATGCAAAAATTCTCACCAAAATACTAGCCAATAGGATCCAACAGTACATGAAAAGGATTATTCACCACGACCAAGTGGGATTTATCCCTGGGCTGCAAGGTTGGTTCAACATCCACAAATCAATCCATGTGATACAATACATTAATAAAAGAAAGAACAAGGACCGTATGATCCTCTCAATAGATGCAGAAAAAGCATTTGACAAAGTACAGCATCCTTTCTTGATCAAAACTCTTCAGAGTATAGGGATAAAGGGTACATACCTCAATATCATAAAAGCCATCTATGAAAAACCCACAGCGAATATCATTCTCAATGGGGAAAAACTGAGAGCTTTCCCCCTAACGTCAGGAACATGGCAGGGATGTCCACTATCACCACTGCTATTCAACATAGTATTAGAAGTCCTAGCCACAGCAATCAGACAACAAAAAGAAATAAAAGGCATCCGAAGCGGCAAAGAAGTTAAACTCTCACTCTTTGCAGATGATATGATACTTTATGTGGAAAACCCAAAGGACTCCACCCCAAAACTGCTAGAACTCATATAGAAATTCAGTGAAGTGGCAGAATATAAAATCAATGCACAGAAATCAGTGGCATTCCTATACACCAACAACAAGACAGAAGAAAGAGAAATTAAGGAGTTGATCCCAATTGCACCCAAAATGATAAGATACCTAGGAATAAATCTAACCAAAGAGGCAAAGAATCTGTACTCAGAAAAGTATAAAATACTCATGAAAGAAATGGAGGAAGACACAAAGAAATGGGGAAACATTCCATGCTCATGGATTGGAAGAACAAATATTGTGAAGATGTCAATGCTACCTAGAGCAATCTACACATTCAATGCAATCCCCATCAAAATACCATCCACTTTTTTCAAAGAAATGGAACAAATAATCCTAAAATTTGTATGGAACCAGAAAAGACCCCAAATAGCCAGAAGAATGTTGAAAAAGAAAGGCAAAGCTGGTGGCTTCACAATTCTGGACTTCAAGCTCTATTACAAAGCTGTCGTCATCAAGACAGTATGGTACTGGCACAAAAACAGACACATAGATCCATGGAACAGAATAGAGAGCCCAGAAATGGACCCTCAACTCTATGGTCAACTAATCTTCAACAAAGCAGGAAAGAATGTCCAATGGAAAAAAGACAGTCTTTTCAACAAATGGTGTTGGGAAAATTGGACAGCCACATGCAGAAGAATGAAACTGGACCATTTCCTTACACCACACACAAAAATAGACTCCAAATGGTTGAAAGACCTCAATGTGAGACAGGAGTCCATCAAAATCCTAAAGGAGAACACAGGCGGCAACCTCTTTGACCTCAGCCGCAGCAACTTCTTCCTAGAAACATCGCCAAAGGCAAGGGAAGCAAGGGCAAAAATGAACTATTGGGACCTCATCAAGATAAGAAGCTTTTGCACAGCAAAAGAAACAGTCAACAAAACCAAAAGACAACCAACGGAATGGGAGAAGATATTTGCAAATGACATATCAGATAAAGGGCTAGTATCCAAAATCTATAAAGAACTTCTCAAACTCAACACCCAAAGAACAAATGATCCAATCAAGAAATGGGCAGAAGACATGAACAGACATTTTTCCAAAGAAGACATCCAAATGGCCAACAGACACATGAAAAAGTGCTCAACATCGCTGAGCATCAGGGAAATCCAAATCAAAACCTCAATGAGATACCACCTCACACCAGTCAGAATCACTAAAATTAACAAGTCAGGAAATGACAGATGTTGGTGGGGATGCGGAGAAAGGGGAACTTGCCTACACTGTTGGTGGGAATGCAAGGTGGTGCAGCCACTCTGGAAAACAATATGGAGTTTCCTCAAAAAGTTGAAAATAGAGCTTCCGTACGATCCAGCAATTGCACTACTGGGTATTTACCCCAAAGATACAAATGTAGGGATCCGAAGGGGTACGTGCACCCCAATGTTTATAGCAGCAATGTCCACAATAGCCAAACTGTGGAAAGAGCCAAGATGTCCATTGACAGATGAATGGATCAAGAAGATGTGGTATATATACACAATGGAATATTATGGAGCCATCAAAAGGAATGAGATCTTGCCATTTGCAACAACGTGGATGGAACTGGGGAGTGTTATGCTGAGCGAAATAAGTCCGTCAGAGAAAGACATGTACCATATGACCTCACTGATATGAGGAATTCTTAATCTCAGGAAACAAACTGAGGGTTGCTGGAGTGGTGGGGGGTAGGAGGGATGGGGTGGCTGGGTGATAGACATTGAGGAGGGTATGTGCTGTGGTGAGTGCTGTGAATTGTGCAAGACTGTTGAATCACAGATCTGTACCTCTGAAACAAATAATGCATTATATGTTTAAAAAAAAAAAGAAGAAGATAGCAGGAGGCGAAGAATGAAGGGGGAGAAATCGGAGGGGGAGAGGAACCATGAGAGACGGTGAACTCTGAGAAACAAACTGAGGGTTCTAGGGGGGGGGGTGGGGGGATGGGTTAGCCCTGTGATGGGTATTAAGGAGGGCACCTTCTGCATGGAGCACTGGGTGTTATACGCAAACAATGAATCATGGAACACTACATCAAAAACTAATGATGTAATGTATGGTGATTAACATAACATAATAATAAAAAAAAACCCTATTGCTTAAAAATGCTAACCATCATCTGAGCTTTCAGCAAGTCACCATCTTTATGCTGGAGGAGGGTCTTGCCTCCATGTTGATGGCTGCTGACTGGTCAGAAGCTGGGAGGGTTAGAGATGAAGGGAACACATTGGTCAAAGGGTACAAACTTTCAGTTATAAGATGAGCAAGTTCTGGAGACCTAAGGTACAGCATGATGACTATAATTAATAATAATATATTGTATATTTGAATTTGTTTGGAAAGTAGCCGAAAAATTTTCTCACCACAAAAGCAGTGGTAATTATGTGAAGTATGTAAAATGTTAATTAGTTTGATTGTGGCCATTGTTACCTAATGTATACATGCATTAAAACCTCAAATATATAAAATTTTTGTCAATCATACTTCAATAAAGCTGGAAAAATTTTTAGAAAAGAATTACCAAAATGTGACACAGAAGCACAAAATGAGCAAGCAAATGCTTTTGGAAAAATGGACTTGACAGACCTGCTTGATGCAGGGTTGCCACAAACCTTCAGTTTGTAAAAATGCAATTATCTGTGAAGTGCAATAAAGTGAAATGCAATAAAACAATGTATGCTTGCATGTGAATGTAATGGTAAAATGCTTTCACATAGTAAGAGCTCAATGAGTAGTAGCTATGATTATTCTGTTGCTGTTGCTGCTGTTGTTATTACCAAACTTGGAGCTCCTAGAGGGCTGGGGCCTACTCTGCTTCATCTCTGTCTCTCCAGTACCTGACATAGAGCAAGTTGGAAGGAAGAGAAGTCAAATCAATGTACATAAAGTGGATTAAGTGACTACATTGTGCCAGACCTTGTTTGGGAATGAAAGAAGTGATTTAGACCCAGATTTTGTCATTGAGTAGCTCACAGTCAAATGAAGAAAATGAACTTAAACTCTTTCAGCAAATATTTATCTGTAAATCAATAATGAGAAGAACAATGTGGTAAATTTTTCACATTTTGACACCTTTGAAATTGCCAGACATCTTGAGATCAATGGTGTCTTTGGTAGTGTGTTGTTGTCTAATTAACAGTATTTTTTCCCCTGTGTTACATAAAATAATGGTGTGATTTCAACTAATAGCATCTTAGATTTGATGAACTATGGCAATAGATTATGTCCAAGGCCTTCAACAACCTTAAGCCATTAGGTTTTATTTATGAGAAAATTGAGGTTTATTTATTTATTTTTATTTTTTAAAGACTTTATTTGAGAGAGAGAGAGTGAGAGAGAGCATGAGTGGAGTGAGGGGCAGAGGGAGAAGCAGACTCCCCGCTGAGCAAGGAACCCGACTCAGGACTCAGTCCCAGACCCTGAGATCATGACCCGAGCCAAAGGCAGATAGACGCTTAACCCACTGAGCCACCCAGGCACCTCAATACTGAGGTTTAGAGATGTTAAGTAATTTGTTTAAGGTCACACAGCTGTTAAGTAGCACGTCATTGCGACTGTAAAACTCATGCACTTTCCCTTTCATTATAACTCTTTTTTAAGTTTTCATTTAAATTCCAGTTCAGTTAACATACAGTGTTATACTAGTTTCAAGTGTACATACAATTTAGTGATTTGGCACTTACATAGGACACCCTGTGCTCATCCCAACAAGTGCACTCCTTAATCCCCATCACTTATTTCACCCACCTCCCCCCCAATATCCAAAGGTTTGTTCTCTATAATTAAGAGTCTGTTTTCTTGCTTTTCTCTCTTTTCTCCCCTTTCCTGATTTGTTTTATTTCTTAAATTCCACATATGAGTGAAATCATATGCTGTCTTTCTCTGACAGACTTATTCCACTTAGCATAGTACCCTTTAGCTCCCGCCATGTCATTGCAAATATAGTATTAAAATTAATTTTACTTTTTTTAACTTTAAGAAAATGTGGTCACTAGAACATTTAAAAATATATATGAGGCTTACATATTTATATTAGATAGTAATAAATATCATCAAGCACTTTATTTAAAAGGCTGGCATTTTCTGTTACTCACTCATTCATTTATTCATTTATTCCAATGCTCAAAGTGATATTGAGTGCCTACTCAATTCTTTAAGAGTCTTTTACTATGAGCCAAGGAAGTCACTCCCAATTAAAATCCCTACCTCATTTTCGGCAAACCAAGAAACAGACTATATAAACTCTAAAGAACAAACTGAGGGTTGCTGGAAGGGAGGTGGGCAGAGAGATGGGTTAAATAGATGATGGGTATTAAGGAAGAAAGCATGTTGTGATGAGCACTGAGTGTTGTATGGAAGTGATGAATCACTAAATTCTATACCTGAAACTAATATTACACTGTATGTTAACTAATTGGAGTTTAAATAAAAATTTTTATATGCAATGGATGAATTCTTGAACACTAAATCTGAAACTAATGATGTACTATATATTGACTAATTAAATTTAAATAAAAAATAAAATAAAATAAAATGAACAGAGCATCAGTGATAGATAAATAAATAAATAAATAAATAAATAAATAAATAAATAAAAATTTGGAGAAAGAAAATATAAAATCCTTACCTCATTTTCACAAGTGCTGCTACCGGGTCTTGACTTTCCATCTTGTAATTGTACCTATACTTTTATCCTCTAGCAAATCTTACCCTTTTTGCTGGGTCCTTATTATCTCACACTGAGGTAATTGTAAAGTCTCCTAACCAGTATCCTTGCCACCATTCTAGACTCCCTTCATTCCGCTGGCTTTAAGGTTTCCAGACTCTGAGAGAAGGACCAACTGTTCTCCAGCACCCTCAGGGATATGGAGTAGGCAAGAATAACAGTGAAAGAACTGAGATGAGAGATAATTACTTCTCCATCACGGGCACTTTATGGAGAAGGGACATGCTCTCCTAACTAGTTTTCCTACTTCCAGGTACTCCCCTTCAACCTATCCTCTACCAGCCACAAGTGTGATTTTTGTAACAGAGCTCTACATGTCACTCCCTTTCTCAAAACCCTTGAGAGGTTCCCATTACGTGTAGAATAAAGTCCAACTCTGAATACAGTATTTAAGTCCCTCTAGGGTTTAGCTAAACCCTCCAGTGACTTCCCACTTCATTCAGAGTAAAAGTCAAAATCCTTATGGTCACCTGTAAGACCCTACATGTTCTGCCCCTTCCCCTGCTTTATAATCCTAATCTCTCTGACCTCATGCCCAACTATTTACCCTACCTCATTCTGTTTCAAGTATACCAGTTGCCCTACTTATTCCTTGAACATGAAAAGTGTGTTCCCACTTTAGGGATTCTGTACTTGTCATTTCCTCTGTCTGGAGCTCTCTATACCCAGATATTCATGTGGCTCACTCCTTAACTTTTTTCAGGTTTTTATTTACATATTACCTTCTCAATGATAACACCCTATATGAAATTACATTCCTTATCCTCATACATCTCATCTTTTCCCCTGCTTTATTTTCCACCATAGCATTTAATACCTACTATTTTTGTGTTTATTATCTGTCTCCCTCTACTGGAATGTAAGTTACATGAAGGCAGTGATTTCTGTCTATTGTTTACTGCCATATCCTTGACACTCCCTCAACCTTCCCATCTGGATATAATCTTCCCCCATCTCAATGCAGTGTCCTGCATTTGTCCCTTTGGTAGCACTTATCACACTGCACCATAATTTTCTCCCTGTCTCCCCCACTAATTCTAGAGCTTCCTACAAGGTTTGCATTGTGTCAGCATTTACTGTTTAATTGACTTTTACAGGTAGGTTTTGTATGTAGCTGAGGTGCAGGACTTTGCACTTGAATAAGATAAATGCATGTTGTTAGCTGTGGCCCAAGGTCCCAGTTCACACACAATGTCCTTGGGCTGCGGATGTGCTCTTGGGCTCTTGTCTCCTGACTCCACCCTTTCCCAGCTTCTTAACATTTGTGATTTTGATTGGCATGTTCACTGGTTCCTCAACAAGGGAACTGGTGAAATTATCGGGCAGGATATTAAAGTAGAGCCAGGGAAGGAATGCCTTGTTGCAAACTACTAATGATATCATTTGGAAGGACTTTACTCTATTCCCAAATGTTGTATGAATGCACTCATTCAGTCACTCCAGGCACAACCTGCCTGAGATAGTCTTTATATTGGTCTTAGATATTTTCTTAAATTGTCTACAGGGAGGCAAAAATCCTCCACATACACATACACCTTCTGGCTTTTAACACTGATGTCCCAATCACACAGGATTCTCATAGACCTAAGGAGCTGCAACACTAAAGCACTTAAGTTCATCATATAGTGTCAGAGACTGCTGTGCCCCAGGACCTGTGAGGAGTAGCCTGGGAGTTTTTGAAGGGAGACGCCTTATCTTATCCATCTTTGTATTCCTAAAAATTTGATAAGGCCATGGCACAAAATAAGCACTTATCAAGAGATGAATGATAAATGGATGATGAATGAATAAACTAATAAATGAAGTTGTTCATACTCTAGAATACAAGAGGAGGAAAGAAAACTATTTCTTAGAATTAACTAACAAAAAATATCAGGGGCTAGAGGTCAAAAACCAAAACTAAAAAATCATGGTAAGATTCTAGACACCATATTCCCTCCCAACTCTTGTTTTAATGCTTACTCACTTCCAATTTCCTGATTAAATTATTAAGAAACCACCCAAAGCTCAAAAGGAAACCTAGGGTTGATGAGAGTATGGAAAAATGAACACTATTAGTATTGTGTTGGAAAGAGTGTAAATTGCTACATCATTTTTGGAAAGCAGTCGTGATTCAGCAGTTTTATCTCTAGAAACTGAACCTAAAGAGACAGACTATTAGACTACAAGCTTCAAGATGGCAGGAACTAGGGCCGTTTCGTTCACCATTTTCCTACTTAGCATGATAAGTATCTGTAAGCATTCAATCAACAATAAACTGTTTAAAAACTAAAAGCTAGAAAACATGTATTTTATGCACAAAGATATTAATTATGATGTTTATACTATTGAAAAATTAAAAGCTACCTAAATATCCTCCAGAGAGTGGTACCTGTGGAATACCATGTAGTCATTAGCAGTGGTGCTTTAGAACTATAAATTTTTGCACATATATATGTACAAAACATATAGGTTGAATATATATATTATATATATCAATTTATATAATACTGCTTAAAAGGAGTAGACTAAAAAGCATGTATAACATGATCCATTTCATAAAAAATATTCTATGTGTGTATGTGTACATGTCTGTCTATATTTTCAACAAAATGTCAAGTAGTGGGTTATGTCTGAATGGTAGGATTATAAGAATTTTGAACTGTCCTTTTTAAGTGTTTTATAATGTATTCTTTTAAAATGAGAAATTAACCCACAGCTAACATTATACTCATGGTGAAAAATTAAAAGCTTTTCCTCTAAGATCATCAAGACAAGAATCTCACTCTCACTACTCTTATTTAATAAAGTACATGGAATCCTGGCTAATGCAGTTAGACAAGACAAAAACATAAAAGACATTCAAATAAAAAAGGAAGAAGTAAACTTGTCACTATTTTCAGGCGATATGTTTTTGTATATACAAAATCTCAAAGACTTAACCAAAAAACTGTTGTGACTAATCAATGAATTCAAGTAAAGTTGCAGGATATAAAATCAATATACAGAAATCAGTTGCATTTCTATACACTATACACTAAAAATAAAACAAGTGAAAATTAAATAAATAAAACTCATTTACAGTAACATCAAAAATAATAAAATGTCTAGGAAAATATTTATCCAAGTAGGTGAAAGATCTGTACAATGAAAACTACCAGACTTTGTGGAAAGAAATCACATAAGACAAATGGAAAGACATCCCATGTTCATAGATCAGAAGAACTAATATTGTTAAAATGCCCATATTACCCAAAGCCATCTATAGATTCAATGCAATCTTCATCAAAATACCATGACATTCTTCACAGAAATAAAAAAAGCAGTATCATAGTTTGTGGGGAGATACAAAAGACCACAAACAGCCAAAGCAATACTACAAAAAAAAAAAAAAAAAAAGAACAAAGCTGAAGGTATCACATTTCCTGATTTAAAACTATACTACAAAGCTGTAGTAACAAAAACAGTATGGTATTTGCATAAAAATAGACACATAGACCAATGGAACAGAATAGAGAGCCCAGAATTAAACTACTGATGTATGGCCAACTAATATTTGGCAAGGAGTTGAAAATACCCAATGAGGAAATGATAGTCTCTTCAACAAATGGTGTCAGGAAAACTGGTTAAACACATAAGGAACAGTGAAATTGGGCCCCTATCTTATACAACTTATACCACTCACAATAATTAACTTGAAATGGATCAAAGACTTCAACATAAGACCTGACTCCATGAAACTCCTAGAAAAACACACAAGGAAGAACTCCTAGACTTTGGTTTTGCCAGGAATTTTCTGATATGACACCAAAAGCAAAAACAACAAAAGTAAAAATCAATAAATTAGACTGCTTCAAAATTGAAATATTCTGCACAGCAATGGAAACAATTAGCAAATGAAAAGGCAACCTACATAATGGGAGAACATTTTTGCAAACTATATATCAGATAAAGGGTTAATATCCAAAATATTAACAAACATTACTCATCATCAGGGAAATGCAAATGAAAACTACAATGAGATATCTATCCCCTCAGACTTGTCAGAATGGCTAAAATAAAAAACTCAAGAAACAAAAAGTGTTGGCAAGGATGTGGAGAAAAAGGAACCCTTGTGCATTGCTGGGGAGAAGGCCAACTGGTGCAGCTACTGTGGAAAACAGTATGGAGGTTCCTCAAAATGTTAAAAATAGAACAACCCTATGATCCAGTAATTGTACTACTGAGTATTTACTCAAAAAATACAAAAACACTAATTCAAAGGGATACATGCACCCCCACATTTCTAGCAGCATTATTTACATTAGCCCAATTATGAAAGTAGCCCAAGTATCCACCGATTGATGAATGAATAAATAAGATATGATTATATATGCAATGGAATATGACTCAGCCATCAGAAAGAATGAAATCTTGCCATTTGCAAAGACATGGATGGAGCTAGAGAGTATAATGCTAAACAAAGTGAGTCAGATACCATTTGATTTCACTCATATGTGGAATTTAAGAAACAAAACACATGTTCAAAGGGAAAATAAAAGAGAGAGAGAGGCAAACCAAGAAACAGACTCTTAACTATAGAGAACAAACTGATGGTTACCAGAGGAGAGGTGGGTGGGAGATGGGTGAAATAGATGATGGGGATTAAGGAGCACACTTGCTGTGATGAGCACTGGGTGATGTATGGAATTGTTGAATCATAATATTGTACACCTGAAATTAATATAACACTGTATGTTAACTACTGGAATTAAAAAAACAACAAAATACAAAAAACAAAAAATACATAAAGAACTCATATAACTCAATAACAAAAAAACAACCCAGTTAAAAAATGGGCAGAGGAACTAAATAGACATTTTTAAAAATAAGACACTCAAAGAGTCAACAAGTACATCAAAAAGTCTTCAACATCACTAATCATCAGGAAAATACAAAGCAAAACCACAATGAGATATCACTTCACACCTGTTATATAGCTATCATCAAGAAGACAAGAGATAACAGGTGTTGGTGAGGATGTGGAGAAAAGAGAACCCTCATATACTGTTAGTGGGAATGTAAATTGGTGTAGCCACTGTGGGAAATAATATAAAGATTCCTCAAAACATTAAAAGTTGTTCTACCATATGATCCAGCAATCCCATTTCTGGGTATATAACTAAATGAAATGAAAACAGGATATTGAAGAGATATTTGCACCCTTCTAGTTATTACCCATTATTCACTATAGCCAAGATAGGGAAACAGCCTAAGTGCCCATTAAAGGATGAATCAATAAAGAAAATGTGGCATAGATAGATAGATCGATAGATAGAGGTAGATACATACACACACACACACACGCATGCACACACACACACAGGAATATTATTCAGCCATAAGAAAAAAGGACATCTTGTCATTTGCAACAACATGGATGGATCTTGAACACATCATGCTAAAGTGAGATAAGTCAGACAGAAGACACATCCTGTATAATATCATTTATATGTGGACTCTAAAAAAGCCAAACTCCAGGGCACCGGGCTGGCTCAGTTAGTAGAACGTGCGACTCTTGATCTCAGGGTCTTGGGGTTATAAGCTCAAGGCCTAGATTAGGTGTGGAGCCTACTTAAAAAATAATAATAATAAATAAATAAGTAAATAAAATAAAATTAAATTAAATTAAAAAGCCAAACTCATAAAACAGAGAGTAAAATGGTGGTTACCAGGAGATGGGAGTCAGGGTGGGAAGATAGGACAGATGTTGTTTCAGGGTACAAATTTACAAAAAATAGTAAGTCCCAGAGATCTAATGCACAGTGTAGTTAATACAGAAAACAATATTGATTATAACCATCAAACATGCTAAGAGACCAACCACTAAAAAGAAATGATAATTACATAACTGATAAGAGGTATAGTCATATTATAATATATAAATGTATTAAATTAACATGTATACCTTAAATCTACACAATGTTATATTTCAAATATATCTCAAAAAAGTCAAAATTAATTAATTAATGTATTAACATAAAATGAAATAAACTATTTAAGTAGCTAATAAAAAAATGGTGGAAGATACCACATCCTTTGCTGCAGTCAGTTTTTTGTCCTAGAGGTCATAGGCTCAGTTTTAAAGAGGGGGAGAAATCAACCTGAGTGCTCAAGGCCAAGACTAGAGCTAGGCCAACTCTTCTGGGATAGAGAAGGGGTCCTAAATTTAGCTGATTGGAGGCCCATTGGACCTCAACTTTTGAGCCATCACAAGAGTCCTGTTGTTGTGTTTGTCTGCTCTTGCCTGGCTTGAAATTCCAGAACCTAATCCCTGGCAGCCAGCTGGAATGGCTGAATGAAGCAGTTAATGCCTGGAGTTCCACCGCTGAATGAACCAGTTAATGTATGGAGTTCTTCCTGACGGAGACCCAGTTAGGCAGGAGGACAGAACTGCTTTTTCAGCTAATATGCTGGTACTCACTGATCAAGGCCATTCCCATACTATAGGCTTTGAGAATTGTCCCCTGGAACACCTAGAGAAATTGGCCCCACCCTCCTAAAGGAATGAATGAGGGACTGGATGTCCCAACAAAATAGCAA
This sequence comes from Phoca vitulina, assembly GCF_004348235.1. Classification (NCBI taxonomy): domain Eukaryota; kingdom Metazoa; phylum Chordata; class Mammalia; order Carnivora; family Phocidae; genus Phoca; species Phoca vitulina. The sequence continues at coordinate 3,751,654 of NW_022589780.1, read as the reverse complement.
AACAGGCTTACATATACTGCTAAAATTTGAAGGCTGAAAGGGAGAGGGAGTACATTTCAAGCCACAGAGTTAGGCTCCAAAAAGATGTCAACAGACTGAAATAAGTAGTTGAACCTGACCATATTACTGACAGTTACAAATGGAAAGTCCTGCGCTTGATGCAGAAAACCAACGGGCTATACACAGGATGGAAGAGACTGCCCTGTACACAGTTTATAGGAAAGGGAATTGAGACTTTGCCTAATAGGCATCACCATTAGGATGCTAAGGCCAAAAAATTTAATGAGGACTTAGGCTGCTTTAATACAAGCATAAGTGTCCAGATCAAGTGAAGTAACAATCCCTTTTCACTCTGCCCTGGTTAGACTGACTCTTATTGACTAGCTGTACCCAGCTCTGAGTTTCATACATTAAGGGGTCATATGTGAAATGAGTCCAGAAGGAAGTGAGCAGTCAGGAAAGGGAGCTGAAAGAGTTAGAACTGTGGCTGTTCATGCTGGAGAAGAGAATATTTAAGGGTCATTGTCTCTGCATTCATACCTCTAAGGAGCTGTCATGGTCAGAGGGAGCAGATGGGGTCAGTAGGCCTTAGAGAGCAGAGCTCATACCCATAGGTGGAAGATTTTAGCTCAAAAGAAGGAAGAACTTTCTAACTGAAAGGGATATAAATGGAACAAGTTGTCATCATATGGAGTGAGCTCCTTTTCATGGGAGATGTTCAGGAAGGGCTTAAATAAGTGCTTTTTCTAGATGTTGCAGAGAAGAGGTGTGTCAGCTAACAGGCATGAAAGTAGTCTAAGTGGCCTCTTAGCCTTCCCCCAGCCATATATGTCTAGTTTTCTGGGCTCTGTTCAGCTGAGAATTCCCTTTGTACAGGCCCAGGCATAGCCTCTGTGGTGGTGTCTAGCAGCTCATAGAAACTTAGATACTAACTTCTCCCTCAGGAAATTCTGTGGCACACTCCCCAGCCTTTCCCCTGGGACTTCAGAAGCTTATGTGCTGACTTATTTACTGTTTAAGCTGCTTTGCCGTTCCTAATTTAAAAAACAAAACAAACAAACAAACAAACAAAAAAGTCTACAAACCGTTTCTTAGGATGAGGGCTGAGAATCAGAGAAAGACAAAAAGAATTAGACAAATGTTATGATCGGGTCACCCAGAAAGGGCAGGTTGAGAGGAAACACATGGGGTGGGCTGGGGGACAGGCAGACAAAGACACACACAACCAGGGGGTGCCTGGGTGGCTCAGTTTATTAAGTGTCTGATTCTTGGTTTCGGCTCAGGTCATAATCTCAGGGTCATGGGATCGAGCCTCATGTCTGGCTCTATGCTCAGTGTGGAGTCTGCTTTTCCCTCTCCACTTCTTCCCCTGCTTGTGCGCTCTCTCTCTCCTCAATCAAATAAAAATAAATAAATAAGATCTTAAAAAAAAAAAAGACACACACAACCTGAAGGGGGCGTTGAGGCAGATGAGAAGAGGGATGGAAGGAGAACAGAAGAGGCCAGGCTGCTTAAAATGTGTGTTAATTGGACTTTCATTACAATGACAAAGCTCTCACCATTGTATGCTTAGTATTTAACTTCTGAATTTCTAAGAGCTTCATAAATATTGATTACTTCTAAATTCATCTCACCAAAGGGTGCTAAATTGCCAGTATATCTGCCATGTATGCTTCTTGGTGATTAAGGTTTTTTTAACACAAGGAGAGAACACAGCAACTCCCCCTCACCTCCACCCATGCAGGGATCTCACTATCCAGGGGAGGCAGATACAGGTCTAGACTGAGATAGCCTCCTGACCTCCTGTACCAGTTCCAAGACCATCCCTTGGACATGGCTACCAACTTTGCAACTAGAAATGCCACTACCTCTCCTTGGCATGGGATGGGGGGGAACAGGCAGCAGTTGGGAAGGCAGGCCAATGAGAGGAACAGGTATTCAATTACCCCACACACTTGCCAAGCTCAGCACGTAAAAAGACCAAGAGAATACTGAAGGTAAGAATTTTCTGTAAACTGGACACTCCCACTTATTCTCTTATGTAATTCTCATTCATTCATTCAACAGATTTCCATTGAAAACACACTATAGGGGAGCCTGGGTGGCTCAGTTGTTAAGCGTCTGCCTTTGGCTCAGGTCATGATCCCAGGGTCCTGGGATCAAGCCCCACATCGGGATCCCTGCTCAACAGGGAATCTGCTTCTCCTTCTCCCTCTGCTGCTCCCCCTGCTTGTGCTCTCTCTCTCTCTCTGTTTGTCAGATAAATAAATAAAATCTTTTTTAAAAATGAAAACACACAGGGCGCCTGGGTGGCTCAGTTGTTAAGCGTCTGCCTTCAGCTCAGGTCATGGTCTCAGGTTCCTGGGATCGAGCCCCGCATCGGGCTCCCTGTTCAGTGGGAAGCCTGCTTCTCCCTCTCTCACTCCCCCTACTTGTGTTCCTTCTCTCGCTGTGTCTCTCTCTGTCAAATAAATAAATAAAATCTTAAAAAAAAAAAATGAAAACACACTATATATATCAAGCACTGTTCTAGGTGGTGGCATAAAAAAGTGAATGAAGCAGCCAAAGATCACCCCTGCTATAAATTGAGCTGATGTTCCAATGGGGAGTTGGGAAAACAATAAGCAAAGAAATTATAAAGTATGCAAAAAAGTGAGAAATGTTATTAAAAAAAAGGTAAAGCTGGATAAAGGGAATTAAGAGTGCCAAGTGAGGTACTGTCCCCATTTCACAGATAAAATGCCTGAGCTTTGAGAACAGAGGTGATTTACCTAAGGTCACCAAACTGGCAAGTGTTGCATCTGGTATTGAAACCCAGAGTGTGGGACTTTTTCTGTTTTGCCATACTGCATTCAAAGATACAAAACTGAAGTTGAGATCCAGAAGGCTGACCTGGTAGCAAGGGTGGGAGGTGTCCTGTACGAGGCACAAGATTAGGAAGAAGACTCTGGTAGGGCCTAAGAAACCCACCAGGCTGACAGTTTTGCCTGCTGGCCAGACCTTCAAAATGAAACTTCCAGCAGCACACCAGAGAAGACAAAAAAGTAGCTTGCTAAAGAGAGCTAGGAATCATATATACTTGCTATGCAGTTCTAGCTTCCTAAGTTCTTGTGATGAGAGGTGCATACCTTTTCCTCTCTGGGTCACAGAACCCCTTTTGTGTAATCAGATTTGGACTTTAGGAAGTTTTTAAGATGCCTTCCCCATCTGATATTCTATTGGTCACTCAGCTTAGTAACAGAATGAAGCTAGTTACTCAAAAATTCTGTAAGATTCCTTACTTATTGTGGTTCTGCCATGGCCTAGAAGTGAGTAGCACCAATACCTCAAGTTCCTGGATGCTCACTTTTGAAGAAGGCAAAAAAAGGGAAGAAATGAAGGAGATTGTGTTCAAATCCACAGTAAAAATGCAACTGGTCATATGGGGATGGAACCCAAGAGAACTGAGTCAGTGAATGTAAAGAGAAGGAAGCAGATACAATCCTAGAGCCAGAGGAAAAGAGGAAGAGGAGGCCTCAGCCAGACAGGGATAAGGCACTCTGGAAACTTCCGCCAGCAGACTCTTGGATTCCCTGATCATATTCTCTTCACATTCTCCTTTCCAGCTCATCGTACTAACCTACAAATGTACTGTGGGCTGCACAGGTGGCCCAGTTCTAGTTTACCACTCTCATCATCTTCTGTCCCCCTTCCTTGATATGCCCAGGAAACTAACAGTTTGAAGAGAAAGTTTTTAAATTATTGCATGTACAAAGGGTATCTGCTTTTGTGTCAAAGCCCTGAGTTTTAGTCCCAGCTTTGTTCCTGACTTACTCTGTGGCTTTGGGCAAGTTCCCCTGACCCTCTTCACAGGAACTCATCTGTAACTTAAAGGTTTTGTAATGCTTAACTTTTTCTGGGATCATAGACTTCTGAGAAACTGATGAAATCTGTGAATGCAGGTGGTATAATTTTGCATATCATTTCAGGCGACTCATAGACCCCCCTAGGCTAAGAATTCTTGCCTAATAGCTAAGGGCTTTCTCAGCTCTCAGTCTGTGGTTATGTGATCTGGACATAATGCCAAGGTCTGCTTGCCCCTTCCGGAGGAAGCAGAAGAGGAATCCACCTTCTAAATATATCCTTTGGCCTGAGCTTCCAGTTGCTTTTGGCTTTAAACCATGACACTCTGTGGCTATGGGGAGTTCTTGTTTCCCCCACAAGGCCTGAAACTGAGTCACAAAGACAAAGGCAAGGTGCTAGAGTCTGTTTAAAACCCAGTGCCTCTGAGCTCCCTTTCTAGGACCCCTTGGGTCCCAGCCTAAAATTAAAGGCAGTAGGAGGTGGACCTCTGGTCCAGGCAGAAAATGACCCCAGGAAGTCTGGCTTGCATTGCTGGCTGGGAAGGCTTGTCCAGACTGTGCTGTCCTCTGGTGGCTGTGAACACGTATATAGACTTTGCTGGATGCCCTAAGCTTTAATGGCAGTTTACTGGGACAGTGACCAGCTGGTAGCAAACCCAAGGAAAGTCCCACAAGGTGCTTGGATTTTTTTCCAGAGCTACTGCTATAAGACAATCTCAGAATGTGGGCTGTGGGGAGTGAGAGCTGGGGACAGTACTACCAGAACATTCTGAGGTTAGGCTAAGCAAGTACTGACTTTTGATCTTGGAGGCATCATTACTCACTCTAGTGAGCCCCCTCTTTTACAGATCCTTGTTATTCTTTCCTTGGAACCTTGAAGTAGAGTTCCCCTATTATGACTCTGCCAGTATATTAGGTGTGAGAAAGTAGGGAGTGGTCAATGAATAGCCGGCCTCTAACTACAAATGAAGACCAGGGCTCCTTCCCAAGTATCAAGACTAATCTCGTATTTTCTTTTGGGCTCAAACCTATGTAGTGAACTGCCTGTTGGGCATCATATACCTAGATGTGCCACAGATTTTTTCCCCAAATCACCGTATCCCAACTTAACTCCTCACTTTCCTTTCCTAACCTATTTCTATCACTTAGGACGCTTTGAACTGCAGGTAACAGAAACTTAAGTAAAATAGATTAAATTACGATAAAATGTATAAAAATTTATTGTCTTTAACAAATGCCCTGGAGATAGTCAGTTATGATGTTGGTCAATTCCGTGGCTCAATAATATCAAGGATTCAAGTCGTTTCCATCTGTTTGCTGTATTGTCCTCAGCATGTCAGCTACTTCTTTTATGGTCAAAAGATAGCTACAGCAGTGACACACATCAAGTTTTTGTGCAATGATGTCCACAGACTTAAAGACAAGACAATCCATCCTTTCGATCTTTTTCAGAGGGAAAATATTTCCTAGGAACTCCACAGCAGACTTCTCCTCACATGTCATGGGTAAGAATTACACCATATGATTTATGCTTTTAGAAGTTAGTGTCAGGGTAAATGCTAGTAGAGGTCTAGTAAAATGTATTTGTAAGCCCTCCTTCCTCTTCTATTCTTTGGAAAAGTTTAAGGAGAATAGGTGTTAACTTTTCTTCAAAATTTTTGGTAGAATTCACCTGTGAATCCATCTGGTTCTGGACATTTATTTTTTGGTAGTTTTTTGATTACCATTTCAATTTTGTTACCTGTAATCAGTCTGTTCAGATTTTTTTTTTTTAAAGATTTTATTTATTTGACAGAGAGAGACACAGCGAGAGAGGGAACACAAGCAGGGGGAGTGGGAGAGGGAGAAGCAGGCTTCCCAAGGAGCAGGGAGCCTGATGTGGGGCTTGATCCCAGGACCTGGGATCGTGACCTGAGCCGAAGGCAGACGCTTAATAACTGAGCCACCCAGGCACCCCAGTCTGTTCAGATTTTCTATTTCATCCTGGTTCAGTTTTGGAAGACTGTCTATTTCTAGGAATTTATCCATTTCTTCTACATTGTACAATTTGTTGGCATATAATTCTTCCTAGTAGTCTATTATGATTTTTCCCATTTTTGTGGTATTAGTTTTACTTCTCTTTAATTTCTGATTTTATTTATTTGAATCCTTTCCCTTTTTTTTCTTCATGAGTCTGTCTAAAGGATTATGAATTTCATTTATCTTTCCAAAGAATCATCTCTTGGTTTCATTGATATTTTCTATTTTTTAGTGTTTATCTTACTTTTAATTTTTTTAAGTTTTTACTTAAATTCCAATTATTTAACATGCAGTGTAATATTAGTTTCAAGTGAACAATATGGTGATTCGACACTTCCATACAACACCCAGTGCTCATCACAGCAAGTACACTCCTTAATCCCCATCACCTATTTCACCCATCCCCCCTCCCACCTCCCCTCTGCTAACCATCAGTTTGTTCTTGATAGTTAAGAGTCTGTGCTATGGTTTGCCTCTCTCTCTCTTTTTTTCCCCATTTGCTCATCTGTTTTGTTTCTTAAATTCCACATGTGAGTGAAATCATATGGTATTTTTCTTTTTCTGAATGATTTATTTCATTTAGCATAATACTTGAGCTCCATCCCTATTCTTATATGGCACCTCTTCTTTATCCATTTATCAGTCAATGACACTGGGCTGTTTGCATAATTTGGCTATTATAGATAATGCGGCTATAAACCTTGGAGGTACATATATCCCTTTGAATTAGTATTTTTGTATTCTTTGAGTAAATACCCAAAGAGTGCAATTGATGGATCATCGGGTTGTTCTATTTTTAACATTTTGAGGAACCTCCAAACTGTTTTCCATATTGGCTGCACCAGTTTGCATTCCCACCAACAGTGTGAGAGGGTTCCTTTTTCTCCACATCCTCACCAACACCTGTTGTTTCTTTTGTTGTTAATTTTAGCCAATCTGACTGGTGTGAGGTGATATCTCATTGTAGTTTTCCTTTGTATTTCCCTGGTGATGGGTGATGTTGAGCATTTTTTCATGTGTCTGTAGGCCATCTATATGTCTTCTTTGGAAAAATGTCTATTCATGTCTTCTGCCCATTTTTAATTGGATTATTTGGTTTTTGGGTGTTGTGTTTTATAAGTTCTTTATATAATTTGGTTAGTAACCCTTTATCAGATATGTTATTTGAACGTTTAAGAATTTCATCTTTTTGTGTCTCTGTGCTGTCTAGATAATCTCTTCTGTTCTATCATCTACGACACTAATCCTCTCTTCAGGTTTGTTCAATTTGTTGCTAAACCTACCAAAGGTTTTTAATTCAATTACTATTTTTTATTTTGATAAATTCTAATTAAAATTTTAAAAATTTCTTCATGAAAAAATTCTCAATTGCACTTTGTTATATTATTTTCAGTCTAAATTTATTTATTTAATTAATTAATTTATTTATTTAAAGATTTACTTATTTATTTTAGAGAGAGCACAAACAAGGGGGGGCAGAAGGAGAGGAAGAGAGAGAGAATACTCAAGCAGACTCCCCACCGAGCACAGAGCCCGATGTGGGCCTCAATACCAGGACTCTGAGTTCATGACCTGAGCCAAAATCAAGAGTCAGCTGCTTAACCGACTGAGCCACCCAGGAGCCCCTCTTTAAAATTATGTTAAAACATTAATTCTCATTTTCTATTATGTGTCTGATAATTCCATTATTTAAAATCTTGATAACAGTAAGTCTATTATTTCTGCTGGTTGTATGCATGGTGTCTTATTTCCTTCTATGTTTTGGGATTTTTAAGTATGTAATCTTATTTCTTAGAATCCCATCTATGAGAATTTTTTGAGCTTGTGATTACATTTCTACTTTCATTGCATTATTATGAGAAGAGATACTTTGTGTGATTTTAAACTTTTTTTACAATTTACTAAAACTTGTTTTGTGGCCTAATATATGGTTGATCCCAGAGAATATTCCATGTGCACTTGAAAAACATGTCTATTAATAGCTTTTCTCAGGTAGACTGTTCTGTGTATTTTGTATCCAATTTGTCTATAGTGCTGTTCAAGTCCTCTATTCCCTTAGTAGTCTTCTGTCTGGTTCTAGGCATTATTGTGTGTGAGGTATTGAAGATTCCTTTTACTATGGTAGTGTTGTTTATTTCTCCTATTAATTCTTTCAGTATTTGCTTCATACATTTAGAAGCTCAGATGTTTGTGCAAATACATTGCAATTATTGTATTTTCTTGATGATGTGATCCATTTGTCATTATATAAAGCCCATATTTAACTCTTGAAATTTTTTTTTTTACTTCAAGTCTATTTTGTCTGCTATTAGTGTAGCTATCTCTGCTCTCTCAGTTATAATTTTCAAAAAATATATTTTCCCATCTTTTCATTTTCAACTTATATGTATCCTTAGATCAAAAGTAGGTCTCTTGTAGGAAATATATAGTTTGACCCTGTTTTTTAAATTCATTCATTTAAATTTATGTCTTTTGATTGGATTTCAATCCATTTAAATTTAAAGTAATTACTGATTAGATTGGATTTATTTTCATTATTTTATTATTTGTTTTCTGTAAGTCTTATAGCTTCTTTTTTTAAAAAAAGATTTTATTTATTTGACAGAGAGAGACACAGCGAGAGAGGGAACCCAAGCAGGGGAGTGGGAGAGGGAGAAGCAGGCTTCCCGCGGAGCAGGGAGCCCGATGTGGGGCTTGATCCCAGGACCCTGGGATCATGACCTGAGCCGAAGGCAGACGCTTAACTGACTGAGCCACCCAGGCGCCCCAGTGTTATAGCTTCTTTGTGTCTCATTTTCTGCATTATTGCTTTCCTTTGTGATTAGTTGACTTATTTATAGTGACAGTTTTGATTCCCTTTGTATTTCCTTTTGTGTATATTCTCAATACACTTACCTTTTGATTTCCATGGAAATTACATATCATGTCCTAAACGATAATAATCTATTTTAAACTGATATCAACTTAACCTCAATCACATACAAAACACTACTCTATTAATGCTCTACCCTTCCCCACACTGTTATTAATGTCACAATATATTGTGTACTTCTTTACATAGATTTATAATTATTTGTCTCTCAAAACCTGAAGAAAAAGTAGAGTTACAAACCAAAATTACAATCATACTAGTTTTTAAAAATATTTTATTAAGATTTTATTTATTTGACAGAGAGGAAGAGAGAGTACAAGCAGAGGGAGCAGCAGGCAGAGGGAGAGGGAGAAGCAAACTCCCCACTGAGCAGGGAGCCCGATGAGGGGCTCGATCCTAGGACCCTGGGATCATGACCTGAGCTGAAGGGAGACGCTTAACCGACTGAGCCACCCAGGTGCCCCACAATCATACTGATTTTTATATTTGTCCATGTATTTGCATTTCCTGATGGGCTTTATGTATTTGTATGGCTCAAGTTACTATCTCCTTTTTTGTTTTTATTTAAATTCCAGTTAGTTAACAACAGCATAACATTAGTTTCAGGTATACAATATAGTGATGCAACATTTCCATACAGCACCTGGTGCTCATCAGAACAAGTACACTCCTTAATCCCCATCACCTATATAACCCATCCCCCGAACCACCTCACCCTGGTAACCATCAGTTTTTCTCTATAATTAATAGTCTCTTTCTTGGTTTGCCTCTCTCTCTTTTATTTCAGTTTGGAGAATTACCTATCACAGTCCTTGTAGGACAGGTTTAGTAATAATAAATTCTCTCAACTTTTGTTTACATAGGAATGTCTTAATTTTCCCTACAGTTTTGAAGAACAGATATGAAGAATATAGGATTTTGGGTGGACAGTTTTTTTTTCTTCAGTGCTTTATTTTTTTTAAAGATTTTATTTATTTATTTGACAGAGAGAGAGAGAGAGATCACGAGAGAGAGAGCACAAACGGGGAGCAGCAGGCCGAGGGAGAAGGAGAAGCAGACTCCCTGCTGAGCAAGGAGCCTGATGCAAGGCTCAATCCCAGGACCCCGGGATCATGACCTGAGATGCTTAACCGACTGAGCCACCCAGGTGCCTCTGTACAGGAAATATTTTAAACAGTTGTCTTAAAACCAGGGGAGTTAAAGGGAGGTAAAATTTGTATACTTCATGAGAACTGGGAAAAAGCAATATCATTAGATGGTGGTTATATATACAGTCTCTTTCTTTCCTTCCAAATATATGTATTATACATATATTATATATATATAATATGTATATATATTATACATATATATTATATATCATACATATAATATATATGATAGATATATATAAAATATATATAACATAGTATAATATATAATATATAATAATATATCCTATATAATATATATTCTAGCAAAATGACAAAGAAAGAACATAAGACAAATTATTGATAATACAAATATAATGTAAATGTAATATCTAGGTCAACCACTTAAAAGACAATACAGAAAAGACACAGACAAAAATAATAGAAATAAGTCTAAATGAAATTCTGCAAAATGTTCAAGTAATTCATAGGCAGATATAAAAAGGAACACAGAGAAACAAAATATATAGTGAAAAATCAAAAACAAAAATAAAAAGCAAACTTAAGCCCTAATATATCAACAATTTCATTAAATGAAAATTAATGAAATTTTTAAATACAGTATTTATAGGACAAAATGAATAATGTGAGTAACATCAGCAAAATGGCAAAGTAGGAAGCTGCATGCCCTTGATCCCCCATGGAAAGATTAAAATCTTGACTAAAGATTGTTTAAAATAACTGTATAGGAGCTATGGAAATCTATCAAAGGTCTATACCTAATCATGGTATAGAAAATACCTAATCATGAAAAAGCCACATTCAAAATGATAAAAAGTTTTTTTTAATTTAATTTATTTATTTGAGAGAGAGTGAGAAAGAGAGCATGAGCAGGGGAAGAGGGAGAAGCAGACTCCCCACTGAGCAGGGAGCTGGACAAGGGGCTCAATCCCAGGACCCTGGAATCATGACCTGAACGGAAGGCAGGCATTTAACCGACTGGGTCACCCAGGCACCGCTAAAATGATAAAAAGTTTTATGGCATTTTTACTTGCCCTTGTCCTACACTTTCCCTAGCACAGTAAGGTCAGGAGGAGGCAGCCCACTTCCTGGTTTCATTTCTTGGGACTGAAAGAGCAGAATAGAACTTATTTCTGTGTTTCTGTTTTGCCTGATTTGGAGCTCAGACTGTGAAAAATGGCATAATTTGGATCTCAAGCTGTGAAAGGCTGCAGAAGGCAATGACATGTGAAATAATTGAAATAATAAATTCACTAGAGAGGTTTTACAGCAGATTTGAGCAGGCAGATAAAAAAAATTAGTGACCTTAAAGATAGAACAATTAAAATAGTCAAGTCTGAGGTGGAGAAAAAAAGAATAAAGAAACGTGATTGGAGGCAAAGGGTCTTATAGGACAGGATCAAATGGAACCTATATATATTATGAGAGTCGCAAAAAGAGAGATAGGGAAAGGGGCAGAGAGATTTTTTAAATAAATAATGGCTGAAAACTTCACAAATTTGAGGAAATACATGGATCCACAAATCCAAGATGCTCAATGAATTCTGAATATGATAAACTCAGAAACCCACACTAAGATACATTATAATCTATCAAAAGACAAAGAGAAAATCTTAAAAGCATTGGTAGAAAAGTGACTTTTCATGGGCAAAGGATCCTCAACAAGATTCCCAACACATTTGTCAGCAGAAACCTTGCAGGCCAGAAGAGAGTTGGATGATATATTTTAAACACTGATCGAGCCCCGTGTAGGGCTCCCTGCTCAGCTGGGAGCCTGCTTTTCACACTCCTCTCTTTCACTATCTCTGTCTCTCTCTCCCTCAAATAAATGAATAAAATCTTTAAAAAAATTCCTGTACATACATTACAAACCACATCAGATAATGGTAAAAATTTTGCTATGTCACACATCATTTAGAAAACTCAAGGAAATAAAGCTTATTGTACTTACCTATATTTTGCTTACTCTATTCTTCTGTTCTTTATTCCTTACTGATGTTCCAATTATCCTTACTTTATTACTTTCTGTCTTTTTAGAGAACTTCGTCACATCTTTTTGTGACAAATTCTTAGTCCTTTATCTGAGAATGTCTTTATTTCCTCACCTTCTCTGAAAGATATTTCAATGGGTATAATAAATACCTGGGTTTTTTTCTTTCAGTACTTAAAAATATATTATGCCTCATCTTTCTGTCTTCCATGGTTTCTGATGACAAATCTCTTGTCATTCTATTGTTTTTCTCCATTTGATCAAGTGTTATTTCTCATGCCTTTCAAGAGTATTTTCTTGTATTTACCTTTTATAAATTTTATTCTGATGTGTCTTGGCATGCATTTCTTGGACTTGTCTTGTTTGGTGTTTTCTCATGAGAAGCTTCTTGAATCTTATGGTTTTTGCCAAATTTTTGAAAATTTCAGCCATTATTTCTTTGAATATTTTCTCTGGTTTACATTCTCTCCTTTTTGGGATTCCAGTGATATAATTGTTAGATCTGTTGTTATAATCTCATATTTCTCATAGGCTTTCCTTACTATTTTTTCAGTCTATTTTCTCTCTATTGTTCAAACTGGGTAATGTCTATTGATCTTCTAGATCACTGATTGTCTTCTCTGTCTACTCTTGTTCATTATACTGTTCAGACTATCTTTGGAACTTTCCCCCCTTTTTCCCCTCCAACTTTATTGATATATAACTGACATAAAATTGACATAAAACATTGTGTAAGCTTAAGGTGTACAATGTGATAATATATGCTTGTGTATATTGCAAAATGTTTACTACAGTAACAGTTAACACACACTTCACCTCACATAATATCCATTGTTGTTGTTGATATGGTGAGAACATTTAAAACCTACTCTACTAGCAACTTTCCAGTATATAAAAGAATATTGTTAAATAGAGTCACCATGCTATATATTAGATCCCCAGAACTTATGCCTCTTAATAACCGAAAGTTTGAACACTTTGACCAACATCTCCCAATTTCCCCCACTGCACAGCTTATGGCAACCACCAATCTACTTTGTTTCTATGGTTTCTTCTTCTTGAGATTCTACATATAAGTGAGATCATACAGTATGTCTATGTCTGACTTCTTTCATTAACATAATGCACCCAAGTATTTTCCATGTTGTTGCAAAAGACAGTATTTCCATCTTTTTATTACTGAATAATATTCCATTGCACAAATATACCATATTTTCTTTCTCCATTCATTTTTTGATTGACATTTATGTTTTTTTTCACATATTATTGTGAATACAGCTGCAATGACCATGAGAGTGCAGATATCTCTTCAACATAGTAATTTAATATCCTTCAGAATAATATTCCAAAGTGGGATTGGTGGATCTATGGTAGTTCTACTTTTACTTTTTTGAGAAACTTCTATACTACCTTTCCTTATAGTATATATAATATATATTATATTATAGTGTCTGTACCAGTTTACATTACTACCGGTAGTACACAAGTGTTCCTTTTTCTTCACACCCTCACCAGCCTTTGTTATCTCTTGTATCTTTATAATAGCCATTCCATCATGTGTGTGGTGGTATCTCATCATGGTTTTGATTTTCATTTCTTTGATGATTAGTGATGCTGAGTATCTTTTCATGTACATTTTCACCATCTGTATGTGTCTCCTTTGGACAAATGTCTATTCAGGACTTCTGTCCATTTTATAATTAGATTATTTGTTTTTTTGATATTGGGTTTTGGCTATTAATTCCTTATTGCATATATGGTTTGTAAATATTTTCTTTTCTTTTTTTAACTTTTTGTTTTTACTTTTTAAAAAGTTTTTTATTTAAATTCCAGTTAGCAAACATACAGTGTGATATTACTTTCAGATGTACAATATAGTGATGTAACACTTCCATATAACACCCAATACTCATCACAACAAATGAACTCCTTAATCTCCATCACCTATTTAACCCATTCCCCCACACACCTCCCCTCTGGTAAACATCTATAGTTAAGAGTATGTTTCTTGGTTTCCCTCTTTTTCTTTTTTTCCCCTTTGTTCATTTGTTTTGTTTCTTAAATTCGACATATGAGTGAAATCACATAGTATTTGTCTTTCTCTGACTGACTTATTTCAGTTAGCATTATATTGTCTAGCTCCATTCATGTAGTTGCAAATGGCAAGATTTCATTCTTTTTGATGGCTGAGTAATATTTCTGTGTGTGTGTGTGTGTGTGTGTGTGTGTGTGTGTGTATCACCTCTTCTTTATCCATTCATCAGTCGATGGACATTTGAGCTCTTCCCATAATTTGGCTATTGTTGATAATACTGATGTAAACATCAGAGTGCTTGTATCCCTTTGAAAGCTAGAGGCATACAATTCCAGAGCTGTAGTGATCAAAACAGTATGGTACTGGCACAAAAACACACACATAGATCAATGGTATAGAATAGAAGACCTAAAAATGAACCCACAACTATTGGTCAACTAATATTCAGCAAAGCAGGAAAGAATATCTGGTGGGAAAAAGAAATCTTCAACAAATGGTTTTGGGAAAACCGGACAGCAACTTGCAAAAGAAAGAAACTGGATCACTTTATTACACCATACACCAAAATAAACTAAAAATGGATAAAACACCTAAATGTGAGACCTGAAACCATAAAAATCCTAGAGGAGAACACAGGCAGTATCCTCTTTGACACCAGCCATAGCAACTTCTTTCTAGATGTGTCCATGGAGGCAAGGGAAACAAAAGCAAAAATAAGCTTTTGGGACTACATCAAAATAAAAAGTTGCTCAGTGAAGGAAACAATCAACAAAACTAAAAGGCAACCTATGGAATGTGAGAAGATATTTGAAAATGACATATCCAATAAAGAGTTAGTATTCAAAATATATAAAGAACTTATAAAACTCAACACCCCCAAAATGAATAATCCAATTAAAAATGGGCAGAAGGCATGAATAGACATTTTTTTAAAAAGACATCCTGGGGCACCTGGGTGGCTCAGATGGTTGAGTGTCTGCCTTCGGCTCAGGTCATGATCCCAGGGTCCTGGGATCGAGCCCCGCATTGGGCTCCCTACTTGGTGGGGAGCCTGCTTCTCCCTCTCCCTCCACTGTTGCCCCTGCTTGTGCTCTCTCGCTCTCTCTGTCAAGTAAATAAATAAAATCTTTAAAAAAATATATCCAGAGGGCCAACAGACACATGAAAAGATGCTCAACATCACTCATCATCAAAGAAACATAAGTCAAAATCATGATGAGATACCACCTCACACCTGTCAGAATGGCTAAAATCAACAACACAAGAAACAACAGGTGTTGGTGAGGATGTGGAGAAAAAGTAACCCTCTTGCACTGTTGGTGGGAATGCAAACTGGTACAGCTACTTGGAAAACAGTATGAAGCTTCCTCAAAAAGTTAAAAATAAAAGTATCCTATGATCCAGCAATCATGCTACTGAGTATTTACCCAAAGAATACAAAAACACCGATTCAAAGGGATACATACACTCCTGTGTTTATAGTAGCATTATTAACAAGAGCAAAGATATGGAGGCAGTCCAAGTGTCCATTGACTGATGAATGGATAAACAAGTTGTGGGATATATAATGGAATAGTATTCAGCTGTGAAAAAGAATGAAATCTTGCCATTGGCAATGACATGGATGGAGCTAGTGAGTAATGTGAAGTGAAAAAAGTCAGTGAAAAAAATACCATATGATTTCCCTCATATGTGGAATTTAGGAAACAAAACAAATGATCAAAGGGAAACAAAAGAGAGAGAGGCAAACCAAGAAGCAGATGCTTAACTATAGAGAACAAACAGATGGTTGCCAGAGGGGAGGTGGGTGGGCACATGTGTGAAATAGGTGATAAGGATTTAGGAGGGCACTTGTCATGATGAGCACTGGGTGATGTATGGAATTGTTGCATCATTATACTGCACACCTGACACTATTCTAACACTGTATGCTAAATATACTGGAATTAAAATGAAAACTAAAAAAGTTATAAACAATGGAGTATACCTTCTCTGTAATATCTAAAAATAAAAGCAAATTATTGTGATCTATAGGTATTAATTTTAAATATAACAAATATATTGAATTTAAAATATGAGTAACTCCAACAATTTTGGTTTATGTTTTTGATTTATGTCAAACTTTGTATGTCTTCATTATCCATGAGTTTTTTTGTGAAGTTTTTTATTCATTGTGAATATTGTTTTAAGTTTCAATGTGAAAATTGTAGCTAAACATAATCATTGTCACCAGTCTGTAAAAGAAGCACAATTCTATCACTATGTTTTACTTATAGTTATTAAATCATTACATTTATCTATTTAAAAAATAACAGAATAGGAAACATCCTAGATTTTGCTAGAGAAAAGTTTCAAAAAACAGATATAGGAGGTAAAGTACAGCTTTTATCAGATGTCCATATTTTATCTCCTGGGCTTCACTTTTCTTTAAAGTCTCTGGTTCTCACTGCCACCTCTTGTAAGGGAAGTGCTTTCCTGATTTAATTACAACAGAGAAATTCCCAGGTTTGGACAAAGGGGAGCTTCGGAAGAAAGGCTTTGAAGAGGGAAGGAGCAGCTGCCCACAGCTTACCCCTCAGGATTACCTCTTCCTCAGTAGACCCCATTGCCCCACCACTCTTCAAACTCCACTTGAAGGTTGCAGATTACACCAATTTGGGATTGCATATGGCCACAAATAATAAAAGAAAACAAGCATACAAAAAACCCAGAGGTTTAAATATATAAGGGATTTATTTTTCTCATATAATAAGAAATTAATAGGGATTCTAGACCCACTGGGTATCCAGATCGCTGTGTCTTTATGTTCTACTATTCTTACCTGTGGTGTGATTCTTGGGATACAGAATTCTATCTATAAGATAGATAGTTCTTATAGCACCAGACTTCTGCATTGCAGGAAGAAAGGAGAGAAAAAAGCAAAAGTTATGCTTCCACTGAGTCTACCCCTTTTAAAAAATACTTTCCTAGAATCTCCACACAGTGACTTCTGCTTACATGTCATTGGCCCAGAAACCTTCTGGGAGGCTAGGAAGGCTGAAACATGCAGTTTTGTATTTGTCTGTTTGCTTGTTTATCTGGGACTATTTTTGCCCCAAACAAAATCAGAGTTCCATTAGACAGGAAGAAGAGAATGGATATTGGGTGAGGACAAGCTATGTCTGCAACACATATTTTCTGCTTCTTTGCAGCACAACTGAAAATTACTGACATTTCACAGACACAAAACTAACTACTAAAAAAAGATTAAAGGCAGAAAGAATGATGAGAAAAGAAACCCTTATTAATGTGGTTACATTTCCAAAGAAGGGTTTTGTGACCAGAACACAAATATCCTCACCTCTCAAGAAACTACATCTCTGCCCCCAGTTTCCTTCAAATACCACCTCTCTTGGACCCCACAAGCTCTTTCCAAACAAAGGCCAAAGACAGTGTTTGCCTGGGACCTTTTTCCTCAGGTAATTTTCACCTTGCTTCTTTCATAGCCCATTGGTTGGGCTTGGATAACAAGGGTGTCAGCAGAGGCCATAAGAACCTGGAGATTAGAAGTTCTTCTTCCATTTATCTGCACACTGCATAAGCCTCCTGGATTCTGGCGCCAACCTGGGGTGTGGCAATATTGTCTTATATAGAGGTGAGCAAATAGGGTATTCCACATAGACATGATTTTTTGTCTAAGAGTCATACCTAATGCAAAAGCCTCCTCCATTTTAAAGGATCCTCATTGTTTCTCCACATACCTCTTTGATTATGATCTTTTCAACTTGCTCCTTGCCATTTTCACTCTCTGCATCTCCACCCCTCCATCTTTACAGACTAGTCAAGATGTCTCTCACTAGCATCTGAAAGAGGCAATACCATGTAGTAGTTAAAAGCATCAGCTCTGAAGTCCAACTGCTTGGGTAAAATAATGCCTTCCCTATTCCCTAGTTAAAATAGCCTTGGGCAAGTCATTTAACCTCTCTGTGCCTCAGTTACCCATCTGTAAATGGGGTAATAATATTATTTACTTCATTGGGTTTTTGTCAGGATTAAATGAATTTGGCATAAAATACCTGACGCATAGTAGATTCTCAATAAATATTAACTATTATAATTCAGTCACAGGATTTGACATGGTTGTCCCTCTGCTTAGATCCCCCTTTCCCATTTCTGGTGGCGAAATCCTATTTGTTCTTCCAAAATCACTAAAAAACTATTTTTTTGTGAAGTGTTGCTTGAGTCCCCTAACCCAAATTTTGTATGTAAACCCTAATCTTACACTGATCACTGTGTATTATAACACTGTCACATCTGCTTCCACTAATCTGGGCACTCCTTGAGGGCAGTGGTTAGTGCCTTATTTCTTTATCCCCAGAATCTCACACAGGTCTTAACCCACAATAGACATTTGGTGACTGTTTAGGAATGAATGAATGAATGAGTGATGAATGAATAAGGAATGCAGCAATGAAAACCATATTCTCCCTGTGCCCTAAGTTTCTCAATGACAGAGTTTATAAGTCCTTCTTTCATATTGTCTTAAAATGTATTTCTAAGTCTACCGTTTTGTTCATGTCAATGTGTGGTGTGAGAATGCACTGGGCTAGCTGTCAGCAGAGGGGACTGGTGGTGATGGTGGGTGATGGGGAGGACAGGAGTTGGGTAAGAAGAGCACTAAGTCACCAAGATCTCCAGAGATGTTTTATTCTATTACATTCTTTTTCCATGAGGCATGCTCTTAGAGGTGTTTTTTGGGGGAGAGATGAAGCTTTCAGGGCCTAAAGCAGCTCCTGTTTGTGGAAATCTGTCCCTGATTATGGATAAATAGGCTGAGAACTCAGCCAGAGCAGTCATAAAAAACATACCAGGGCTTATTATAGGCTTATGCTGTTAGATAACCAAGGTCCCAAGAAGAATCAGGTGTAGCTGGTAAGTGCTTTGAACCAGACTGAAGAAAAGGATAGGTCCCTCTCTGATAGTTCCCCTTGTATCCAAAAACTGGGTACTCACACAAAAACAAAAACTTTCAGGATGACTAGAGCACTGGGTGATAAAGGGCAAAATATGAGGCAGAGAAAATTTGCAAAATCAGACTACAATGTGGTTGCTACTCCTCCACAGGCTGCAAAGACTGGTTTTGCCACTGACTCACCATGTGAACTTGGTAAGTCCTTTTCCTTTTCTAGGCCTCTGTCTCCCCATCTCTTCAATAAGGCAGTTAGACCTGACTGATGATCTTTAAGAATCCTTAAAGATCTTTTAAATTGTGGCATAAATAGTGGAATGAGATATCCATAGACCTTTACAAACAGGAGAGATTTCATCTGTCAGGCTTGAAAGAGAGGCTGCCCAGCATGAAGGCAGGGAGCTTGTTGAAGATGGTCCTCTTGAGGGCTCAGTAGGCCTTGAATGTCTAGGTTCCCCAAGAGAGCTGGGGATAATTGTGTGTTCACTCCATAGCCTTTTATCTCTGAGTGCCTCCCCAAGGTAAGACTCTTGCATTGAAGATTCTGGGAGAGGCCCTGGTTAATGAAGGTATTTCTTCCCTGGAAAGATTGGAGTGGTTTTCCCAGCCTGAGAGGGTGATGATTTTCTCACTTAAACCACATTTATTATAAACCTGACAGGAGCTTATTTGGAGAATAATTTAGTTTCTCAAGATAACTAAAAAAAAACCTATTAATAGTGGGAGATAATTCCAAGCAGCTGGCATTTTTTTTTATAGCTCTTTGGAGCTGAAAGGAGTGTGGCCAGAGGGAAACTCAACTCCCAAACTCCAAGGCAAGGCCTGGAACACTTTGTATTTTTTTCTGGGAGTTGCAAGAGGGGGAGCATCCTTGGACTATGAGAAAATGTATAGGAGGATAATAAAGATACCCCCCAAAAAAGATATGAGGAGAAACCCTAGCATCTGATTTTGGAAAAAGGCTTGGGCTACAGAATTGTTGGATTATGACATTTAAAAACTAGAAGGACCTTAAAGAGATTATCTAGATCAAAATCCTCATTTTATAAGTTAACTGAAGCCCAAGGGACAGAGCAACATCCAAATTCATACATATATATATACACACTTACAAACACACTTGATAGTTATGGAATCATAGATGCACAGTGTCCTCAAGCCAAACCTTTGTAAAATATATTATCAAATCTCCCTCATGCTATAAATGGGGACCCAAAGGCCTAGAGAGGAGAAACCATCAACCCAAGGTCACAAACTGATGGTTGCCAGGGGGAAAAGGGTAGGAGGTTGGGCAAAATGGGAGAAGGGGAGTGGGATAAGTAGGCTTCCAGTTATAGAATGAATAAGTCATGGGAATAAAAGGTACAACATAGGGAATATAGTCAATGATATTGCAATAGTATTGCATGGTGACAGATGTTAGCTACATTTGTGGTGAACATAGAATAATGTATAGAGGTGTTGAATCACTATATTGTATACCTGAAACTAATGTAACATTGTATGTTAACAATACAAAAATTTTAAAAAAAGAAAAAGAAAAGAAAAGAAGCCTGCAATGCCAGGCTAAGGGGTTTGGATCTTATCCTGGATGCAATGGAGAGTCATCAAAGAATTTTAAGCAGGGGAGTAAGAGGATTATAGGTTTTTTTTGTTTTATTTTCTTTTAGATGATAATTATGGAAGCAATGTGAAGAATTGGCTGGAGAAAGGGAGGACTAGAAACAGGGAGACCACTTAGAACATTCTGAAGGTCAGAACTGAGTCAGTGGAAAAGATAGGAAAGATATTTAGTCAGTAGAATGAGCAGAATCTGGGTAATATTGAGTTGAGGTGTCTAGCAGTCAGCTTCTGCCATACTAATGCTGCCTAACAATCACAGAATCCTTATTTTTTTACTATATTTCCTTTAATTTAAAGAGTTCAAACATTGTCTTAACTATATTAAAAGAAAAATGTATTTCATGTAAATTATTCTTCACTAAATTATATATTTGATTAACATTTTTTAATTTATTTTTTATTTTCAACAAATTTCATTATCCACCTGCAAAATCAAAAAGAACATTTATTACTTGAAGCATACTTCAGAATACATGGTTCTAAAAGATATATATATAAAACATTCCATCCAAGAAAAAGAGAACACACATTTTCCTCAAGCACACACAGAAAAATTCCCTAGTTAAATCACATAAAAAGAGACACAACAAATATTATAAATTTAAGAAAACTAAAATGATATCAACCATATTTTCCTTTTTTTTTTCATCTTTCAAGTTTTTATTTAAATTCCAGTTAGTTAATATACAGTGTAACTTTAGTTTCAGGTGTAGAATCTAGTGATTCATCACTTCCATAAAACACCCAGTGCTCATCACAAGTGCCCTCCTTAATACCCATCACTCATTTAACCCATACCCCACCCACCTCCCCTCCAGTAACCCTCAGTTTGTTTTCTATAGTGAAGAGTCTGTTTTATGGTTTGCCTTTCATTTTTCTACCCCTATATTCATGTATTGTTTCTTAAATTCCACATATGAGTAAAATCATATGGTATTTGTCTTTCTCTGACTGACTTATTTTGCTTACCATAATATTCTCTAGCTCCATCAATGTCACTGTAAGTGGCAAGATTTCATTCATTTTTATGGCTGAGTAATATGCCATTGCATATATATATATACCACCTCTTCCTTATCCGTTCATTAGTCCATGGACACTTGGGCTCTTTCCATAATTTGGCTATTGTTGATAATGCTTCTATAGACATCAAGGTACATGTATCCCTTTGAATCAGTATTTTTGTATCCTTTGGGTAAATACCTAGTAGTGCAATTGCTGGATTATAAGGTAGTTCTATTTTTAATGTTTCGAGGAACTTCCATACTATTTTCCATAGTGGCTGCACCAGTTTCATTCCAACCAACAGTGTGAGAGAGTTCCCCTTTCTCTGCATCCTCACCAACACCTGTTGTTTCTTGTGCTGTTGATTTTAGCCATTCTGACACGTGTGAGATGATATCTCATTGTAGTTTTGATTTGTAGTTCCCTGATGATCAGTGATGCTGAGTACTTTACATGTGTCTGTAGGCCATCTGTATGTCTTCTTTGGAAAAGTATCCAAGATAGAGAGATGGAATTTCTTTTAAAGCTTAAGAAGTAAATTAAGAAGGACCAACATAGATCCAATTAGAGTCCCATAAGGGAGGAGGAAAAAAATGGACAGGATCAATATATAAAAATAATGGCTACAAATTTTCAAAACTTTTATGAAGGCAAATTTATATATTAAAAGACCAAGGAATATAAAGCAGGATAAATGCAATGAAATCTTCACCAAGTCATATCACTTCTAGCAAATAAAATAAATAAAAAATGTTAAAAGCAATCAGAAGAAAATATATACCAATTGTTCTTAGAAAAATTATCACTTCAAAGATAGCTAACGTTTCTTTTCTTTATTTATTATTATGTTCAGTTAGCCAACAGAGTACATCATTAGTTTTTGATATAGTGTTCAATGACTGATAAGTTGCATGTAACACCCAGTGCTCATCACAACACCTGCCCTCCTTAATACCCACCACCTGGTTATCCCATCCCCCCAACCCCCTCCCTTCTATAGCCCTCAGTTTGATTCCCAGAGTCCAGAGTATCTGATGGTTTGTCTCCCTCTCGGATTTCTTCCCATTCAGTTTTCTCTCCCTTCCCTTATGGTCCTCTGCACTATTCCTTATGTTCCACATATGAATGAAATCATATGATAATTCTCTTTCTCTGTGTGACTTATTTCACTTAGCATAATCACCTCTAGTTCCATCCATGTTGATGCAAATGGTGGGTATTCATCCTTTCTGATGGCTGAGTAATATTCCATTGTATATATGGACCACATCTTCTTTATCCATTCATCTGTTGAAGGCCATCTCGGCTCTTTCCACAGTTTGGCTATTATGGACATTGCTGCTATGAACATTGGAGTGCATGTGCCCCTTCTTTTCACTACATGTGTATCTTTGGGGTAAATACCTAGTAGTGCAATTGCTGGGCCGTAGGGTAGCTCTATTTTTGACGTCTTGAGGAACCTCCATACTGTATTCCAGACTGGCTGTACCAGCTTGCATTCCTACCAGCAGTGTAAGAGGGTTCCCCTTTCTTCACATCCTCACCAACATTTGTTGCTTCCTGTTAATTTTTGCCATTCTAACTGGTGTAAGGTGGTATCTCAATGTGGTTTTGATTTGAAATTCCCTGATGGCTAATGATGATGAACATTTATTCATGTGTTTGTTGGCCATTTGTATGTCTTCTTTGGAGAAGTGTCTGTTCATGTCTTCTGCCCATATCTTGACTGGATTATTTGTTTTTTGGGTGCTGAGGTTGAGAAGTACTTTATAGATCTTGGATACCAGCCCTTTATCCCCTTTATCTGTAATGTCATTTGCAAATATCTTCTCCCATTCTGTAGGTTGCCTTTTAGATCTGTTGGCTGTTTCCTTTGCTGTGCAGAAGCTTCTTATCTTGATGAAGTCCCAAAAGTTCATGCTTTGCTTTTGTTTCCCCTGCCTTTACAGACATGTCTTGAAAGAAGTCTCTGTGGCTGATGTTGAAGAGGTTACTGCCTATGTTCTCCTCTAGGATTTTGATGGATTCCTCTCTCACATTGAGGTCTTTCATCCATTTTGAATTTATCTTTGTGTATGGTGTAAGAGACTGGTTGATTTTCATTCTTCTGCATGTGGCTGTCCAATTTTCCCAGCACCATTTAGTGAAGAGAGTGTCCTTTTTTCCACTGGATAGTCTTTCCTGATTTGTCGAAGATTAGTTGACCATATAGTTGAGGGTCCATTTCTGGGCTCTCTATTCTGTTCCATTGATCTATGTGTCTGTTTTTGTGCCAATACCATGCTGTCTTGATGATCAAAGCTTTGTAATATAGCTTGAGGTCAGGCATTGGGATGCCCCCAGCTTTGGTTTGCTTTTTCAACATTTCCTTGGCGATTTGGGGTATTTTCTGATTCCATACAAATTTTAGGATTGTTTGTTCCAGCTCTGAGAAAAATGTCAATGATATTTTGATAGGGTTTGCACTGAAAGTGTAGATTGTTCTGGGCAGCATAGACATTTTAACGATGTTTATTCTTCCAATCCATGAGCATGGAATGTTTTTCCATCTCTTTGTGTCTTCCTCAATTTCTTTCTTTTTTTTAAATTTTATTTTATTTTATTATGTTATGTTAGTCACCATACAATATATCATTTGTTTTTGATGTAGTGATCCACGATTCACTGTTTTCATATAACACCCAGTGTTCCATGCAGTACATGCCCTCCTTAATACCCATCACCTGGCTAACCCATCCCTACACCCCCCCCTAAAACCCTCAGTTTGTTTCTTGGAGTCCATAGTCTCTCATGATTCGCCTCCCCCTCCAGTTTTCCCCCCTTCATTTTTCCCTTCCTTCTCCTAATGTCCTCCATGCTATTCCTTATGTTCCATAAATAAGTGAAACCTTATGATAATTGATTTTCTCTGCTTGACTTATTTCACTTAGCATAATCTCTTCCAGTTCTATCCATGTTGATGTAAAAGTTGGGTATTCATCTTTTCTGATGGCTGACTAATATTCCATTGTATATGTGGACTACATCTTCTTTATCCATTCGTCTGTTGAAGTGCATCTCCGCTCTTTCCACAGTTTGGCTATTGCAGACATTGCTGCTATGAACATTGGGGTACATATGGCCCTTCTTTTCACTACATCTGCGTCTTTGGGGTCAATACCGAGTAGTGCAAGTGCTGGGTCATAAGGTAGCTCTATTTTTAAATTTTTGAGGAACCTCCACACTGTTTTCCAAAGTGGCTGTACCAACTTGCATTCCCACCAACAGTGTAAGAGGGTTCCCCTTTCTCCACAACCTCTCCAACATTTGTTGTTTCTTGCCATGTCCATTTTTGCTATTCTAACTGGTGTAAGGTGGTATCTCAATGTGGTTTTGATTTGAATTTCCCTGATGGCTAATGTTAATGAACATCTTTTCATGTGTTTCTTAGCCATTTGTATGTCTTCTTTGGAGAAGTGTCTGTTCATGTCTTCTGCCCATTTTTTGACTTGTTTATTTGTTTTTTGGGTTGAGTTTGAGAAGTTCTTTATAGATCTTGGATACCAGCCCTTTATCTGTAGGGTCATTTGCAAATATCTTCCCCCATTCTGTGGGATGCTTCTTTGTTTTGTTGACTGTTTCCTTTGCTGTGCAGAAGTTTTTTATCTTAATGAAGTCCCAAAAGTTCATTTTCGCTTTTGCTTCCCTTGCCTTTGCAGATGTACCTTGAAAGAAGTTGCTGTGGCCAATGTCGAAGAGGTTACTGCCTATGTTCTCCTCTAGGATTTTGATGGATTCCTGTCTCACATTGAGGTCTTTCATCCATTTAAGTTTATCTTTGTGTATGGTGTTAGAGAATGGTCAAGTTTCATTCTTCTGCATGTGGCTGTCCAGTTTTCCCAGCACCATTTATTGAAGAGACTGTCTTTTTCCCATTGCATATTTTTTCCTGCTTGTTTCAAGATTATGTGACCATAGAGTTGAGGGTCCATATCTGGGCTCTCTATTCAGCTCCATTGGTCTATATGTCTGTTTTTGTTCCACTACCATGCTGTCCTGGTGATCACTGCTTTGTAATATAGCTTGAGGTCAGGCATTGGGATGTCCCCAGCTTTGTTTTTCTTTTTCAACATTTCCTTGGTGATTCGGGGTCTTTTCTGATTCCATACAAATTTTAGGATTGTTTGTTCCAGCACTTTGAAAAACATCATTGGAACTTTGATTGGGATGGTGTTGAAGGTATAGATTGCTTTGGGTAGCATAGACATTTTAACAATCCTCAATTTCTTTTGTAAGTGTTTTGTAGTTTCTAGAGTATAGATCCATTATCTCTTTGGTTAGGTTTATTCCCAGGTTATTCCTTATGGTTTTTGGTGCTATTGTAAATGGAATAGATTCCTTAATTTCTTTCTTCAGTACATTGTTAGTGTATAGAAATGCAACAGATTTTTGTGCATTGATTTTGTATCCTACCACATTGTTGAATTTCTGTATGAGTTCTAGTGATCTGGGGGTGGAGTCTTTTGGGATTTCCACATAAAATATCATGTCATCTGTAAAGAGAGAGATTTTGACTTCTTCTTTGCCAATTTGAGTGCCTTTTATTTCTTTTTGTTGTCTCGTTGCTGAGGCTAGGACTTCTAGTACTATGTTGAACAGTAATGGTGAGAGTGGGTATCCCTCTCATTTTCCTGACCTTAAGGGGAAAGCTCTCACTTTTTCCCCATTGAGAATGATATTCGCTGTGGGCTTTTCATAGATGGCTTTTATGATACTGAGGTATGTTCCCTCCATCCCTATACTTTGAAGAGTTTTAATCAGGAAAGGATGCTGTGTTTTGTCAAATGCTTTTTCTGCATCAGTTGAGAGGATCATATGGTTCTTGTTTTTTCTTTTATTAATGTGCTCTATCAAGTTGATTGATTTGTGAATGTTGAACCACCCTTGCATCCAAGGAATAAATCCCACCTGTCATGGTGAATAATCCTTTAAAGGTACTGTTGGATCCTATTAGCTAGGATCTTGTTGAGTATTTTGGAATCCATGTTCATCAAGGAGATTGGTCTGTAATTCTCGTTTTGATGGGGTCTTTGTCTGGTTTTGGGATCAGGGTAATGCTGGCCTCATAGAACAAGTTTGGAAATTTTCCTTTTATTTCTATTTTTTGAAACAGTTTCAGTAGAATAGGTATAAGTATTATTTCTTCTTTAAATGTTTGGTAGAATTGCCCTGGGAAGCCCTGGACTCTTGTTTTTTGGGAGGTTTATGATTACTAATTCAATTTCCTTACTGGTTATTGTTCTGTTCAGATTGTCTATTTCTCCCTATTTCAGTCTTGGTAGTTTATAAGTTTCCAAGAATGCATCCATTTCTTCCAGATTGTTTAATATATTGGCATATAGTTGCTGGTAATAATTTCTTTTTTTTATTTCATTTATTTATTTGTCAGAGAGAGAGACAGAGCACAAGCAGGGGGAGTGGCAGGCAGTGGGAGAGCAGGCTCCCTGCTGAGCAAGGAACCCAATACAGGACTGAGTCCCAGGACCTTGGGATCATGATCTGAGCTGAAGGCATCCTCTTAACCAACTGAGCCACCCTGGTGTCACTGCTCATAAAAATTTCTAATAATTATTTCTATTTCCTTGGTATTACTCATTATCTCTCCCTTTTCATTCATGATTTTATTAATTTGAGTCCTTTCTCTTTTCTTTTGGATAAGTCTGGCCAGAGGTTTATTGATCTTATTAATTTTTTCAAAGAACCAGCTTCTAGTTTCATTGATCTGTTCTACTGTTTTCTGGTTTCTATTTTATTGATTTCTGCTCTAATCTTTATTATTTTCTTCTCTTGTTTGGTTTAGGTTTTATTTGCTGTTCTTTCTCCAGGTCGTTAGGTGTAAGGTTAGGTTGTGCATTTGGGATTTTTCAAATTTTTTGAGAGAGGCTTGGATGCCTATGTATTTCCCTCTTAGGACTGCCTTTGCAGTATCCCATAGGTTTTGAACCGATGTATTTTCATTCTCATTAGTTTCAATGAATTGTCTAACTTCTTCTTTAATTTCCCAGTAGACCCAATTGTTCTTTAGCAGTATGCACTTTAACTTCCAAGTGTTTGAGTTCCTTCCAAATTTCTTCTTGTGGTTGAGTTCCAGTTTCAAAGCATTGTGGTCTAAAAATATAGCAGGGAATAATATCAATCTTTTGGTATCAGGTGAGACCTTATTTGTTACCCAGTAACAAATCTATTCTGGTCTATTCTGGAGAAAGTTCCATGTGCACTCAAGAAGAATGAATAGTCTCATGTTTCAGGACAGAATGTTCTATATATATCTAAAATTCCATCTGGTCCAATGTGTCATTCAAAGTTCTTGTTTCAGGTAACCTGGGTAGCTCAGTCAGTTAAGCCACTGCCTTTGTCTCAGGTCATGATCCCAGGGTCCTGAGATCAAGTCCCGCATCAGACTCCTTGCTCAGTGGGGAACCTTCTTCTCCCTCTACCTGCCACTCCCCCTGCTTGTGCTCCCTCCCTCTCTCTCTCTCTGATGAATAAATAAGTAAAATCTTAAAAAAAGCTCTTGTTTCTTGGGGGGAGAGAAAAGACGGCAGAGGAGTAGGGGACCCTATTTCAACTGGTCCCTGGAATTGAACTGGATATCCACCAGGCCACTCTGAGCACCCACGAAATCAGCCTGAGATGTAAGAAGATCTGGATCTCTACAAACAGAATATCGCAGGTGGTTGGTTTCGAGGTATGAAGCGGGGAGCCGTGATTCTGCAGGCAGATATCAGAGGATAAACGGCAGCAGGAGGGTGCCTGGCCATGGGGATCCTACACCGCTGGTGAGCGACAGCCTCGCTCACTGGGGACGGAGCACAGACTCGCAGACCAGTAGTGGTGGGGAAAGGACTTCAGGGCAGCCCCCAGGATGGAAAACTGGAGCAGCAGGGTCGCAAGTGGGAACTGGGAGTGGCTGGCGGTTTTAGAAGCACAAAGGGCAGAGACGTGCTCTGACCTGGAGGCAGGACTGGGAGCCTTGTGGAGGGGCGCACAACCCAGGACGCTGCAGTTTATAGCAGCACGGACAGAAACGGAGACAGTGTGGCCTGGAGAGCTCACTGAAGAGCAGACTGAGGTCTCTCTGCTCTGAGGCAGAGGGTTGGAAACGGTCTCTTCTGCTCTGACTCTCAGAAGAGACGTGGAAAGCCACCAGGGAAAACCGCCAGAGAACAAAAGCCCCCAAAACTGATTCCCACTGAGCGCATCCCCCACCACAGAGGGGCAGGGCAACTCTGCCCAAACAGGGTTCCCTGAGTAACAGCGTGGCAGGCCCCTCCCCCAGAAGACAGGCTGGGAAAACAAGAGGTCAGCAACCCTAAGGTCCCAAGAAAACAGGTGCATCTTGCTTGGGTTCTGGTCAATAATTTGGACTCTATACATTCCCTCAAACATCCATCAACAGAATGACTAGGAGGAGGAACCCCCAATATAGAAAAGACTCAGAGATTACGACTTATGCTGCAGATTTACAAATGGATGCAGATATAACCAAGATGTCGGCGATGGAATTCAGGCTAGCAATTGTGAAGATAATAGCTAGAATGGAGAAATCAATTAATGGCAACAGAGAGTCTCTAAGGGCAGAAATGAAAGCTGAATTGGCAGAACTTAAAAATGCTATAAATGAGGTCCAATTCAATCTAGATAATCTAACAGCTGGGGTAAGTGAGGCAGAAGAACGAATAAGTGACCTGGAAGACAATATAATAGATAAAAAGGGAAAAAAGAAGGCCAGGGAAAAACAACTCAGAATCCATGAAAATAGAATCAGAGAAATAAGTGAAACCATGAAGCATTACAATGTCAGAATCATTGGAATCCCGGAGGGAGTGGAGAGAATGAGAGGACTAGAAGATGTATTTGAGCAAATTGTAGCTGAGAACTTCCCTAATCTGGGGAATGAAACAAACATTCGCATCCTATAGGCAGAGAGGACCCCTCCCAAGATCAAGGAAAACAGGCCAACACCCCGGCATGTAATAGTAAAACTTGCAAATCTTAGAACCAAGGAAACCATCTTAAGGACAGTTAGGGGGAAGAGATTCCTTACGTACAGAGGGAGGAACATCAGAATAATGTCAGACCTATCCAGAGAGACCTGGCAAGCCAGAAAGGGCTGGCAAGACATATTCCGAGTACTAAATGAAAAGAACATGCAGCCAAGAATACTTTATCTGGCAAGGCTGTCATTTAGAATGGATGGAGAGATGCAGAGCTTCCACGACCGGCAGAAACTGAAAGAATATGTGACCACTAAGCCAGCCTTGCAAGAAATATTAAGGGGGGTTCTATAAAAGGAGAAAGAACCCAAGAGTGATAAACAACAGAAATTTACAGGAACAGTCTATAAAAACAACATCTTCACAGGCAACATGATGACAATAAATTCATATCTTTCAATAATCACTCTCAACGTGAATGGCCTAAATGCTCCCATAAAATGGCACAGGGTTGCAGATTGGATAAAAAGACAGGACCCATCCATATGCTGTCTACAAGAGATTCATTTTAAACCTAAAGATACATTCAGACTGAAAGTGAAGGGATGGAGATCCATCTTCCATGCCAGCAGACCTCAAAAGAAAGCTGGGGTAGCAATTCTTATATCAGACAAATTAGATTTTAAACTAAAGTCTGTAATTATTGACACAGAAGGACACTGTATCATTCTTAAAGGGTCTATCCAACAAGAAGATCTAACAACTGTAAATATCTATGCCCCCAACATGGGAGCAGCCATCTACATAAGTCAACTGTTAACCAAAATAAAGAGTCATGTTGATAACAATACGTTAATTGTAGGAGACCTCAATACTCCACTCTCAGCAATGGACAGATCATCTAAGCAGAAAATCAACAAGGAAACACGAGCTTTGAATGACACACTGGACCAGATGGACCTCATAGATATATACAGAACATTCCACCCTAAAACAACAGAATACTCATTCTTCTCGAGCGCACATGGAACTTTCTCCAGAATAGACCACATACGGGGTCACAAATCAGGTCTCAACTGATACCAAAAGATTGAGATTATTTCCTGCATATTTTCAGACCACAATGCTTTAAAACTGAACTCAATCGCAAGAAAAAATTTGGCAGAAATTCAAACACTTGGAAACTAAAAACCACTCTGCTCAAGAATGTTTGGGTCAACCAGGAAATCCAAGAACTTAAGCAATTCATGGAAATCAATGAGAACGAAAACACATCGGTCCAAAAACCTATGGGATACTGCAAAGGCGGTCCTAAGGGGGAAATACATAGCCATCCAAGCCTCACTCAAAAAAATAGAAAAATCCCGAATTCACCAACTAACTCTACACCTTAAAGAACTGGAGAAAAAGCAAAAAACAATGCCTAAGCCATGCATTAGAAGATAAATAATTCAGATTAGAGCAGAGATCAATGAATTAGAAACCAGAAACACAGTAGATCAGATCAAGGAAACTAGAAGCTGGTTTTTTGAAAGAATTAATAAGATTGATAAACCACTGGCCAGACTTATCCAAAAGAAAAGAGAAAGGACCCAAATTAATAAATGATGAATGAAAGGGGAGAGATCATGACTAACACCAAGGAAATAGAAACAAGTATTAGAAATTATTATCAACAACTATATGCCAATAAACTGAGCAATCTGGATGAAATGGAGGCCTTCCTGGAAACCTATAAGCTGCCAAGGCTGAAACAGGAAGAAATTGACAACCTGAATAGGCCAATAACCAGTGACGAGATTGAAGCGGTGATCAAAAACCTTTCAAAAAACAAGAGTCCAGGGACTGATGGAGTCCCTGGGGAATTCTACCAAACATTCAAAGAAATAATACCTATTCTACTGAAGCTGTTTCAAAAAATAGAAACAGAAGGAAAACTTCCAAACTCATTCTATGAGGCCAGCATTACCTTAATCCCCAAACCAGGCAAAGACCCCATCAAAAAGGAGAATTTCAGACCCATATCCCTGATGAATATGGATTCCAAAATCCTCAACAAAATCCTAGCTAATAGGATCCAACAATACATTAAAAGGATCATCCACCATGACCAAGTGGGATTTATCCCCAGGATGCAAGGGTGGTTCAACATTCACAAATCAATCAATGTGATAGATCACATTAATAAGAGGAGAGAGAAGAACCATATGGTCCTCTCAATTGATGCAGAAAAAGCATTTGACTAAATACAGCATCCTTTCCTGATTAAAACTCTTCAGAGTATAGGGGAAGAGGGAACATTCCTCAAGTTCATAAAATCCATCTATGAAAAACCCACAGCGAATATCATCCTCAATGGGGAAAAGCTGAGAGCCTTTCCCTTAAGATCAGGAACACATCAAGGATGCCCACTCTCAACACTGTTGTTCAACATAGTACTAGAAGTCCTAGCAACAGCAATCAGACAACAAAAAGAAATAAAAGGTATTCAAATTAGCAAAGAAGAAGTCAAACTCTCTCTTTTCGCAGACGACATGATACTTTATGTGGAAAACCCAAAAGACTCCACCCCCAAATTACTAGAACTCATACAGCAATTCAATAATGTGGCAGGATACAAAATCAATGCACAGAAATCAGTTGCTTTCTTATACACTAACAACGCAACTGTAGAAAGAGAAATTAGAGAAACGATTCCATTTACAATAGCACCAAAAACCATAAGATACCTCGGAATAAACCTAACCAAAGAGGTAAAGGATCTATACTCTAGGAACTACAGAACACTCATGAAAGAGATTGAAGAAGACACAGAAAGATGGAAAAATATTCCATGCTCATGGATCGGAAGAATAAACATTGTTAAAATGTCTATGCTACCCAGAGCAATCTATACCTTCAATGCCATCCCGATCAAAATTCCAAAGACATTTTTCAAAGTGCTGGAACAAACAATCCTAAAATTTGTATGGAATCAGAAAAGACCCCGATTCACCAAGGAAATGTTGAAAAAGAAAAACAAAGCTGGGGACATCCCAATGCCTGACCTCAAGCTATATTACAAAGCTGTGATCACGAAGACAGCATGGTACTGGCACAAAAACAGACACATAGACCCATGGCACAGAATAGAGAACCCAGATATGGACCCTCAACTCTATGGTCAAATAATCTTTGACAAAGCAAGAAAAGACATACAGTGGAAAAAAGACAGTCTCTTCAATAAATGGTGCTGGGAAAATTGGACAGCCACATGCAGAAGAATGAAAATTGACCATTCTCTAACACCATACACAAAGATAAACTCAAAATGGATGAAAGACCTCAATGTGAGACAGGAATCCATCAAAATCCTAGAGGAGAACATAGGCAGTAACCTCTTCGGCATTGCCCACAGCAACTTCTTTCAAGATACATCTCCAAAAGCTAGTGAAATAAAAGCAAAAATGAACTTTTGGGACTTCATCAAGAGAAAAAGCTTCTGCACAGCAAAGGAAACAGTCAACAAAGCAAAGAGGCAACCCACGGAATGAGAGAAGATATTTGCAAATGACACTACAGATAAAGGGCTGGTATCCAAGATCTATAAAGAACTTCTCAAACTCAACACCCCAAAAACAAATAATCAAGTCAAAAAGTGGGCAGAAGATATGAAAAGACACTTCTCTGAAGAAGACATACAAATGGCTAACAGACACATGAAAAAATGTTCATCATCAGTAGCCATCAGGGAAATTCAAACCAAAACCACATTGAGATACCACCTTACACCAGTTAGAATGGCAAAAATGGACATGGCAAGAAACAACAAATGTTGGAGAGGTTGTGGACAAAGGGGAACCCTCTTACACTATTGGTGGGAATGCAAGTTGGTACAGCCACTTTGGAAAACAGTGTGGAGGTTCCTCAAAAATTTAAAAATAGAGCTACTCCATGACCCAGCAATTGCACTCCTGGGTATTTACCCCAAAGACACAGATGTAGTGAAAAGAAGGGCCATATGCACCCCAATGTTCATAGCAGCAATGTCCGCAATAGCCAAACTGTGGAAAGAGCCGAGATGCCCTTCAACAGATGAATGGATAAAGAAGATGTGGTCCATATATACAATGGAATATTACTCAGCTATCAGAAAGGATGAATACCCAACTTTTACATCAACATGGATGGGACAGGAAGAGATTATGCTAAGTGAAATAAGTCAAGCAGAGAAAGTCAATTATCATATGGTTTCAGTTATTTGTGGAACATAAGGAATAGCATGGAGGACATTAGGAGAAGGAAGGGAAAAATGAAGGGAGGGAAATCGGAGGGAGAGATGAACCATGAGAGACTATGGACTCTGAGAAACAAACAGGGTTTTAGAAGGGAGGGGGGTGGGGACATGGGTTAGCCCGGTGATGGGTATTAAGAAGGGCACGTATTGCGTGGAGCAATGGGTGTTATACGAAAACAATGGATCGTGGATCACCACATCAATAACCAATGATGTATTGTATGGTGACTAACATAACATAAAAGAAAAAGCTCTTGTTTCTTTGTTGATCTTCTGCTTAGATGATCTGTCTATTGCTGAGAGAGGAGTGTTGAAGTCTTCTACTCTTAATGTATTATTATCCATTTGTTTCTTTATTTTGGTAATTAATTGGTTTATGTAATTGGCTGCTCCCATGTTGGGGGCATAGATATTTACAATTGTTAGATCTTCTTGTTGGATAGACCCTTTAAGTATGATATAGTGTCCTTCTACATCTCTTCCTATGTTCTTTGGTTTAAAATCTAATTTGTCTGATATGAGGATTGCTACCCCAGCTTTCTTTTGAGGTCCATTAGTGTGGTAAATAGTTCTCCATCCCCTCACTTTCAATCTGGAGGTGTCTTCAGTTTCAAAATGAGTTTCTTGTAGACAGCATATGGATGGATCTTGCTTTTTATCCAATCTGAAACCCTGTGTCTTTTATGGGAATATTCAGCCCATTTACATTCAGAGTAACTATTGAAAGATATGAATTTAGTGTCATTCTATTCTCTGCAAAGTCCCTGTTTCTGTTGATTGTCTCTGTTTCCTTCTGGTCTGTTAGATTCTTGGGGTCTCTCTTCCCTTACAGAATCCCCCTTAATATTTCTTGTAGGGCTGGCTTGGTGGTTACATATTCTTTCAGTTTCTGCCTGTCCTGGAAGTTCTTTATCTTTCTGTCTGTTCTGAATGACAGCCTTGCTAGATAAAGTATTCTTGGCTGCAGTTCTTCTCATTTAGTACCCTGAATATGTCTTGCCAGCCCTTTCTGGCCTGCCAGGTTTCTGTGGACAGGTCTGATGTTATTCTGAAGTTCCTCTTTCCATATGTAAGGAAACTCCTCTCCCTAGCTATTCCTAGAATAGTTTTCTTGGTTGTAAGATTTGCCAGCTTCAATATTATATATCGGGTATTGATCTATTTTTATTGATTTTTTGGGAGGGGTCCTCTCTGCCTCTTGGACACAAATGCTTGTTTCCTTCCCCAGATTAGGGAAGTTCTCAGCTATAATTTGCTCAAATATACCTTCTAGACCTCTCTCTCGCTCCAACCCCTTGGGGATCCAAATAATTCTGACATTGGAACATTTCATGGCATCATTAATCTCTCCAAACCTTTTTTCATGTGCTACTTCCTGCCTATCTCTGTTTTCCTCAACTTCTTTCCTTTCCATCAGCTTATCTTCTAGATGACTGATTCACTCTTCTGCCTCATTTACCCTGGTTGTTAGAGTATCCAGTTTAGACTGCATCCGATTCATAGCATTTTTAGTTCAGCCTGATTAGATCTCATTTCTGCCCTTAGAGATTCTATATGTCACTAATGCTTTTTTTCAAGACTAGCTATTGATTTTATGACTGCTATCCTGAATTCTATCTCTGACATCTTGCTTATATCCATATCCATTAGTTCTGTGGCAGAGGACATTGTCTCTGGTTCTTTTTTTTGTTGAGAGTTCCTCCTCCTAGTCATTCTGTTGAAGGATGGTTGAGTGAATGAGCAGAGTCCAAAATATCAACCACGACCCAAGCAAGATGCACCTGGCAAAATCTGGAGTGGTCAGAAGCCACCACTGAAAAACAAAGCCAAAATGAAACACAAGAATAAAATTTAAAAATTAAATTAAAAAAATGAAAAAGAAGAAAAGGGTGAGGGGAAGGGGGACTATAATCTCTCAGTGTGGACAAAGCTGGATGTTCCAGTTGTTCCTGGGTGTATTTTGGTCTGTGTGTTAGAGGACACTACATCCTAAAATTACAAGGAAAGTAAAACTTACATATATATAAAGGTAAAATTGAATAGAGTGAAAAAAGGGCTAAAATGAGGCATATAACTATAAAAATATAGGTGTGAAAAAATACAAGTTAAAAAGTGACTATGAAATATAAGTTGATATAATAAACATCTAGTTGAAATGAGGAAAAGGTTAAAAAAAAACAGAGAAAAAGCATAAGAAAAAGAAAAAAAAAGTAAAGGAGTGTTTTATCTGAAAAATAAACAAGTCATGAGGCTTTCCCCTGACGTTGGGATTTAAAGTCTTATGATATCCATAGGGTTGTCATTCACCTGTTCTGCCAGCCTGTCTTCTGGGGGAGGGGCCTGCCATGCTGTTTCTCAGGTAACCTTGCCTGCTGGAGTTTCCCCACCCCCTGTCAGGGGGATGGGCTTAGTAGAAACCGGTCTTCTGTGTGGCTTTTGTTCCCTGGAGGGTTTCTGTTCCTCTTCAGAGGATCAGAGCAAAAATGGCCACACCCAAATCTCTGGCCCAGAGCAGAAAAATCGCAGTCTGCTCTCTTTAATAAGCCTTCCAGGACAAACAGTCTCCACTTCTGTATGCCCCATGGAAAACTGCAGCCTCCCATGGTGCGAGCCCACTGCAACCCTTTAAAAGGTAGTTCCAGGGGCTGGGGAGTGCCACTGCCCTTTTTGATTCTAAAACCATGAGTGGCCACGGGCTCGTGCTGGCACCTGAAGCTCTGTATCATGTCCGGGTGCCCCTCTAAAGCCCTTTTTGGGCTGCTACCACCCTGTGAGTTTTTGTTTAGTCAGGTGCAGGTTCCGGGCTTTTTCAGGCTGCCCAGGAAAAGAGAGGTTACTGACAGGCCTGGCTTGCAGTTTATGGCATTCTGAGCTGTGAGTCCCTTCCTGGGCTCACTGACCATAACCTGCTTCCTGGCTCCACTGCTCAGGCACTCTGCCAGCCCAGGAAGCCCCTTATGCTCTGTGGCTCTTCATATCCTGAGACCACAATGCCCCACCTAGAATTCTTCATTTTCATTTCCAGAGCCCCTTTCAGAGAGGGATGTCTCTCACTAGAGCAGATTTCTAAGGGTTCTGATTTTATGCTCCAGTGTTATATCACTTTCCAGGAGCCAGCTTATGGAAGCTCTCTCCCCCTTCTGTTTATCTTCCGATATTTCCCCTCAGATTCATGACTCTGCACATCCTACCTTGCGAAAAGCAGTCACTTTTCTGCTTGTAGAGATCCAGATATATATTCTTACATCTCAGGCTGATTTTGTGGGTTTTCAAAATGATTTGATAGATATCCAGCTAAATTCAGGAGACCAGGTGAAATGGGGTCCCCTACTCCTCTGCCATCTTGCTTCCCTCTAGCTAGCTTTTCAACAACAAGGTGAGAATGGATTTATATCTTTGTTGTGCTAAGAGAACAATGAAAGAAAACAAACAAAATCCATCAACTCAGGATTTTATATCTAGCAAAGGAATCTTTGAAAATCAGAATAAACGTATTTTTAGCAAACAAAAAATGAAAGTTTGTCACCAAAAGATCCATACTAAAGGAAGATGTAAAGAATGTTCTTCCAGCATAAGTAAAATAATCCCAGGTAGAATGTCTGAGAAACAATAAAAAATGAGAATGAAAGAAGTTATAAATATATTGATAAATCAAAATGAATAATAATTGTATAAAACTACCATAATAACACCATAAAAACACACCATAATAACAGTGATAACAACAACAACATCTTGTGTGTTTAAAAGAGAGACAAATCTAACATACGTGACAAAATTCAAATATGTCAGTAGTGGGCCATAAAACTATGGTGCTCTAAGGTCCTCATATCTTTCAGGTGAATGGTAAAGATAATGACTAATCTTTTTATTTTTCTTCTTATTTTTTTTACTTTTTAATGACTAGTCTTTTAAAAGTCAAGACTAGCTTTAAAATTCTCTAGTATAAGGGCGCCTGGGTGGCTCAGTCGTTAAGCGTCTGCCTTCAGCTCAGGTCATGATCCCAGCGTCCTGGGATCGAGCCCCACATATTGCTCCCTGCTCAGCGGGAGGCCTGCTTCTCCCTCTCCCACTCCCCCTGCTTGTGTTCCTTCTCTCGTTTTGTTTCTCTCTGTCAAATAAATAAATAAAATCTTTTAAAAAGTAAAATAAAATAAAATTCTCTAGTATAGCAGTGAAAGAAATAGAGATAGAGAATTTAACTTCCTAGCAGAGTGAGAAAATGCAAAGAGAAACATGTATAATAACCTAAAAAAAACAACAACAAAAAGAAACTGAAAAAGTAAAACAATTAGAAAGCATAAAATAAGCTGTGGAAAATCCAAAAATATCAGTATTACAATAAAAAATGACTTAGTACTCCATGTAATTTAAAAGACAAAAAAATCTGTCGATGGACATCTTGGCTCTTTCCACAGATGAATGGATAAAGAGGATGTGGTATATATATACAATGGAATATTATGCAGCCATCAAAAGGAATGAAATCTTGCCATTTGCAACGACGTGGATGGAACTGGAGGGTGTTATGCTGAGTGAAATAAGTCAATCAGAGAAAGACATGTATCATATGAACTCACTGATATGAGGAATTCTTAATCTCAGGAAACAAACTGATGGTTGCTGGAGTGGTGGGGGGTGGGAGGGTTGGGGTGGCTGGGTGATAGCATTGGGGAGGGTATGTGCTATGGTGAACGCTGTGAATTGTGCAAGACTTTTGAATCACAGATCTGTACCTCTGAAACAAATAATACATTATATGTTAAAAAAAAAAGAAGATAGCAGGAAGGGAAGAATGAAGGGGGGGAATCGGAGGGGGAGATGAACCATGAAAGACTATGGACTCTGAAAAACAAACTGAGGGTTCTAGAGGGGAGGCGGGTGGGAGGATGGGTTAGCCTGGTGATGGGTATTAAAGAGGGCACGTTATGCATGGAGTACTGGGTGTTATACGCAAACAATGAATCATGGAACACTACATCAAAAACTAATGATGTAATGTATGGTGATTAATATAACATAATAATAAAAAAAATTAAAAAATAAAATAAAAAATAAAAAAATAAAAGACAAAAAAGCTCAGATTAAATTTTAAGACTAATTATAAGATACATATATACAACATAAGGAAAAAATACATTCCAGACAAATGTTAACCAACAAGAATATTGTATAGCTATAGTCATAGCAAACAAAAAATAAACAGAAGCATTACTGAACATAAAGATGACTTTATACTGAAAGAAGTTTTAGCTCACTGTGATGACACACCATATTTCATCAAATCAAGAGTTACATAAATTGTAGGATACATAGATATGTGCTAAATTAAAAGAATATAGCTAATTATTATTGTAAGACACCATCAATTATAAGACACATATTGATTTCAGAAATGTGAAAATAAGGAAGAATTGTAAATCTTAGAATAGATGAAATAAGGTAAAACTTTTAAATTTGTTTTAAATTTGTATCAAATTTTGTATCAAAACATTTACAATAAACATTGACAAACATAAAGAATAATAAACCCATCATGACTGTGAGTGATTTTAACTTCTCTCACAATAACACAGAACAAGCAGGTAAAATATCAGTAATGATATGAAGGTTTTGATCAACATAATTGACAAGCATATGCAAAAAGATAAACATACCAATTTATTTATACCTACATCTATATATAAAACAATGTATATATATATATGTCCACCTATATATGTGTATGTATATTTTTATATATTTAATGTATATGTGTATATATTTATATACACATCTATAATTACATATATATATAATTGCTGAATATGCATTCTTTTCAAGACCACATGGAATATTTCTTAAAAATGATCACACATTGGTAAATTTTAAAGCATTGATACCATACAGGCCATATTCTCTAATGCCAACAAAATTTAGACAATATTCATAATATATTTTTAAAAACCATAATTCCATGTATGCTAGAAAAATCCTCATGAATTTAGAAACTAAGAAACATAATTCTAAATAACTCATTGGTAAAAGAAGATAATAATGGATAATAGAAGATATTTAGATCTTGATAATGATAGCAATGTTACACATAAAAATTGTGAGATTTGAAAAATCTTTACAGCAAATTTTATAGCCTTAAATGCTTATATTAGAAAAAAAAAAGGTTAAAATTTAATGAACTAACCATTCAATTTAAGAAGTTAAAAAAAGGCAACAGAATAAAGCCAAAGTAGAAGAAAGGAAGAACTAAAGATAATTGAAATTAATAAAACGAACTAAATACACAGAGTATCAGCAAAGTCAAAGATTGTTGAAAAGACTAGTAATATGAACAAGTCTCTGGCAACATACATAAAAGAAACAACAAAGAAACAATTGTAAGAATGAAGAAGTGTAATAGTTACAGATGCAAAACATTAAAAGATAATAATATATTGAGTTTATGCTAAAATTTGAAAATTTAGATGACATGGACAAATTCTTAAAAATATATAACTTACTGAAATGGAATAAACTAGAAACAGAATATCTAAATAATTTTATAACAATTAGAGATAATAAATCTGTTATTTAAATTATCCTTCCCCACCCCACCACAAATACTGTAGATCAGACAATTTTACTGGACAGTCCTAATAAACATTTGAGGAAAAAATATATATAATTTGAGACAACTATATTCTTATAGTATAATAAGAAATATATTTGATCCTTATCCTCTATTCCTCACAGAGAGCTCCTAAAACTTTTGGAATTCCCTGAGTGATAGGAATATCTTTTGTTATTCATAA
This sequence comes from Phoca vitulina, assembly GCF_004348235.1. Taxonomy (NCBI): domain Eukaryota; kingdom Metazoa; phylum Chordata; class Mammalia; order Carnivora; family Phocidae; genus Phoca; species Phoca vitulina. The sequence continues at coordinate 3,711,129 of NW_022589780.1, read as the reverse complement.
TGAGCCCCTTTAAACACATCTGAGTTTATGCTAATAAGGTGACTTAGGGTGGGGCCCTTAGATAGCCGCAAGATGGGGCTGGTCACCAGAAACTAGTTTGGCTGCCCATCACTCAAAAGACCAGTACTCAAGAGATGAGCTTTGATTGGAAAGGAATATGAGCTTTAATCAGGAGGCTGGCCACATGGGGAGAAGGCAGACACTTGACTAAAGGCCAACTCCTAGGTTTCTGCCTGGCCCAGAGATTTTTAAAGGGGTTTAATCAGTTAAGAGCGTGCAGTGGTCTGTGACATACCTTTTTTTAAAAAAACATTTTATTTATTTGTCAGAGAGAGAGAGAGATCACAAGCAAGGGGGAGGGTAGAAAGAGAAGCAGACTCCCCACTGAGCAGGGAGCCCAATGTAGGACTCGATCCCAGGACCCTGAGATCATGACCAGAGCCCAAGGCAGCCGCTTAACTGACTGAGCCACCCAAGCACCCTGTGACATTTCTTGATTACATGTAGACTCAATGATGTCAGCTACAGAGTTATCTCCATGCTCAGAGGTTGTGCAAGAAGTTCTAGCTCTTTGGTGCCCAGGGGAGTTGTGCAAGAAGGTCAGGTTCCTTGGTACCCATGGGTTGTGCAAGAGTACTCTGTTCTTTCTGCAAAGTAGGACAAAGTCTACAGATGTGCAAAGGTATGTCAGTAAAGTCATTTGTGTGCCTTAAAAAAGAAAAACATTTTGCTAAAAGATTGCTTGGCTAATCAGAAAGCTAAGTGGGCTTCAAACAGACTTGCTGTCCTCTGTGGCCTGGGGATGTTCTGGTCCTTTATTCCCCAAGGCACAGTGGTCTTCAAGTCTCAAAGAAAGTAAATTAGTTCTGTTACAGATGAAAGACCTTAAGTCAGTCAGCAAGCAAGCAAGGAGTATGTTAACTTTAAGTAAGTTAGCCCTTAAGACCAGCTAGAGTGCTGTGATAATTAGAGGGTTTGAACTTTTGGCCCAACCCACCAATCTTCAGGAAGAGGAGGGGTTCTGTTTGGAGTTTCTCCAAGGAAGAATGCACTCATTGGTGGGTGCAATTTTTGTTCTCCATCTACCTTGCTAGTGTCCCACAGCCAAGATTTCACCCAGCCCTGATCAAGTAGATAAAGTCTGCAGACTTGCTCTGCCCCTGTGATCTCCCACAGGCCCCTTGAAGCCAGTGGAACTGCCCCACCCCCAGGCACACCTTTAGTCCTGCTGTAACTCACATGCTCACTCTGGCCCAGGCTTCCTTGTCACCCTGCTGCAGCCAGTGGGCTTGCACCTGACCCCAGGCTCGCTCAAAGCCCAAAGCCCTGCTGAAGCTGGCTGTGTTGGCCTGCTCCCACATGCTCCCATAGCTTTGCCATAGCCAGCAGGACTCTCTTGCCCTGGGCACCCCCATAGTTCCACTGAAAGCCAACAGCCTTGCCTGGACTCAGGCTCCCCCATGGCCCTGCTGAAGCTTGCAAGCCTGCCCTGACCCCAAGCTCCTTGGTGCTCCTGCTGAAGCTGACAGGCCTGCTCCAGCCCTAGGCTCCCAAAAGCCTATGCAGAAGCCAGCAGACTTGTGCATTCCACAAAGGGGACACCACTTAAACACCTGGCTCTGGTGACCAGGAGCACTTACATTGCTGAGCACCAGGGGACTGAAACAATTGGCAAAGTAGTTCTTGACAGGCTAACTACCCAGGGCACAACACAGCAGACTGAAACACATCCCCAGTCCTCCTGTGAAAAGGGCCTATTTACTTGTCCTAGAGCTCAGCCTGAGGGGCAGATTTCAGGTTAATCAAGTCTAGATGTTACAGAGGAGCTTTTAGAGAATATAGGCCAAGGGACACCTGTTTTGCATTCTCCCTAGGCCTCCCTACAGCTTGCTGGTACTGCTCAGAAAGGAGCTTATAAACTCATCTGGAGCCCCAGTTGTTGCAACTGTTGCCCAAGGGCCACCTTTAAATTACCTGGTCTGAAGACCAGCAGGGGTTATAATTGTAAAGTATGTTTGCATACTTTAGAAGCTGCTGCTGGTGAGTCTGCTTGAAATCAGCCTGAAATTACATGCTGTTATCCCTCCCTTTGGAACACTGACAGGTTTTGGCATAACCTCAACAAGTGAGACCTATCAAGAATAAATCAGGCTACTGAGAAATATGAAAGTATGAAAAATAGTGAGGCCAAGGAGTAATGAGGTGCCACACATAAGTGAAGAAGTCTTCTTGGAAGGGATCTTCCAGTCTCAGGTATCAGAGCAGGCATCAGGTAGATCAGAAACTACCTAACCAAAGTCCTTACCAAATTCCTGACCTAGAAAATCATGAAATATAATAAAAATGGTTGTTTGAAGTCACTAAGTTTTGGGGTGGCTTGTTAAGTAGCAATAGATAACCAGAGCAATATTATACCCCTTTGTCCTACATAATGGTTTTATCCTTTAACTCCACTTTTTCCAACAATAACATTTCTCCTTTAGTATGTCAAAACATTTTTTTTAAATTCTCCTTTTCACCTTTTTTTTTTTTTTTTAAATGTTTCTCATAAGCATCATAGTTTGTGTCTTAATCCAATATTACAGATTCTCTTTTGCTTGGAGAATTCAGTTCTTTAAATTTTTAAAAAAATATATTTATTTATTTGACAGAGAGAGAGCATGCACAAGTAGGGGGAGTGGCAGGCAGAGGGAGAAGCAAGCTTCCCACTGAGCGGGGAGCCCTATGCGGGTCTCGATCCTAGGACTCCAAGATCATGACCTGAGCCAAAGGCAGACACTTAACAAACTAAGCCACCCAGGTGCCCTGTTTGTTTACATTTATGTTGATAACTGAGACTTGGTTAATACTTCTATCTTTTTAAATATTTATTATACCTTGTTGTCATTTCCTCTTCTCTTTCTTTCTTTGGCTGACTCACTTTTCCCCTTTCCTTAATTTTTCTGGTTTTGTCAGCTTTCATTTATTCCCATTTTCCCCAATGTTATTTTGAAAGTTCTACTAGTTTTTTAAATTCAGTTTTGATAATGGCTTCATTTTCATGTCTCACAACCTTAATTTTCTCTATTACTATTAATTGATATTTAATAACTGTATTTTTGCCAGGATGCTTTACTTACCCATAACCCTCTTCTCACCCATAGACTAAATTGGGACCTTTGCTCACTTAAACTTCCCTATTACCCAAGATTCATCTTTCTCTGCACTCTGACACAAACTGCCATCAGCCACATCGACTACCAATAGCAACAAGAAGAACAAAAATAACTACTACAGTGATTGCAAAGACTTTTAGACGTTTTAATTCCAGGTAATCATTATGTTTTCCTTATATCATTTTCATGACTCTTCTGTTTCAACAATCTTTAATTAACATTTAAATATTTTTGGCAGTATAGTATCATTACTCACTTAACATTAATTATATACACACACATTACAAGATTAATTGCTAACTACTCTTTTTTTTTTAAAGATTTTATTTATTTATTTGACAGAGAGAGAGAGGGAACACAAGCACGGGGGAGCTGGAGAGGGAGAAGCAGGCTCCCCTCCGAGCAGGGAACCTGATGCGGGGCTTGATCCCAGGACGCTGGGATCATGACCCGAACCGAAGTCAGACGCTTAAGGACTGAGCCACCCAGGTGCCCCTAACTACTCTTTTCTTATACTTTTCATCATAGGTTAGCTTAAGAACACTGTTAACATTCCATTTACATTTGTTTAGGGCACTTCCTTAAATATTTTCCTCAAATAGAGGAAAGTAAGTGGCACTGTATCTCATGCTATATATGTACACATTTTTTTTTCCTTTTCCTATTTTAGCTTATTTCAGGATTCATTGCTCTTTTTCTCTTAATCATCTACATATATTGATTGTTTCACTGTCTTCTGGCTTTCTGTGTGTATTAGTTAGGATACAGATTAGGTTTCTGCAACAAAGGGAACATACAAAGAGTTATCTAAATAAGATGTAAGTTTATTTTTCTTTCATATAAAAGTCAAGGTAGGTAATCTAATGTAGGTATGTCAATTCAACAGTGGAAGAGACCCATGCTTCTTGTATTTTATTGCTCCTTCATTCTCAAAACATGGCTTACATCTCATGTACAAGTTGGAATAAATAGCTTTCACTATCATATTTAAAGTCCAGGCAACAGGAAGGCAGAGTAGAAGAGGGGAGGGCTTGTTTCTTCCCTCTAAGTGTATGACCCATATTTTGCACAAGTTACCTCCATTCCCACCAAATTAGTCACAATTTAGTTTTATTGCTGTTTAACTACTAAGAAAGAAGGTTAAAATGGATATTGGGGGATTTGTAGTTTTTTTCAACATTCTACCCTATTGACCATCTAAATGTGTACCCTTCCTCCCACATATAAATATGTTCACCCCTGTCCTCAAGAGACACACTTGCATCAAGCTCAAAGTATCTGAATGATGAGAAGTTATTGCCATCTTGTCTAGATGTGGCTTCCTGTAGCAGTGACCAATACACTAATAGACAAGTTATCTGTACACACACAATATACAATGGAGGAAAAGAGACAATATGCCTGCATTAAAACACCAATGTGGAAAAAAAAAAAAAAGGGTCCATAAAAATTATAAGATCTTACTGAGTAGAAATTGTAACAATTCTCTTTCTTAATTGTGAAGTAATCTTGGTGAGCCCATGTTTCTTTAATCTTGGAGGCATTCATTCCCTTGTCCATTGACTTTCTTATTGCCTGGCTTTTCTTTCTGGGAGGTTCTCCCTTATCAGTTACCTTACAGGCACTGTTGGAAATGTCTTTCTTTTCCGCTTCTAGAATACTGTCTCTCTTTTGGTAGCATGGAAGATTAAATCCCATGCCAGCCCTTTCTTCTGTAAATCTCAGAAGAACCTATAGCCTCAAATGTGTACTACAGGACCAGAAAGCATGTCAATTGGTTGTTGTGCTAGTGCAGATAAAAAATTACAGGGGAGGGGCGCCTGGGTGGCTCAGTCATTAAGCATCTGCCTTAGGCTCAGGTCATGATCCCAGGGTCCTGGGATTGAGCCCCACATCGGGGTCCCTGCTCCACGGGGAGCCTGCTTCTCCCACTCCCCCCCTGCTTGTGCTCCCTCTCTCACTATCTCTCTGTCAAATAAATAAATAAATAAATAAATAAATAAATAAATAAATAAATAATATTTTTTAAAAATTACAGGGGAGATGTGCCCTGAGGCCACAACCTTCCAGGATCCTTATTAGACAGCACTATTGTTTGGATTATAAAAATCTGGAATTAATTAAATGTCCCTCAATATGCAAATGGCTAAATTGCAGTACATCCACATTATGCATAAGGAGCCATTAAATAGTATGGTATCAGCCTACATGAACTAGCATGCAAAAATGACTCATATACTACTAAGTAAAAATCATAAGTTTCAGAAGCATATGTATTGTATTTTTCCATTTATAGTAAGAAAACCATGTATCCATATATATGTTAAAAGGCATAGGAAAGTATCAGAAATATACCAAAATAGTTAATACTGGTTATCTCTGGTAGGAGAAAAGAATAAGGTGAGAGTAGTAAAGGGGGAATCTTCCATTTTTTTTCTGAGTATTCATATTATGGCAATATTTTAATATTAGACAAGTCAGTTTTAGTCCCTTTAATTCCTGTTGTCCTACACCCTCTCTCCTTTTTAGATAATGTTTGTGAAATATTAGTTTACTCTTTGAAAAGGAGGCCACAGAAGAATAACAAATGACAAGAGTTCATTTTTGGATTCTGATTTTCAAAATACGCTTTTGAATACTAACAGTCAAGATATATTCAATAGTTTATAGATTAGGAAGAATGAATGAACACATAAGAGTTAGTTATCCCACTCTAGTGGTGGGAGTTATCCATCTAGAGATGGAGATAGAGAGAGGGAAGTAAGAGGTACAGACTAGTGAGGGTCACTGAAAAAAGTGTCAATCTGATCCCTCTAAGAAATGGAACATCGGAAACCTCTAGATGGTTTTGTGCAGATGAGAAAATTATATCTTTATCTTGCTTCTCACTGCTTTCTTAGGAGGTGAATGAGAGAATAGAGTTGGTGGAATGGGGAGCTTAGTACAAATGGGCCTATGTTAGGCTCATGGAGCCTATCCTCTGTGTTCAAGGATAAAAAGTTTATATTAGATACAGTAAAATTGAGGTAAGGCTTAGAGGTATTATGGTCAGGCTGAGAACTCCAGAGATTTGTTTAGACCAATGAAAAGATGTTGGTTGAGGTTCCACACTTTTCAGTAGAAGTCAGTTGGCATAGATGTCAACCACTATGGACTAGGTAGTTCCTCCGACATGAAATGGACCATGTTGTTAATTTCCTGGAACTTAAAAACAACCCAGGAAAGATGGGAGAAAAATAACCTTAAATTACTTTGGACTTAACTGAAAAAAAAAAAAAAAAAAAAAGCAACCCTAATTTGATGGGATTTTGATCTAGAAAATAATATCATCCTTTGCAACCAGAGTTTGTAGCCTATAAGAACTATTTTCAGTTAAGATGGTGGAGGAGTAAGGGACCCTAAGTTTGGTCCCTGGAATTCAGCTAGATAGTTATCAAATCATTCTGAACACCTGTGAAATCAATCCGAGATCTGAGAAAAGAAATGTTGCAATTCTACAAATAGAAAAGCAACCACTTTTGGAAGGTAGGAACTGCAGAAACTTGAATCCGGGTTGATATATCTGAGGATATGGGGGAAGAGGAGGTTAGGGAGCCAGCTTAAGAAGGCTACCACAAAGTATTATAAGCAGCAGAGTGCAAAATTGGAACTTTTAGAAATCTGTTACAGTGGGGGATGTCCCTAGCTTAAAGTTGCTCAAGTGGCAAAGCAGGGCAGAATCTGAGGTGGGACAGCATGGACTCAGGATCCCCGGAGTCATAAGAAGAATGGGGGTGCCTGAGTGTGGCAGAGTTCTCAGGCATTGGAGCAGGAAAGCCGGCTGAAAACAGTGAGTGTAGGTGCTGGCTTTATGCTCTGTATTGCCATAAACTGCAAACTGCTGCACAGTCATGCAACTGCTTTCAGGTCAGGAGACCAGCAAAAGGCAGAAGCATGGCGAGATCCCCCTCCCCCCAGGAGAAATGGTATGGGTCCTTGCTGCAGGAGTCCATAAAATTTGGAGTCTTGAAATTCAGTTCCATGTTTGAGATAAAAAAAGCTCCATCACAGGCTGGGTGAACAGAGTTCGGATGGAAACCAGGGATACAAGAGTTAATGACTGCTTTTCTGTGAGGGCTCACTAAAGAGTGGGGGGCATGAGCTATCAGTTCCAGGGCTAAAGAGCGGGGGCCTGCCATTTTAACCCTGCCCATCCGTGCTGAATGCCTTCAGGGAGCAAAACAGCACCACATAGTGGAATCAAGGGCCAGTTACACTGATCCTGGCCCCCTGGCAAGGGAGGCACATTTCCACAAGAGCAAGGGCAACTGAGAATCAGCACAACAGGCCCCTCTCAAAGAACAACACAAAGTTTACTGACCATAGAGAACTGCAAAGTTTCAGTTCCTGGGGAAAAGAGTATATAGCATTTGTGGGGTTTTTTATTATTATTATTATTTAGTCTTTCAGATTTATTTTTTCAGTTATTGTCTTATTTTTTCAATATTTTATTCTTTTTAAAATTTTTATTTTCATATATATGATATATATATCAGATATACATATAGTTTTATTTTTGGTTTCCTTTCATTATATTTTATTTTATCTTTGTAAATATATGTTTTTCTTTCTTTCCTCTTTTGGGATCTAGTTTGTTTTAACAAGCAGACTGAAACACACACAGAATCTAGTTTTTTGTTTTGTTCTGTTTTGTTTCTTGTTTGATTTTTCTTATTTTGTTTAGTTTTTGGTTTTTTCTGGTTTGTTTTGGGTTTTTTTTTTCTTGTTACTGTTGTTGTGATTGTTGTCTTTTCTCTTTCTTTCTTCTTTTCATTTCTGGACAAAATGACAAAATGGAGAAATTCACCCAAAAAGAAAGAACAAGACAGAGTAGTACTCAGTGCTAGGGATTGAATTAATACAGATATAAGTAAGATGTCTGAACTACAATTTAAATGATTATAAAGATACTAGGTGGGCTTGAAAAAAGCATAGAAGACACTAGAGAATCCTTACTGTAGAAATAAAAGAATTAAAATCTACTCGGGCCAAAATTAAAAAATGTTATTACTGAGATGCAGTCCCAAATGGAGGCTCTAAAAGAGAGGATAAATGAGGCAGAAGTGAGAGTCAGTGATATATAAGATAAAATGATGGAAATAAGGAAGCTGAAAAGAAGAGAAAAAAGACAACTACTGAATCACAAAGGGAGACTTCGACAACTCAGCAATTCCATAAAGCAAAATAGTATCTGGATAATTGGGGTCCCAGAAGATAAACAGAGGGAGAGAGGGGCAGGAGGTTTATTTGAACAAATTATAGCTGAGAACTTCCCTAATCTGGGGAAGGAAACAGGCATTCAAATCCAGGAGGAACAGAGAACACCCCTCAAAATCAATAAAAATAGGTCAGCACCTTAACATATAATAGTGAAGCTTGCAAATTTCAAAAATAAAGAGAAAATCCTGAAAGCAGCTTGGGACAAGAGGTCTTTAACCTACAAAGGTAGAAACATAAGGTTGGCAGCAGACCTATCCACAGAGACCTGGCAGGCCAGAAAGGACTGGCATAATATATTCAATGGGCTAGATGGGAAAAATATGTAGCCAAGAATACTTTATCCAGCAAGGCTGTCATTCAGAGTAGAAGGAGAAATAAGGAGTTTCCAAGAAAAAAAAAAGGAATTTGTGAACACTAAACCAGCCCTGCAAGAAATATTAAAGGGGATCCGTTGAGCGGAGAGCCCAAAAGTAACAAAGACCAGAAAGGAACAAAGGAACAAAGACAATCTACGGAAACAGTGACTTTACAGGTAATACAATGGCACTAAATTAATATCTTTCAATAATTACACTGAATGAAAATGAACTAAATGCTCTAATCAAAAGACAAAGGGTATCAGAATGCTTAAAAAAAAAAACAAGACCCATCAATACACTATTTACAAGAGACTTTTTTATTTTATTTTGTTTTGTTTTTTTACAAGAGACTTATTTTAGACCCAAAGGCACCTCCAGATTGAAACTGAGGGGGTGGAGTACCATTTTTCAAGGTAATAAACATCAAAGGAAAGCTGGAGTAGCAATCCTTATATCAGGAAAACTAGATTTTAAACCAACAACTGTAATAAGAGATGAAGAAGGACAGTATATCATAATAAAAGGGTCTGTCCAACAAAAAGATCTAACAGTTGTAAATATTTATGCCCCTAACTTGGGGGCAGCCAAATATATAAGCCAATTAATAACAAACTTAAAGAAACTCAATGATAATAATACAATAATAGTAGGGGATGTTAGCACCCCACTCACAGCAATGGACAGATCATTAAAGCTGATCAAGAAGGAAACAAGGGCTTTGAATGACACACTGGACCAGATGGACTTCACACATATATTCAGAGCATTTCATCCAAAAGCAACAGAATACACAATCTTCTTGATATACAATCTTCTTGAGAGCACACGGAACATTGTCCAGACTAGATCACATACTAGGTCACAAATCAGGTTTCAACCAATACAAAAAGATTGAGATTTTTTTTTTTTATTATCCAGCATATAGTTTTATTGTCATAAGGGTTTTTTTTTAATTTTTTATTGTCATGTTAATCACCATACATTACATCATTAGTTTTTGATATAGTGTTCCATGATTCATTGTTTATGTATAATACCCAGTGCTCCGTGCAGGACGTGCCCTCTTTAATACCCATCACCAGGCTAACCCATCCTCCCACCCCTCTCCCCTCTAGAACCCTCAGTTTGTTTTTCAGAGTCCATCGTCTCTCATGGTTCATCTCCCCCTCCAATTTCCCCCCCTTCATTCTTCCCCTCCTGCTATTTTCTTCAAAGATTGAGATTTTATCATGTATATTTTCAGAATAGAATGCTTTAAAACCTGAACTCAATCACAAGAAAAAATTGGAAGGAACACAAATACATGGATGTTAAAGATCATCCTACTAAAGAATGAATGGGTCAACCAGTAAATTAAAGAAGAATTTAAAAAATTCATGGAAGCAAATGAAAATGAAAACACAGATCTTCAGAACCTTTGGGATGAAGCAAAGACGGTCCTAAGAGGGAAGTGTATAGCAATACATGTATTTCTCAATAAACAAGTAAAGTCTCAAATACACAACCTAGTCTGACACCTAAAGGAACTGGAAAAAGAACAGCAAATAAAGCCTAAACCCAGCAGGAGAAAAGAAATAATAAAGATTAGAGCAGAAATCAATGATATAGAAATAAAAAATCAGTAGAACAGATCAACAAAACTAGGAGCTGGTTCTTTGAATGAATTAATAAGATCAATAAACCCCTAGTCAGACTTATTAAAAAGAAAAAAGACCCATGAAAGAGGAGAGATTACAACCATCACTGAAGAAATACAAATAATAAGAGACTATTATGAGTAATTGTATGCTAACAAATTAGGCAATCTGGAAGAAATGGATATATTCCTGACTGATACATGAAAAGATGCTCAACATCACTCATCATGAGGGAAATACAAATCAAAATCACAATGAGATGCCACCTCACACCAGTCAGAATGGCTAAAATTACCAACACAGGAAACAACAAATATTGGTGAGAATTCAGAAAAAGAGGAACCTTCTTACAATTTTGGTGGGAATGCAAACTGGTGCAGCCACTCTGGAAAACAGTACAGAGGTTTCTCAAAAAGTTTAAAATAGAACTACTCTATGACCCAGCAATTGCACTACTAGGTATTTACCCAACGGATACAAAAATACAGATTCAGATGGGTACATGTACCATTATCAACAATATCCAAACTATGGAAAGAGCCCAAATGTCCATCAACTGATGAATGCATAAAGATACTTTGTGTCTATATATACATGTGTGTATTATATATATAATGGGATATTACTCAGCTATCAAAAAGAATGAAATCTTGCCATTTGCAATGATGTGGATGGAACTAGAGTGTGTTATGTTAAGTGAAATAAGTCAGAGAACTACAAATCCCATATGATTTTACTCATATGTGTAATATAAGAAACAAAGCATGAACATATGGAGAGGAGAAAAAAGAGAAAGAGGGAAGCAAACCATAAGAGACACTGATAGAAAACAAACTGAAGGTTGATGGAGGGATGTGGGTGGAGTATGGGCTAAATAGGTGATGGGTATTAAGGAGGGCACTTGTTATAATGAGCAATGGGCATTGTTATATGTAAGTGATGAATCACTAAATTCTACTCCTGAAAACAGTATTGCACTATATGTTAAAGAAGTAGAATTTAAATAAAATTTGAAAAAAATTAAAAAATAAGTTTAAAAAGGAGATCAAGGTTTTCTTGTTTGTCTTTTCTCCTTTGTTAATTTTTTGTTTCTTAAATTGCACATATGAATGAAATCATATGGTATTTTTCTTTCTCTGACTTATTTCACTTAGCATTATACTCTCCAGATGAATCCATGTTGTTGCAAATATCCATTGATAGATGAGTGATTAAAGAAGATACACACACACGCACACACACACACACACACACACACTGGAATATTCCTCAACCATAAAAAGAATGAGATATTCTAATTTAAAAAAATTAATTCTACAAATAAATGAGATCATAAGGTATTTGTCTTTTTTTTTTTACTTATTTCACTTATAATACCCTCCATGTCTATCCATGTTGTCATAAATGGCAAGATTTCCTTCCTTTTAGTGTATGAATAGTGTTCCATGGTATATATACTACATTTCCATTAACTATTCATTTGCTGATGCACACTTAATTTGCCTCTATGTCTTTGCTATTATAAATAAAGCTACCATGAATATGTTGGTACATATATTTTTTTGAGTCAGTATTTTCCATCCCTTCAGAAAATGGGTATAGAATTGCTGAAAATCTTAAAAAAAAAAAAAAAAAAAAAAGGAAGCATCTGGGTGGCTCAGGTGGTTAAGCGTCTGCCTTCAGCTTAGGTCATGATACCAGGGTCCTGGGATGGATCCTTTGTGGGGCTCCCTGCTCGGGGTGAAGGGGGGGGTCTGCTTCACCCTCTGCCCCTCCCCCCACTCATGCTCTCTCTCTCTCTCTCTCTCTCTCTCTCTCTCACACACACACAAAGATAAATAAATAAAATCTTTTTAAAAAATAAAAAAAGAATTGCTATAGCATATGCTAGTTCTAGTTTTGATTTTTTGAGATATCTCCATACTGTTTTCTATAGTGGCTGTACTAGTTTACATTTCCTCCACTGCTGCACAAAGGGTCTGTTTTCTCCACAGACTCACCAACACTTGTTACTTCTTGTCTTATTAATAATAGGTATTCAAAGAGGTCTGAGGTGATATTTCACTGTGGTTCTGATTCACAATTCCTTTATTAGTAATGCTGTGCAACTTTTCATGTACCTGTTGGACATCTTTATGTCTTTTTGGGAAAACTTCTGATTCTTTGCTTACACTTTAATTGGATTGTTTTTATTTTCTACTTATTTTTATTTCTTATTGTTGAGTTGTATGAGTTCTTTACATATTTTGGATATTAACCCCAGACAGATAAATGATTTTCAGATATTTTCTCCCATTCTGTAGGTGGCCTTTGAATATTACTGATGGGTTCCTTTGCTATGCATAAGTATTTTAGCTTTTTTCAATTGAAAGACAATTAAAATACGGTGTTATAATAGTTTCAGTTGTATAAATAATGATTCACCAATTTTACACATTATTTAGTGCTCATCAGGATAAGTGCACTCTTAATCCTCTTTATTTTACTCATTCCCCAACCCACCTCCCCTCTGGCAACCACCAGGTTGTTCTTTATATTTCAGTCTGGAGTTTTTGTTTGTTGCTTTTTCCCTTGTTCATTTGTTTTGTTTCTTAAATTCCACATATGAGTGAAATAATGTTTTTCTCTTTCTCTGACTTATTTCACTAGGCATTGTATCCTCTAGGTCCATCCATGTTGTTGCAAATGGGAACATCACATTCTTTTTTATGGCTGAGTAATATTTCATTATATACATATAAGATATATAATGAGTATATATATTAAAAATATAAATATATTTATATATATGAAACATATTTATCCAATTATCTATGGATGGACACTAGGTTTGCTTCTTTATGTTGGCTATTGTAAATACTGCTGCAATAAACATAAGGATACAAATATGTTTTTGAATTAGTGTTTTCATTTTCTTTGGGTAAATACCCAATAGTAAAATTACTAGATCTTACAGTAATTCTATTTTTAATTTTTTGAGGAAACACCATACTGTTTTCCATGATGACTGCATAAATTTGCATTTGCACCAACAGTGCCTGAGGGTTCCTTTTTCTCCATGTCCTCACCAACACTTGTTATTTCTTGTCTTTTTGATTCTGGCCATTCTAGTGTGAGGTGATATCTCATTGTGGTTTTGATTTGCATTTCTCTAATGATTAGTGATGTTGAACATCTTTTCATATGTCTGTTTGCCATTTGTACATCTTCTTGAAAGAAAATGTCCATTCAGTTCCTCTGCCCTGTTTTTAATCAGGAAAAAGCTTTTTAGGTTCATATAATTCCACTTATTTATTTTTGTTTTTATTGCCTTTGGTTTTGGTGTCAAATAAAAAAAAAATCATCTCCAAGACTAATGTCAAGGTTTACCTACTCCCTTTGTTTTCTTGTAGGATTTTTATGGTTTTGTAAATGTAATTTCGCATAAGGCATAAGAAGTGGTCCAGTTTCATTTCTTAGCATGTAAGTTGTCTGGTTTCCCAAAGTATACAAATATATATACTCCTGTGGGATTTGAGCATAAGCCCCACTGGCCACCATATCTGGTATTGTAGAGTTGTTCTCTAGGCAGTAGCCACAAAAATCAGGGTGCAAGATAAGGTTAGAAGTTCCTTTTCAGAAGATACCAAGGGTCTTAAATGAGGCAGAAGGATAGAAAAAGATGGTATCTACCAACCACTTTCCCAAGAGAGACCCCCCTCAGGAGGGTCCTGGATGTGTGCCAATCTAGTATCCTGCCTTTTAGGTCAAAGCTCCAAATTCAGAAAATAGGCATTTTTCACATAAAGAGCAGGTGTGCATTTCAGTCTGCTGTTTGTGCTAATAGGTGGCCATGAAATGCCTCTCCATCTGTTAAACTCTGATGGAACACATGAGCAGAATCCTTATTCATCACTGAGCATGAGATCAAGGGACATCTACTTGGTGGTATACATAAAAACCAAAGTACCAGATATAAAAACAAGGGCACAAGATGTGTGTGCAAGTTCCCCTCCAGGTGATAATGGAAGAGGAATTTTATAGCAATAAATGCATACATCAAGAAAAAAAAGATCTCAAATAAACAATTTAACTATATTCCTCAAGAACTAGAAAAAGAAGAAATTTAGCATAGAGCTAGTGGACACAAGAAAATAGCAAAGATAAGTGAAGTAAGTGAAATAGAAACAGAAAATTAATAAAGATTGATACAAGTAAGCGTTGTGTTTTTTGAAAGGATAAACAAAATTTAAAAAATTTAGCTTGACTAAGGAAAAGAGAACATGTAAATAAATAAAAACAGAAAAGAAAGGAGTAATTAAAACATATCACAGAAGTACAAAGAATCAAAAATAAGTACTTTGAATAATTATATACTTACAAAATAGAAAACCTAGAAGAAATAAATTCCTAGAACATTCAACCTGCCAAAAATGAGCCATGAAATTGAAACTCTGAACAGATGAATAAAATGCAAGGATATTGAATCACTAATCATAAACTTCCCATCAGGGAAAATGCCACGGCCAGGTGGTTTCAATGGTTACAAATGCACCAAAAAAAAAACAATAAAATAGCTAGGAATAAACTTAACCAAAGGGGTAAAAGAACTGTGCTCTGAAAGCTATAAAATATTCATTAAAGGAATTGAAGATGAAACAAACAAATGAAAATATATATCATGCTCAGGGATTGGAAAAATTAATATTGTTAAAATGTCCATATTACACAAAGCAATCTACTGATCCAATACAATCTCTGTAAAAACACCAACAGCATTTTTCATAATACTAGAACAAATAATACTAAATTTGTATGGAGCCACAAATGACCCTGAATAGCCAAAGCAATCTTGAGAAAGAAAAACAAAGCTGGAGGTATCAATGCAAGAGTTCAAAATATACTACAAATCTGTAGTAATTGAAACAGTATGGTAAAATTCTAGGGAAGATGGCAGAGTAGGAGGATGCTAAACTTACCATGTCCAGTGAATACAACTAGATAACACCCACATCAGTGTAAATAACCCAGAAAATGACCCAAAGACTGGCAAAACAGACTCTCTACAACTAAATGTAGAGAAAAGGCCACATTAGTAGGCTGGGCACAGACAGCTGGTCTAACAGAAGGCCCTACCCACCAACAAAAGCTTCTCAGGTGACAACACAGGAAAAGTGCCTGCTACTTCAGTGGTATTGCATTTCTGGCAAATGGCTGGTCTGACTTAACTCAAACACAAGGTGGCCCCAGACTGGGCCACTAAATACAGAGGGACAAAACTCTGCTCACAGGGCAGATATTATAGAGAACTGGACTAAAGACAAAAGCTGTTCAGCCTCAAAACAGGACACATGCAACACATGGAAGGCACCCCTGAAGAGCCAGGGTCTGGTGAACAGGGGACAGTGTACTGCAGGGCACTACAGGAACTTTTCATCATAAAGCCACTACTCTCAAGGGCGGGAGACACAGCTGACTTTCCTGCATGCAGAAACAGTAACAGAGAGTTACACAAAAGGAGGAGACAGAGGAATATGTCCCAAGTGAAAGAACAGGGCAAAATCACAGCAAACGACCTAAGTAAAAGGGAGATAAGTAATATGCCTGATATACCTTTAGGTATGTAATGTATAACACCATATACATAAAATATGTGGAGGAGAGGAGTAAAAATGTGTTCAAACTTTAGTTGCCATCAACATAATATAGACTTATATATGCATAATATGTTATATACAAACTTAATGGTAATCACAAATCAAAAGCTAATAATAGATAAGCAAAATATACAGAGAAATGTATCCCAGCACATTGCTAAAGAAACCAGCAAACTGTGAGAAAAGAGAGCAAGAGAAGAAAGGAAGAGAGAAGAACTACAAAAACAACCATAAAACAACCATACAAAACCTCATGATAAAGAGGGAATTTTAAAAGCAACACATGAAAAGAAAGCAGTTACGTATAAAGGAAACCCCATAAGGGTACAAGGTGACTTTTAGGAGAAACTTTGCAGGCTAGAAGGTTGAGTCATGATCTATTCAAAGTGCTGAAAGAAAAAAAAAAACTTGGAACCAAAAATATACTATCAAGGAAGGCTACCATTCAAAATAAAAGGAACAATAAAGAGTTTCTCAAACAAAAGTTAAAGAAATTCATGACCACCAGCATCCCGATCAGAAATGTTAAAGGGCTTATTTGGGTGGAAAGAAAAACAAAAACAACCAAGATGGCAATAAGTACACACCTATCAATAATTATATTGAATGAAAATGGACTAAACATTCCAATTAAAAGACATAGTGTGATGGAATGGATAAAAACACAAGACCCATCTATATGCTGCCTACAAGGAACTCAATTCACACCTACAGACACATACAGAGTAAAAAGAAAGGTATGGGAAAGCATCATGCAAATAGGTGTGAAAAGAAAGCCAGGGTAACAATGCTTATATCAGATAAAATAAACTTTATAAAAAAGATCGTAACAAGAAACAAAAGAGGACACTAATAATAAAAGGAACAATACAAGAAGATAAAACAATTGTATATATTTATGTACCCAACATAGGAGCACTCAAAAACATAAAGGAGCTAGTAACAAACATAAAGAAGTAATTGATATTAATACAATAATAGTAGGAGACTTTAACACCCCACTTACATCAACAAATAGATGATCCAAATAGAAAATCAACAAGGAAACAGTGGCTTTGAATGACATATTGGCATGATGGATCTAACAGATATGTTGAGAACATTCCATCCTAAAACAGCAGAATATAAATTATTTCAAGTGCACATGGAAGCGTTGTGCTTATATTAGGTCACAAAACAAGTCTCAACAAATTCGAAAAGGTCAAAGTCATACCATGAATCTGTTCCAACCACACCACTATGAAACTAGAAATTAAGTACATGAAAAAAATCTGAAAAGAAAACAAATAAATGGAGGTAAAATAATGAATGAGTGAACTAAGAAATCAAAGAGAAATTAAAAAATACATGGAGAAAAAATGAAAACACAATAGTTCAAAAACTTGAGTTCACCAAAAGTTGATTTAAGAGGGAAAATTAACACTGTATAGGGGAGGAGCTAAGATGACGGCATAGTAGGAGAACCTTAGGCTTGTCTCCACCCTCCAACACAACTGGATACCATCAAATCATTCTGAATACCAAAGAAATTGATCTGAGGACTGACAGAACAAACTGCACAGCTAGAGAAGAGAAGAAACCACATTGAAGAAGGTAGTAAGTGCAGAGATGTGGTTTGGGGGAGAATTTGATTGTTGGTGCTGCCAATGGGAGGGAGAAAGGTGAGAGAGAGGAGTTCACAGGCAAATGCACAAGGAGAACACTACTCCAAAGCCGTTGGCTGGGAAAACAAGAGGGGCTTTTTCATGAGTTTTTGCAACCAGTGGGGCTCAAAGAATGGAGTTTTAAATGTAGGTGGGCTTGGCTGAGATAGAGCCCTAAGGGCATTCCCCTACTTCTGGAGAAAAGGCAGGCAAACAATCCGTGGGAAGACAGAATGATCTAAGGATCACCCAAAGCACATCGGGGAAAGACTGTTCCTACTTCTTGGAGTCCATCTGTGAGAGGTGGTGTTCACAGATGTCTCTCTTGGGACAGAATAGCTGGTGGGAGCCATTTCCTTCCTCTGACCCTCAGCATAGGTGCAGAGATACCTGCTGAGGGCAGCTAACCCTAACACTGGCTGTTTAGCTTACTTGCTCCAAATCCCACAACCCTGCACTCTGGTGTGACTGCCCTTCTCAGTCAAACCTGCATCTGTCTGAGTGTGGTGAGTCCGTCCCCCAGAAGACCAGTGCAGGCCCCTGCCACAGCATGACCCTAAAGTATGGAGTTTTAAAAGTCAGTAGGCTTGGCTGGGATAGAGCCCAAAGTGCACTACACTGCTCCAGGCAGACAAGCAACAAGAACAGACAGCATGAAAACGGTGATCTGAAAAAAGCCTGGGACACACAAGGGGAAGTTATTTGCTCTACTGGGAGTGCTTCCCTGAGAGCAGCAAGCATGGAGATCACTCTCCAGGGACAAAGGAACTGGCTGGAACCCTTTCTCTCCCCTGCCCCTCAGTATAACCACAGGGCCATGTGTGGGAACCACTGCAGCACCAACACTCACTACCTAACTTGCTTACACCAAGCCCTGACGCCCCACATTCAGGTAGAACTGCCCTTTCTAGTTATGCTTGCCTCAGTCCCAGCGTGGCATCAGGTCTCATTTAACAAACAGACCAGAGCACACCTAGTTAAAACTCCCCACACTCTGACCAAGGTCCAAACACTGCCCACTGCAGACAAGGAGAGCTTCTGCAGACAAATGGTCTGAAGGATAAGTCAGAAAAACACAGCAGCAGAATACGTGCAACACACACCAGAGACAGTCCCTGAAGAGCTAGGCTCTGGACACTATATGAAATGTTCTTTATAAAGCCTTTCTCTCAGAAGCAAGAAATATAATAGACTTTGATTACACACAGAAGAAGACAGAGACTTAGACAAAATGCCAAGATGGAGGAACTTATCCCAAAACAAAAAACAGTAAAAGGTCACAACGAGAGATCTATTCAAAACAGATATAATTAATATACCTGATGGAGATTTAAAGCAACAATCATAAGGATACTTGCTGGGCTTGAGAAAAGCATAGAAGACATCAGGAAGACCCTTACCACAGAGACAAAAGAACTAAAAAAAATAATCATGAGCAATACAATACAAAAATGAGCAATACAAAAAAGAGCAACACAATAACTGAGATTCAAAACAGGGTAGATGTAATTACCACAGGGGTGCAAAAAGCACAGGAATGAATAAATGATATAGAAGATAGAATAATGGAAAATAATGAAGCTGAACAAAATAGAGAAATTATGGATCACGAGAACAGATGTAAGGAACTCACTGACTTCATGGAACATAATATTCATATCATAGGAGTCCCAGATGAAGACAAGACAGGACAGAAGGTTTATTTGAGGAAATAATTGCTGAAAACCTCCCAAATCTGGGGAAGGAAATAGACATCCAGATCCAGGAGGCACAGAGAACTCCCATTAAGGAGTTCAACAAAAGCAGGCCAACACCAAGACATATTGTAGATAAATTTGCAAAATATACTGATAAAGAAAAAATCCTAAAAGCAGCAAAAGAAGACCCTAACTTACAAGAGAAGAACCATAAAGGTAGCTGAACATGTTTCCACAGAAACTTGGCAAGCCAGAACGAGTGGCTTGATATATTCAAAGTGCTGAGTGGGAACAATCTGCAGCCAAGAATACTCTATCTAGCAAGGCTATCTATCATTCAGAATAGAAGGAGAGATAGTTTCCCAGACAAACAAAATCTAAAGGAGTTTGTGACCACTAAACCAACCCTGCAAGAAATATTAAAGGAGACTCTTCAAGTGGGAAGGATAGACCAAAGTGACAAAGACAAGGAAGGATCAGAGAAAATCTCCAGAAACAATGACAAAACAAGTAATAAAATGGCAATAAATACATATCAATCAATAATTACTGTGAATGTAAATGGACTAAATGCTCTAATCAAATGACATAGGGTGTCAAAATAGATTAAAAAACAAGACCCATCTATATGCTGCCTAAAAAAGACTCGTTTTACACCTAAAGACACCTGCAGATAGAAACCAAGGGATGGAGAAACACTTTTCATGCAGATGGAAGTCAAAAGAAACCCAGTGTAGCAATAATTATATAAGACAAACTAGATTTTTTTTTCTTAAGTAGGCTCCAGACACTACATGGGACTTGAACTCATGACCTTGAGATCAAGAGTTGCATGCTCTATAGACAGAGCAAGCCAGGTATCCAGAAACAAATTAGATTTTTTTTGTGCTTTTTTTATTGTTATGTTAATCCCCATACATTACATCATTAGTTTTTGATGTAGTGTTCCATGATTCATTGTTTGTGCATAACACCCAGTGCTCCATGCAGAACGTGCCCTCCTCAATACCCATCACCAGGCTAACCCATCCTCTCACCCCCCCTCCCCTCTAGAACCCTCAGTTTGTTTTTCAGAGTCCATCATCTCTCATAGTTCATCTACCCCTCCGATTTCCCCCCAAATTAGATTTTAAGACAAAGACTGCACAAGAGATAAAGAAAATATCTATATCATCATAAAGGGGGCTATCCAACAAGAATATCTAACAATTGTATATATTTATGCCCCCAACATGGGAGCATGCAAATATATAAAACAATAAGAAACATAAGAGAACTCATTGATAATAATACAATAATAGTAGGGGACTTGAACACCCCACTTACATCAATGGACACATTATCTAAGCTGAAAATCAACAAGGAAAAAATGGCATTGAATGACACTCTGTTCCAGATGGGCTTAACAGACATATTCGGAACATTTCATCCCAAAGCAGCAGAATACACATTCTTTTCAAGTGCACATGGGACATTCTCCAGAATAGATCACATACTAGGTCACAAATCAGGCCTCAACAAGCATGAAAGAATGAGATCATACCATGCATATTTACTCACCAGAACGCTATGAAACTTGAAGTAAACCACAAGAAAAAGTTTGGAAACAACACAAATACATTGAGGTGAAACAATATGCTACTAAAGAACAAACGGGTCAACCAGGAAATCAAAGAAGAAATAAAAAATACATAAAATAAATGCAAATGGAACCACAACAGTCCAAAACATTCGTGATGTGGCAAAAGCAGTGATAAGAGGGA
This sequence comes from Phoca vitulina, assembly GCF_004348235.1. Classification (NCBI taxonomy): domain Eukaryota; kingdom Metazoa; phylum Chordata; class Mammalia; order Carnivora; family Phocidae; genus Phoca; species Phoca vitulina. Next base: position 3,689,980 of record NW_022589780.1, on the reverse strand, counting down.
AGTATATAGAAATACAAGCTTACTTCGATAAGCAAGAAAAATCTCAAATAAAAAACATAACTATACCTAAAGGCACTAGGAAAAGAACAACAAACAAAGACTGAAGCCAGTACATGATGGGAAATGATAAAAATGAGAGTAGAAATACAGGATATAGAAATTTAAAAGAAAACATCAATGAAAGCAGGAACTGGATCTTTGAAAAAAAACTGATAACCCCCTAGCCAGACTTATCAAAAAGAAAAGAGAAAGGACCAGAATAAATAAAATCACAGAGAGGAGAAATAGCAACCAATACCACAGAAATACATACAATTATAAGAGAATATGATGAAAAATTATATGCCAACAAATAGGAGAACCTAGAAAAAATGATAAATTCCTAAAAATTTATACACTAGAAAAGTGAAACAGGAAGAAATAGAAAACTTGAACAGACTGATAACCAAAGAAAATGAATCAGTAATAAAAAATCTCCCAACAAAAGTCCAGGCCAGAATGCTTCACACATGAATTCTACCAAACATTTAAAGAAGACTTAATACTTATTCCTCTCAAATTAAAAAAAAAAAAAAAAAGAAAGAAATGGAAAGAAACTTCCAAATTCTTTCCATGAGGCCAGCATTACCCTGATTCCAAAACCAGACAAAGACTCCAATAAAAAGGAGAACTACAGTCCAATATTGTTGATAGATATGGATGAAAAACTTTTCAACATGCTACTAAAAAATCGAACCCAAAAATACTTTAAAAGAATCATTTACCATGATCAAGTGGGATTAATTCCTGGATTTCAAGTGTGGTTCAGTATTCACAAATCAATCAACATGATACACCACATTAAGAAAGAGAGGATATGAACCATATGATCCATTCAATAGATGCAGAAAAAGCATTTGATAAAGTACAACATCCATTCATGATTAAAAAAAAAAAAAACACCCTCAACAAAGTAGGGATGGAGGGAACACGGAAGTCCACTCTCATCACTATTATTTAGCATAGCACTGGGAGTACAAAGATTGTGAAAACAACTCTATTACCCAAAGCAATCTGCACATTTAATGCAATCCCTATCACAGAACTACAAGAAACCATCCTAAAATTTGCATGGAACCACAACAGACCCAGAATAGCAAAAGTAATCCTGAAAAAGAAAAGCAAAGCTGGTGGCATCACAATTCTGGACTTCAAGTTATATTACAAAGCTGCAGTGATAAAGACAGTATGGTACTGGCACAAAGACAGACACATAGATGAATGGAACAGGATAGGAAACTCAGAAATAAACCCACAATTACATGGTCAACTAATCTTCAACAAAGCAGTAAAGAATATCCAATGGAAAAAACACAGTCTCTTTAACAAATGGTATTGGGTAAACTGGACAGCCACATGCAGAAGAATGAAACTGGACCACTTTCTTACACCATACACAAAAATAAATTCAAAATGCATGAAAGACCTAAATGTGAAACAGGAAACCATCAAAATTCTAAAGGAGAACACAGGCTGCAATCTCTTTGACATTGGTCGTAGCAACTTCTTACTAGATACGTCTCTGGAGGCAAGGGAAACAAAAGCAAAAATGAACTATTGGGACTCCATCACAATAAAATCTTCTGCACAGTGAAGCAAACAATCAACAAACTAAAAGGAAACCTTCAGAATGGGAGAAGATATTTGCCAATGACATATCTGATAAAGGGTTAGCATCAAAAATCTATAAAGAACTTTTAACAGTGAACACCCAACAAAAAATAATTCAGTCAAAAAATGGGCAGAAGACTTGAATAGACATTTTGCCATAGAAGACACAGTGATGGCCAACAGACACATGAAAAGATGTTCAACATCACTCATCATCAAGGAAATACAAATCAAAACTATAATGAGACATCACCTCGCACTAGGCAGAATGGCTAAAATAAATGACACAAGAAACAACAGTTGTTGGTGAGGATGCAGAGAAAGGGGAATCCTCTCACACTATTGATGGGAATGCAAACTGGTGCAGCCACTATGGAAAACAGTATGGAGTTGAAAATAGAACTACCTTATGACCCAGCAATTGCACTGCTAGGTATTTATCCAAAGGATACAAAAATACTGATTCAAAGGGATACATGCACCCTGATGTCTATAGCAGCGTTATTAATAATAGTAAAATTATAGAAAGAGCCCAAGTGTTCATGGACTGATGAATGGATAAAGAAGTGATATATAGGTAATGGAATATTACTCAGCTATAAAAAAGAATGAAGTCTTGCCATATGCAATGACATGGATGGAGCTAGAGAGTATTATGGTAAGTGAAATAAGTCAGTCAGAGAAAGACAAATACCATGTGATTTCACTCATACATGGAATTTAAGAGACAAAAGAAATGAACATGGGGGGGCGGGAAGAGCAGCCAACTAAGAAACAGACTCTTTACTATAGAAAACAAACTGATGGTTACTGGAGGGGAGGTGGATGGGGGATAAGTTGAACAGGTAATGGGTATAGCAGGGGGCACTTATGATGAGTACCAGGTATTGTGCGTACATGTTGAATCACTAAATTCTACACCTGGTACTAATATTACACTCTATGTTAACTAACTGGAATTTAAATAAAAATTTGGAGAAGACAAAAAAATAACAGGGAAGATAATAGCAATATAGGCCTACCTGAAGATAAAAGAAAAATCTCAGATAAACAATCTAACTTTACACCTAAAGGAGCTAGAAAAAGAGGATCAACAACAAAAGAGAGGGAAGGAAATAATAAAAAGTAGAGCAGAAATAAATGATATACAAAATTTTAATAAACACAATAGAAGAGATCACTGAAACCAGGAGTATGTTCTTTGAAAAGATCAACAAAATTGAAAAACCTTTAGCAGACTTGAGAGAGAGAGAGAGAGAAGATTCAAATAAACAAAATCAGAAATGAAGGAGAAATTAAAAACTGACACCACAGAAATACAAAGGAATAGAAGATAATATTATGAAAAATTATATGCCAACAAATTGGATAAACTAGAAGAAAAAGATAACTTCCTAGAATCATATAAACTCCCAAAACTGAATCAGGAATAACCAGAAAATTTGAACAAATAGATTGCCAGGAATGAACGTGAATCAGTAATCAAAAAATTCCCAACAAACTAAACTCTAGGACCAGATGCCTTCACAGGTGAATTCTACCAAACATTTAAAGAAAGAAGAGTTAATACTTATTCTTCTCAAACGATTCCAAAAAATAGAAGGGGAAGGAAAGCTTCCAAATGTATATTCTATGAGACCATCATTACCCTGATAACAAAGCCAGCTAAATATAAAATGAAAGAGAACTACAGACCAATATCTCTGATAAGTATAGATGAAAAAATCCTCAACAAAACATTAGTAAACTGAATCCAACAATACATTAAAAAAAATCATTCATCATGGGATGCCTAGGTGGCTCAGTCGGTTAAGTGTCTGCCTTCAGCTCAGGGTCCTGGGATTGAGCCCTGCATCAGGCTCACAAGCAGGGAGCCTGCTTCTCCCTCTCCCTCTGCCTGCTGCTCCCCCTGCTTGTGCTCTCTCTCTATCAAATAAATAAAATATTAAAAAAAGAGAAAGTGGTCAAGTTTCATTCTTGTGCATGCTGCTGTCCAGTTTTCCCAGCACTAAACATTTAAGAGACTGTCTTTATTCATTCAGATATTCTTTCCTGCTTTGTTGAAGATTAGGTGACCATATAGTTGTGCTTTCATTTCTGGGTTTTCTATTCTGTTCCATTGATCTCTGTGTCTATTTTTGTGCCAGTACCATACTGTCTTGATGATCACAGCTTTGTAATATAGCTTGATGTCTGGAATTTTGATGCCTCTAGCTTTGCTTTTCTTTTTCAGGATTGCTTTAGCTATTCAAGGTCTTTTGTGGTTCCATGCAAATTTTAAGATTGTTCTAGTTCTGCGAAAAATGCTAGTGGTATTTTATAGGGATTGCATTAAATACGTAGATTGCTTTAGGTAGTATAGACATTTTAACAACATTTGTTCTTCCAATCCATGAGTATGGAATGTTTTCCCATTTCTTTGTGTCATCTTCAATTTCTTTCATCAGAATTTTATAGCTTTCAGAGTACAGGTATTTTACCACCTTTGGTTAGGTTTATTCCTAGGTATCTTATGGGTTTTGCTCTAATTGTAAATTGGATTGATTCCTTGATTTATTTTTCTGCTGCCTCATTATTGGTATATAGAAATACAACAGATTTCTGTACATTGATTTTGTATCCTGTGATGTTACTGAATTCATGTATCAGTTCTATCAGTTTTTTGATGGACTTCTTAGGGTTTCTATATAGAGTATCATGTCATTTGCAAATAGTGGAAGTTTTACTTCTTCCTTGTTGATTTTGATGCTTTTTATTTCTTTCTGTTGTGTAATTGTGGGGGCTACAACTTCCAGTTCTATGTTAAATAACAGTGACAAGATTGGAATCCCTGACTTGTTCCTGACTATTGAGGAAATGCTCTCACTTTTTCTCTATTCAGGATGATATTACCTGTGGGCTTTTTCATATATGGTTAAAAACCACTGGGATACAGCAAATGGGCTCCTAGCTATACAGGCCCACCTCAACAAGCATGAAAATTCTCAATTAAACAACCTAACCTTACACCTCAAGAGCTAGAAAAATAACAACAAACAAAGCCTAATGCCAGCGGAAGAAAGGAAATAAGGAAAATTAGACAGAAATAAATTATATAGAAACTAAAACAAAGGGCGCCTGGGTGGCTCAGTTGGTTAAGCGACTGCCTTTGGCTCAGGTCATGATCCCGGAGTCCCGGGATCAAGTCCCGCATCGGGCTCCCTGCTCAGCGAGGAGCCTGCTTCTCCCTCTGACCCTCCCCCCTCTCATGTACTCTCTCTCTCATTCTCTCTCTCATTCTCGCTCTCTCAAATAAATAAATAAATCTTTTTAAAAAAAAGAAACTAAAACAAAAACAAAAACAGAAAATATCAATGAAACCAGGAGATGGATCTTTGAAAAAAAATAGTAAAATTGATAGAGCCCTCACCAGATTCATCAAAAAGAAAAGAGAAAAGACCCAAGTAAATAAAATAACAAATGAAAGAGGAGAAATAACAACCAGCACCACAGAAGTACAAACAATTATAAGAGAATATTAGGACAAACTATATGCCAACAAATTGGACAACCTGGAAGAAATGGATAACTTGCTACAAACATATAAATTACCAAAAGTGAAACAGGAAGAAATATAAAACTTGAACAGACCAATAACTAGCAAAGAAATTAAATCAGTAATCAAAACATTTCCTTGAAACAAAAGTCCAGGGCCAGAATGCTTCACACATGAATTCTACCAAACATTTAAAGAAGAGTTAATACTTATTCTCAACCTATTCCAAAAAAAAAAAAAAAAAAGAGAAAGAAAGAAATGGAAGGAAAATTTCCAAATTAATTCTATGAGGCCAGCATTACCCTAATACAAACCAGATAAACACTCTACTAAAAAAGAGAACTACAAGCCAGTATCCCTGATGAACATGTATGCAGAAATTCTGAATGAAATACTACCAAACTTAACCCAATAGTACATTTAAAAAAATCATTCACCATGATCATATGGGATTTATTCCTGCATTGCAAGGGTGGTTCAATATTTGTAAATCAATCACATTAATAAAAGAAAGGATAAGAAACATATGATCATTTTAATAGAAGCAGAAAAAGCAATTGACAAAGGTCAATATTCATTTATGATAAAATCCCTCAATAAAGTAGTTTTATATGGAATGTACTTCAAAATAATAAGGTCATATATGAAAAACCCACAGCTCGTATCATCCTAAATGGGGAAAATCTGTTGCATTTCTTTACAGTAATAATGAAGGAGCAGAAAAAGAAATTAAGAAAATAATCCCTTTTACAACTGCACCAAAAAAATAAAATACCTAGGAATAACCTTAAGCAAGGAGGTGAAAGTCCTGTACTCTGAAAAGTATAAAACACTGGTGAAAGAGATTGAAGACAACAGAAGCAAATGGAAAGATAACTCCATGCTCATGGAATGGAAGAACAAGTATTTTTTTAAATACACATACCACCCAAAGCAATCTACACATTTAATGCAATTTCTTTCAAAATACCAACAGCATTTTTAACAGAACTAGAACAAACAATCCTAAAGTTTTATGGAACCACAATATACCCCCAAATAGCCAAAGCAATCTTGAAAAAGAAAAGCAAAACTGGAGGTATTCCAGATTATACTACAAAATTGTAGTAATCAAAACAGTATTGTACTAACACAAAAATAGACACAGATAAAATAGAACAGAATAGAAAACCCAGAATTAAACTTACAATTATATGGTAAATTAATCTTTGACTAAGGAAGGAAGAATATCCAATGGGGAAAAGATGGTCTCTTCAACAAATTGTGTTCAGAAAACTGGACATCTTCATGCAAAAGAATGAAACTGGACCACTTTCTTACACCAAACACATAAACAAATTCAATGGATTAAAGACCTAAGTGTGAGAGCTGAAGCCACAAAAATCCTAGAAGAAAGGACACACAGTAGTTTCTCTGGGATTGTTTATAGCAACAGTTTTCTAGATATATCTCCTGAGGCAAAGTAACCAAAGCAAAAATAAACTTGGGACTACATGAAAATAAATGGTTTCTGCATAACAAAGGAAACAATCAATAAAGCTAAAAGATAACCTACCAAATGGAAGAAGATATTTATAAATGACAAGTTTAATAATAGGTTAGTATCCGAAATATATAAATAACATATAAAACTCAATACCCACAAAACAAATAATCCAATTTAAAAATGGGCAGAAGACATGAGCAGTCATTTCTCCAAAGAAGACATCCAGAAGGCCAACAGACACATGAAAAAATGTTCAACATCACTCAGCATCAGGGAAATAGAAATCAAAATCAAAACCATAATAGATATCACCTCACATTCATCAGAATGTTTAAAATAAAAAAACAGAAGAAACAAGTGTTGGAAAGGATGTGGAGAAAAATGATCCCCCTTGCTTTGTTGGTGGGAAGGCAAACTGGTGCAGCCACTGTGGAAAACTGTAGAATTTCCTCAGAAAGTTAAAAATAGAAGTACCCTATGATCCAGTAATCACACTACTAGGTATTTACTAAAAAACAAAAACAAAAAGCAAAATCAAAAACAAAAACCACACACACACACACACACACACACACACACACATACACACACTAATTCAAAAGGCTACAGGCACCCTTATGTTTATTACAGCATTATTTACTGTAGCCAAATTATGGTAGCATCCCGTGTCCACTGATAGATGAATGGATAAAGAAGATGTGATATATTGTGTGTGTGTGTTATATATTATATATTATATATTATATATTATATATTATATATATATATAATGGAATATTACTGAGACATATAAAAGAATGAAATCCTGTATTTTGCAACATGATGGATAGAGACACTAAAATGCTAAGTGAAATAAGTCAGTCAGAGAAAGACAAATATGATTTCACTCATATGTGGAATTTAAAAACAAAACAAATGAACAAAGTAAGAGACAAACCAAAACACAGACTCTTAATTATTGAGATAAAAATGATGGTTACTGAGTGGAAGTGGGTAGGAGGATGGGTGAAATAGGTGAAGAAGATTAAGAATATACTTGTCATGATAAGCACTGAGTAATGTATAGAATTGTTGAATCAAAGGGAGAGGAGCAGGGGGGCGGAGCAAGATGGCAGAGGAGTAGGAGACCTGGATTTCATCTCCTCTCAGGAATTCAGCTGGATAGGGATCAAACCATTCTGAACACCTACAAACTCAACAGGAGATCGAAGAAAAGAATAGCAACAACTCTCTGAACAGAAAAGCGACCACTTTCTGGAAGGTAGGACATGCGAAGAAGTGAATCCGAGGCGATATTCGGGAGGATAGACGGCGGGGGAGGGGCCTCCGTCGGCCGCTTCTGGCAAGTGATAGAGCAGCGGAGCACAAAATTGGAACTTTTAGAAGTCTGCTCCGCTGAGGGACGTCACTCTGGTGGCTAAGTGGGTGGTGGAACCCTCGCGGGACAGGGTGATCTCAGGACCCTCGGGGTCACAGAAAGACCGGGGGTGCCTGAGTGTGGCAGAGCTCCCAGGTATCGGAGCGGGGAAGCCGGCTGCAGAGACAGAGCCCAGGCGCGGGCTCTCAGCTCGGGGTGGCCATAAACCGTGATCCGCGGCACAGTCGGGCCACTGCTCCTCCAGCAGGGACCCAACGAGCGGCAGATCTGGGGAGACTCCCCTTCCTCCCCCGGGAGGAGCGATGCGGGAGCACACCGCAGGGATCTGCTGGGTTTGGAGATTCCACCCGGGGTCGGGTGCCAGAGATAGAAATGCACGGTCACAGGCCGGGTGAGCACGGAGTACGGCCGGAGACTGGGGACGTGGGAGTGACTGAGGGCTTTTCTCTGGGGGCGCGCTGAGAAGCGGGGCCCCGAGTTCTTGGCTCCGCCGGGGCGGAGATTGGGAGGCTGCCATTTTCACTCTCCACCTCCAAAGCTGTACAGAAAGCTTGCAGGGAACAAAAGCTCCGGAGAGCAAACCCGAGCAGATTACTTAGCCTGGACCAGCAAGGGTGGGGCAATTCCGCCTTGGGCAAAGACATTTGGGAACCACGGCAACAGGCCCCTCCCCCAGAAGATCAGCAAGAACAGCCAGCCAAGACCAAGTTTACCAATCAATGAGAACAGCAGAACTCCAGTGCTAGGGGAATACTGCACATAGAATTCATGGCTTTTTTACCATGATTCTTTAGTCTTTCAAAGTTAATTATTTTTTTTAACTGTCTTTTTTTTTTTTTTGAATTTTTCTTTTTCCCTTTTTCAACCAACATCTTATCAATCCCTTTTTTAAAAAACATTTTTATTTTTCATTTTTAGAGTCATATTCTATCCCTTCATAGTAGTTACCCGTATTTCTGGCATATATATATAATTTCCTCTCTCTTTAAAATTTTGAGATAGTTTCTTCTAACAGATCAAAATATACTCTAAATCTCTAGTGTATGGTTTTTTTCTACTCCCCTGCCTGATCACATTCTCTCCCTTTTTTTTTTCTTTTTTTTAAATCCTCTTCTTTCTTTTTTCAAACAACTTATCAATTCCTTTTATAAAATTTTTTATAATTTCCATCTTTACAGTCATATTCCATCCCTTCATCATATCAACCCTTATTTTTGTACATATATAAGTTTTTCTTTCTTTAAAATTTTGGGAAGCACTTTCTTTTAACAGGCCAAAATACACCCAAAATCTAGTGTGTGGCACTGATCTGTATACCAGCCTGATCACATTTGATCACATTCTGTTTTTGTTTTGTTTTGTTTTGTTCTGTTTTTGTTTGTTTTTATATTTATCTTTTTCTTTTTCTTTTTTCTTTTTCTTCTTCTTCTTTTTTCTCTCTTTCCCTTTCTTTTCCAACTGCTTCAGGTCTTTTCTGATTTGTTTAGAGTATATTTTCTGGGGACGTTGTTACCCTGCTAGCATTTTGTTCTCTCATTCATCTATTCTCCTCTGCACAAAATGACAAGATGGAAAAAATCACCTCAACAAAAAGAACAAGAGGTAGTACCGACTGCCAGGGACCTACTCAATACGGACATTAGTATGATGTCAGATCTAGAGTTCAGAATATCACTTTAAAGATACTAGCTGGGCTTGAAAAAAGCATGGAAGTTATTAGAGAAACCCTTTCTGGAGAAGTAAAAGAACTAAAATCTAACCAAGTAGAAACAAAAAGGCTATTAATGAGGTGCAATCAAATATGGGGGCGCTAACTGCTAGGATAAATGAGGCAGAAGAGGGAATCAGTGATATAGAAGACCAAATGATGGAAAATAAAGAAGCTGAGAAAAAGAGAGATAAACAACTACTGGATCACGAGGGCAGAATTCGAGAGATAAACGATACCATAAGATAAAACAACATTAGAATAATTGGAATCCCAGAAGAAGAAGAAAGAGAGAGGGGGCAGAAGGTATAATGGAGCAAATTATAGCAGAGAACTTCCCTAATTTGGGGAAGGAAACAGGCATCAAAATCCAGGAAGCACAGAGAACCCCTCTCAAAATCAATAAAAATAGGTCAACACCCCGACATCTAATAGTAAAACTTACGAGTCTCAGAGACAAAGAGAAAATCCTGAAAGCAGCTCGGGACAAGAGATATGTAACCTACAATGGTAGAAACATTAGATTGGCAACAGACCTATCCACAGAGACCTGGCAGGCCAGAAAGGACTGGCAGGATATCTTCAGAGCACTAAATGAGAAAAATATGCAGCCAAGAATACTATATCCAGCTAGGCTGTCATTGAAAATTGAAGGAGAGATAAAAAGCTTCCAGGACAAACAAAAACTAAAGGAATTTGCAAACACAAAACCAGCCCTACAAGAAATCTTGAAAGGGGTCCTCTAAGCAAAGAGAGAGCCTAAAAGCAACATAGACCAGAAAGGAATACAAACAAGATACAGTACCAGTCACCTTACAGGCAATACAATGGCACTAAATTCCTATCTTTCAATAGTTACCCTGAATGTAAATGGGCTAAATGCCCCAATCAAAAGACACAGGCTATCAGATTGGATTAAAAAACAAGACCCATCGATATGCTGTCTGCAAGAGACTCATTTTAGAACCAAAGACACCCCCAGATTGAAAGTGAGGGGGTGGAAAACCATTTACCATGCTAATGGACACCAAAAGAAAGCTGGGGTGGCAATCCTTATATCAGACAAATTAGATTTTAAACCAAAGACTGTAATAAGAGATGAGGAAGGACACTATCCTCCTTAAAGGGTCTATCCAACAAGAAGATCTAACAATTGTAAATATCTATGCCCCTAACATGGGAGCAGCCAATTATATAAGGCAATTAATAACAAAAGCAAAGAAACACATCGACAACAATACAATAATAGTGGGGGACTTTAACACCCCCCTCACTGAAATGGACAGATCATCTAAGGAAAAGATCAACAAGGAAATAAAGGCTTTAGATGACACACTGGACCAAATGGACTTCACAGATATATTCAGAACATTCCATCCCAAAGCAACGGAATACACATTCTTCTCTAGTGCCCATGGAACATTCTCCAGAATCGATCACATCCTAGGTCATAAATCAGGTCTCAACCGGTACCAAAAGATTGGGATCATTCCCTGCCTGTTTTCAGACAATGCTTTGAAACTAGAACTCAATCACAAGAGGAAAGTCGGAAAGAACTCAAATACATGGAGGCTAAAGAGCATCCTACTGAAGAATGAATGGGTCAACTAGGAAATTAAAGAAGAATTAAAAAAATTCATGGAAACCAATGAAAATGAAAACACAACTATTCAAAATCTTTGGGATGCAGCAAAGGCAGTCCTAAGAGGAAAGTATATAGCAATACAAGCCTTTCTCAAGAAACAAGAAAGGTCTCAAGTACACAACCTAACCCTACACCTAAAGGAGCTGGAGAAAGAACAGCAAATAAAGCCTAAACCCAGCAGGAGAAGAGAAATAATGAAGATCAGAGCAGAAATCAATGAAATAGAAACCAAAAGAACAGTAGAACAGATCAACGAAACAAGGAGCTAGTTCTTTGAAAGAATTAACAAGATTGATAAACCCCTGGCCACACTTATCAAAAAGAAAAGAGAAAGGACCCAAATAAATAAAATCATGAATGAAAGAGGAGAGATCACAACCAACACCAAAGAAATACAAACAATTATAAGAACATAATATGAGCAACTCTATGCCAGCAAATTAGATAACCTGGAAGAAATGGATGCATTCCTAGAGATGTATCAACTACCAAAACTGAACCAGGAAGAAATAGAAAACTTGAACAGACCTATAACCACTAAGGAAATTGAAGCAGTCATCAAAAATCTCCCAAAACACAAAAGCCCAGGGCCAGATGGCTTCCCAGGGGAATTCTACCAAACATTTAAAGAAGAATTAATACCTATTCTTCTGAAACTGTTCCAAAAAATAGAAATGGAAGGAAAACTTCCAAACTCATTTTATGAGGCCAGCATTACCTTGATCCCAAAACCAGACAAAGACCCCATCAAAAAGGAGAATTAGAGACCAATATCCCTGATGAACATGGATGCAAAAATTCTCACCAAAATACTAGCCAATAGGATCCAACAGTACATGAAAAGGATTATTCACCACGACCAAGTCGGATTTATCGCTGGGCTGCAAGGTTGGTTCAACATCCGCAAATCAAACAACGTGATACAATACATTAACAAAAGAAAGAACAAGAATCATATGATCCTCTCAATAGATGCAGAAAAAGCATTTGACAAAGTACAGCATCCTTTCTTGATCAAAACTCTTCAGAGTATAGGGATAGAGGGTACATACCTCAATATCATAAAAGCCATCTATGAAAAACCTACGGCGAATATCATTCTCAATGGGGAAAAACTGAGAGCTTTCCGCCTAAGGTCAGGAACGTGGCAGGGATGTCCAGTATCACCACTGCTATTCAACATAGTATTGGAAGTCCTAGCCACAGCAATCAGACAACAAAAAGAAATAAAAGGCATCCAAATCGGCAAAGAAGAAGTCAAACTCTCACTCTTTGCAGATATGATACTTTACGTGGAATATCCCAAAGACTCCACCCCAAAACTGCTAGAACTCATACAGGAATTCAGTAAAGTGGCAGGATATAAAATCAATGCACAGAAGTCAGTGGCATTCCTATACACCAACAACAAGTCAGAAGAAAGAGAAATTAAGGAGTCGATCCCATTTACAATTGCACCCAAAACCATAAGATACCTAGGAATAAATCTAACCAAAGAGGCAAAGAATCTGTACTCAGAAAACTATAAAATACTCATGAAAGAAATTGAGGAAGACACAAAGAAATGGAAAAATGTTCCATGCTCATGGATTGGAAGAACAAATATTGTGAAGATGTCAATGCTACCTAGAGCAATCTACACATTCAATGCAATCCCCATCAAAATACCATCCACTTTTTTCAAAAAAATGGAACAAATAATCCTAAAATTTGTATGGAACCAGAAAAGACCCCTCATAGCCAGAGGAATGTTGAAAAAGAAAAGCAAAGCTGGCGGCATCACAATTCCGGACTTCCAGCTCTATTACAAAGCTGTCATCATCAAGACAGTATGGTACTGGCACAAAAACAGACACATAGATCCATGGAACAGAATAGAGAGCCCAGAAATGGACCTTCAACTCTATGGTCAACTAATCTTTGACAAAGCAGGAAAGAATGTCCAATGAAAAAAAGACAGTCTCTTCAACAAATGATGTTGGGAAAATTGGATAGCCACATGCAGAAGAATGAAACTGGACCATTTCCTTATACCACACACAAAAATAGACTCCAAATGGTTGAAAGACCTCAATGTGAGACAGGAGTCCATCAAATCCTAAAGGAGAACACAGGCAGCAACCTCTTCGACCTCAGCCGCAGCAACTTCTTCCTAGAAACATCGCCAAAGGCAAGGGAAACAAGGGCAAAAATGAACTATTGGGACTTCATCAAGATAAAAAGCTTTTGCAAAGCAAAGGAAACAGTCAACAAAATCAAAAGACAACTGACAGAATGGGAGAAGATATTTGCAAATGACATATCAGATAAAGGGCTAGTATCCAAAATCTATAAAGAACTCATCAAACTCAACACCAAAGAACAAAGAATCCAATCCAGAAATGGGCAGAAGACACGAACAGACATTTTTCCAAAGAAGACATCCAAATGGCCAACAGACACATGAAAAAGTGCTCAATATCGCTCGGCATCAGGGAAATCCAAATCAAAACCTCAATGAGATACCACCTCACACCAGTCAGAATGGCTAAAATTAACAAGTCAGGAAATGACAGATGTTGGCGGGGATACGGAGAAAGGGGAACCCTCCTACACTGTTGGTGGGAATGCAAGCTGGTGTAGCCACTCTGGAAAACAGTATGGAGGTTCCTCAAAAAGTTGAAAATAGAGCTACCATATTATCCAGCAATTGCACTACTGGGTATTTACCCCAAAGATACAAAAGTAGGGATCCGAAAGGGTACGTGCACCCCGATGTTTATAGCAGCAATGTTCACAATAAACTGTGGAAAGAGCCAAGATGTCTATCAAAAGATGAATGGATAAAGAAGATGTGGTATATATATATAGTGGAATATTATGCAGCCATCAAAAAGAATGAAATCTTGCCATTTGCAATGACGTGGATGGAACTGGAGGGTATTATGCTGAGTGAAATAAGTCAAACAGAGAAAGACATGTATCATATGACCTCACTGATATGAGGAATTCTTAATCTCAGGAAACAAACTGAGGGTTGCTGGAGTGAGGGGTCGGGTGGGAGAGATGGGGTGACTGGGTGATGGACACTGGGGAGGGTATGTGCTCTGGTAAGCGCTGTGAATTGTGCAAGACTGTTGAATCTCAGATCTGTACCTCTGAAACAAATAATGCAATATATGTTAAGAAAAAAAAAAAGAAGAAGAAGAATGTAGCAGGAGGGGAAGAATGAAGGGGGGGAAATAGGAGGGTGAGAAGAACCATGAGAGACAATGGACTCTGAAAAACAAACTGAGGGTTCTAGAGGGGAGGGGGGTGGGAGGATGGGTTAGCCTGGTGATGGGTATTGAGGAGGGCACGTTCTGCATGGAGTACTAGGTGTTATGCACAAACAATGAATCATGGAACACTATATCTAAAACTAATGATGTAATGTATGGGGATTAATATAACAATAAAAAAATTAAAAAAAAAAAGGGAGAGGAGCAAGATGGCAGAGGAGTAGGAGACCTAAATTTAGTCTGGTCCCAGGAATTCAGCTAGATAGTTATCAAACCATTCTGAACACCTACAAACTCAACAGGAGATCAAAGGAAAGAATAATAACAATTCTGTGAACAGAAAAGCAACCACTTTCTGGAAGGTAAGGTGTGCAGAGACATGAATCTGAGGTGATATTTGGGAAGACAGACCGCAGGGGGAGGGAGCTTCTGTCAGCCAGCTACCAGAAAGTGATACAGCAAGTGACATCGCTCCAGTGGCTAAGCGGGGGGTGGAACTCTTGCTGGGACAGTGTGATCTCAGGACCCTCGGGGTCACAGAAAGACTGGGGGTGCCTGAGTGTGGCAGAGCTCCCAGGTATTGGAGCAGGGAAGCCAGCTGCAAAGACAGAGCCAAGGAGTGGGCTCTCAGCTCGAGGTTGCCATAAACTGTGATTCTTGGCACAGTTGGGCCACTACTCTTTGAGCAGGGACCCAACAAGTGGCAAATCCAGGGAGACTCTCCTTCCTCCCCTGGGAGGAGCAGCGCAGGAGTGCACCTCAGGAATCTGCTGGGTTTAGAGACTCCAAACGGGGTTGTGTGCCAGAGATAGAAATGCTCAGTCACAGGCCGAGTGAGCATGGTGAGTGGCTGGAGACCAGGGAGATGGGAGTGATTGACTGCTTTTCTCTGAGGGCTTACTGAGAAGTGGGGCTCCAGGTTCACAGCTCCTCCAGGGTGAGAGATTGTGAAGTCACCATTTTCATTCTTGTCTTCCAAAGCTCTACAGAAAGCTTTCAGGGAACAAAAGCTACCGAGAGCAAACCCAAGCAGATTACTTAGCCTAGCCCCTGGCAAGGGCGGTGCAATTCCACCTTGGGGAAAGACATTTGAGAACCACTGCAACAGGCCCCTCCCCCAGAAGATTAGTAAGAATATCCAGCCAAGACCAAGTTTACCAATCAATAAGAACTGCAAAACCCAGCGCTAGGGGACTACAGCACGTATAATTCATGGCTTTTTTCCCCATGATTCTTTAGTCTTTCAAAGTTAATGTTATTAATTTTCTGTATTTTTTCTTTTTCTATTTTTTTAAATTTTTATTCTTTCTTTTTTCAACCAACATATTACCTTATCAATTCCTTTTTTAAAAACTTTTTAAATTTTCATTTCTATGGTCATATTCTATTCCTAAGTTTTTCTAACTTTAAAATTTTTGGATACAGTTTCTTCTAGCAGACCAAAATATATCCTAAATCTAGTGTATGGCTTTGTTCTAGTCTCACACCTGATCATATTCTCTCCTTTTTTTCTTTTTAATTTTTTTCTTTCTTTTTTCAACCTTCTTATCTTATCAGTTCCTTTTTAAAAATCGTTTTTAATTTTCATCTTCACAGTCATATTCCATTCCTTCATCATATTTACCCTTATTTTTGTATATAGATAAGTTTTCTTTCTTTAAAATTTTGGGAGTCAGTTTCTTCTAACAGACCAAAATACACCCAAAATCTAGTGGGTCGCTCTGGTCTATTCACCAGCCTTATCATATTCTTTCTTTTTTTTTTTTTTAATTCTTTTCCCCCTGGTTTCGGGTCTCCTCTGATTTGTTTAGTGTATATTTTCCTTCTAGGATTTTTTTCTCTCATTCATCTATTCATCTCTGGACAAAATGACAAAATGGAAAAACTCACCTCAAAAAAAAGAACAATAGGCAGTACCGACTGCCAGGGACCTAATCAATACGGACATTAGTAAGATGTCGGAACTAGAGTACAGAATGACGATTATAAAGATACTAGCTGGGCTTGAAAAAAGCATAGAAGATACAAGAGAATCCATTTCTGGAGAAATAAAAGAACTAAAATCTAACCAAGTCAAAATCAAAAAGGCTATTTATGAGGTGCAATCAAAAATGGAGGCTCTAACTGCTAGGATAAATGAGGCAGAAGAGAGAATTAGTGATATAGAGGACCAAATGATGGAGAATAAAGAAGCTGAGAAAAAGAGAGATAAACAACTACTGGATCACAAGGGCAGAATTCGAGAGATAAGTGATACCATAAGACAAAACAATATTAAAATAATTGGGATCTCGGAAGAAGAAGAAAGAGAGAGGGCAGAAGGTGCAAATTATAGAGGAAAACTTCCCTAATTTGGGGAAAGAAACAGGCACCAAAATCCAGGAGACACAGAAAACCCCCCTCAAAATCAATAAAAATAGGTCAACACCCCAACATCTAATAGTAAAACTCACAAGTCTCAGAGACAAAGAGAAAATCCTGAAAGCAGCTCAGGACAAGAGGTCTGTAACCTACAATGGTAGAAACATTAGATTGGAAGCAAACCTATCCACAGAGACCTGGCAGCCCAAAAAGGACACTGGCATGATATAATCAGGGTACTAAACAAGAAAAATATGCAGCCAAGAATACTATATCCAGCTAGGCTGTCACTGAAAATAGAAGGAGAGATAAAAAGCTTCCAGGACAAACAAAAACTAAAAGAATTTGCAAACAGGAAACCAGCCCTACAAGGATTGCCACCCCAGCTTTCTTTTGGTGTCCATTAACATGGTAATAGATCACATCCTGGGTCACAAATCAGGTCTCAAACAGTACCAAAAGATTGGGATCATTACCTGCATATTTTCAGACCACAGTGCTTTGAAACTAGAACTCAATCACAAAAGGATAGTTGGAAAGAACTCAAATACATGGAGGCTAAAGAGCATCCTACTAAAGAATGAATGGGTCAAGCAGGAAATTAAAGAAGAATTTAAAAAATTCATGGAAACCAATGAAAATGAAAACACAACTGTACAAAATCTCTGGGATGCAGCAAAGGCGGGCCTAAGAGGAAAGTATATAGCAATACAAGCCTTTCTCAAGAAACAAGAAAGGTCTCAAATACACAACCTAACCCTACAACTAAGGGAGCTGGAGAAAGAACAACAAATAAAGCCTAAACCCAGCAGGAGAAGAGAAATCATGAATATCAGAGCAGAAATCAATGAATTAGAAACCAGAAGAACAGCAGAATAGATCAACAAAACTAGGAGGTGGTTCTTCAAAAGAATTAATAAGATTGATAAACCCCTGGCCAGACTTATCAAAAAAAAAAAAAAAGAGAAAGGACCCAAATAAATAAAATAATGAATGAAAGAGGAGAGATCAACAACCAACACCAAGAAATACAAACAATTATAAGAACATATTATGAGCCAATATATGCCAGCAAATTAGACAATATGGTAGAAATGGATGCATTCCTAGGTATGTATAAACTACCAAAACTGAACCAGGAAGAAATAGAAAACATGAACAGACCCTAACAAGTAAGGAAATTGAAGCAGTAATCAAAAATCTCCCAACAAACAAGAGCCCAGGGCCAGATGGCTTCCCAGGGGAATTCTACCAAACATTTAAAGAAGAATTAATACCTATTCTTCTGAAACTGTTCCAAAAAATAGAAATGGAAGGAAAACTTCCAAACTCATTTTATGAGGACATCATTACCTCGATCCCAAAACCAGACAAAGACCTCATCAAAAGGGAGAATTACAGACCAATATCCTTGATGAACATGGATGCAAAAATTCTCACCAAAATACTAGCCAATAGGATCCTACAGTACATTAAAAGGATTATTCACCACGACCAAGTGGGATTTATTCTTGGGCTGCAAGGTTGGTTCAACATCTGCAAATCAATCTATGTGATACAATACATTAATAAAAGAAAGAACAAGAACCATATGATCCTCTCAATAGATGCAGAAAAAGCATTTGACAAAGTACAGCATCCTTTCTTGATTAAAACTCTTCACATCGTAAGGATAAAGGGTACATACCTCAATATCATAAAAGCCATCTATGAAAACCCACAGCGAATATCATTCTCAATGGGAAAAACCTGAGAGCTTTCCCTTGAGGTCAGGAACACAGCAGGAATGTCCACTCTCACCACTGTTGTTCAACGTAGTACTGAAATTCCTAGCCTCAGCAATCAGACAACAAAAAGAAATAAAAGGCAGGGCGCCTGGGAGGCTCAGTTGGTTAAGCGGCTGCCTTCGGCTCAGGTCATGATCCCAGAGTTCTGGGATCGAGCCCCACGTCGGGCTCCCCACTCAGTGGAGAGCCTACTTCTCCCTCTCTCTCTGCCTGCCTCTCTGCCTACTTGTGCTCTCTCTCTCTGTGTCAAATAAATAAATAAAATCTTTAAAAAAAAAAAAAAGAAATAAAAGGCATCCAAATTGGCAAAGAAGAAGTCAAACTCTCACTCTTTGCAGATGATATGATACTTTATGTGGAAAACCGAAAGGACTCCACCCCAAAACTGCTAGAACTCATACAGGAATTCAGTAAAGTGGCAGGATATAAAATCAATGCACAGAAATCAGTGGCATTCCTATACACCAACAACAAGACAGAAGGAAGAGAAATTAAGGAGTCAATCCCATTTACAATTGCACCCAAAACCGTAAGATACCTAGGAATAAATCTAACCAAAGAGGCAAAGTATCTGTACTCAGAAAACTATAAAATACTCATGAAAGAAATTGAGGAAGACACAAAGAAATGGGAAAACGTTCCATGCTCATGGATCGGAAGAACAAATATTGTGAAGATGTGAATCCTACCTAGAGCAATCTACACATTCAATGCAATCCCCATCAAAATACCATCCACTTTTTTCAAAGAAATGGAACAAATAATCCTAAAATTTGCATGGAACCAGAAAAGACCCCAAATAGCCAGAAGAATGTTGAAAAAGAAAGGCAAAGCTGGTGGCATCACAATTCTGGACTTCAAGCTCTATTACAAAGCTGTCGTCATCAAGACAGTATGGTACTGGCACAAAAACAGACACATAGATCCATGGAACAGAATAGAGAGCCCAGAAATGGACCCTCAACTCTATGGTCAACTAATCTTCGACAAAGCAAGAAAGAATGTCTAATGGAAAAAAGACAGTCTCTTCAACAAATGGTGTTGGGAAAATTGGACAGCCACGTGCAGAAGAATGAAACTGGACCATTTCCTTACACCACACACAAAAATAGACTCCAAATGGTTGAAAGACCTCAATGTGAGACAGGAGTCCATCAAAATCCTAAAGGAGAACACAAGCAGCAACCTCCTCAACCTCAGCTGCAGCAACTTCTTAGAAACATCACCAAAGGCAAGGGAAGCAAGGGCAAAAATGAACTATTGGGGCTTCATCAAGATAAGAAGCTTTTGCACAGCAAAATAAACAGTCAACAAAACCAAAAGACAACTGACAGAATGGGAGAAGATATTTGCAAATGACATATCAGATAAAGGGCTAGTATCCAAAATCTATAAAGAACTTATCAAACTCAACCCCCAAAGAACAAATGATCCAATCAAGAAATGGGCAGAAGACATGAACAGACATTTCTCCAAAGAAGACATCCAAATGGCCAACAGACACATGAAAAAGTGCTCAACATCGCTCGGCATCAGGGAAATCCAAATCAAAACCTCAATGAGATACCACCTCACACCAGTCAGAATGGCTAAAATTAACAAGTCAGGGAACGACAGATGCTGGCGGGGATGTGGAGAAAGGGGAACCCTCTTACACTGTTGGTGGGAATGCAAGCTGGTGTAGCCACTCTGGAAAACAGTATGGAGGTTCCTCAAAAAGTTGAAAATAGGACGGCTGGGTGGCTCAGTTGGTTAAGTGACTGCCTTCAGCTCAGGTCATAATCCTGGAGTCCCAGGATCGAGTCCCACATCAGGCTCCCTGCTCAGCAGGGAGTCTGCTTCTCCCTCTGATCCTCCTCCCTGTCATGCTCTCTATCTCTCATTCTTTCTCTCTCAAATAAATAAATAAAATCTTTTTTAAAAAAAAGTTGAAAATAGAGCTACCCTATGATCCAGCAATTGCACTACTGGGTATTTACCCCAAAGATAGAAATGTAGGGATCCGAAGGGGTACGTGCACCCTGATGTTTATAGCAGCAATGTCCACAATAGCCAAACTGTGGAAAGAGCCAAGATGTCCATCGACAGTTGAATGGATACAGATGTGGTATATATATATAATGGAATATTATGCAGCCATCAAAAGGAATGAGATCTTGCCATTTGCAATGACGTGGATGGAACTGGAGGGTGTTATGCTGAGCGAAATAAGTCAATCAGAGAAAGACATGTAGCATATGACCTCACTGATATGAGGAATTCTTAATCTCAGGAAACAAACTGAGGGTTGCTGGAGTGGTGGGGGGTGGGAGGGACGGGGTGTCTGGGTGATAGACATTGGGGAGGGTATGTGCTATGGTGAGTGCTATGAATTATACAAGACTGTTGAATCACAGATCTGTACCTCTGAAACAAATAATACAATATATGTTTAAAAAAAAAAGAAGAAGAAGATAGCAGGAAGGAAAGAATGAAGGGGGGGAATCGGAGGGGGAGATGAACCATGAGAGACTATGGACTCTGAAAAACAGACTGGGGTTTCTAGAGGGGAGAGGGGTGGGAGGATGGGTTAGCCTGGTGATGGGTATTAAAGAGGGCACATTCTGCATGGAGCACTGCATGTTATACACAAACAATGAATCATGGAACACTACATCAAAAACTAATGATGTAATGTATGGTGAGTAACATAACAATAAAAAATTTAAAAAAAAGAATTCCTCATATCAGTGAGGTCATATGATAAAAAAAAGAACATATACAATTAGTATTTGAATTTAATAAAGTTTCAGGTTATAAAATAAATATACAAACATCTAATAATGAACTATCAAAAGAGAAATTAATAAGACAATCCCATTTATAATTGCATCAAAAAGAATGAAATACTTACAAATAAATTCAGTGAAGGTGGTTAAAGACCTGTATATTGAAAACAAGACATAAATGAAAGAAATAAAAGACACAAATGAATAGGAAGGTATTCCACGCTCATGGATTGGGAAAATTAACATTGTTACAATTTCCATACCACCAAAAACAATTAACAGATTCGTTGCAATCCCTATAAAAATTTCTTTTTTTAATCTCTCAAAAGAATAAGTTCAGTTTATTTATATAATAAAATACTGATGAAAATAATCTACATCTGCCAACATGGATAAATCTCAAAAGCAATGGTGAATTAAAAGTCATTTGCAAGAAAATATATACAACATAACATTCATGTAAAATGTTAAAATATAAAGCAATTCTTAACAATCTATGGATAATCACAACAGCAAGAATACAGAAATATTAAAAGTACAAAGACGCCAAATTTGCAATCACCCAATAGAGAGCTTTCTGTGGTGATGAAAATGTTTTATAGCTGCATTGACCCCAACATGGTAACCACTAATTAGGGAACTATCCTGAAAGTCCAAAACAAAAATTAGTGATTTTGCTGAGGTATCACTGAACAATGTACACGTAGAGCTTGGTATTCAGAGCTAGTCACTTACCTATTCCCTGAGCCTAAGCAACCATTAATTCTTTAATAATGATCTCAGATTTTATTTGAAATTTTAAATATAACAGTGTTATAACAGATCCACAAATAACTTAGGGTATACCCTACTGTGCGTGTCAAGGACTTATTTATTCAAATATTATATAAAGAGTTTCAAAACATCCTTGGACTGTCTTCAAAAATCATTCATTCTAGTATTTTCCTCTTAAGGGAAAAATAAAGACACCAGAACCTTATAATTAAAACATCTTAATTTGATTATTCATTTCTAAAATTTTTGTAGAAGATACATTCTGAGTAAAATTAAGAGTTTTAGGCAGTTTAAGAAATAGGGCTTATGGGACACCTGGATGGCTCAGTCGTTAAGCATCTGCCTTCTGCTCAGGTCATGATCCCGGGATCCTGGGATCTAGCCCCGCATTGGGCTCCCTGCTCCATGGGAAGCCTGCTTCTCCCTCTCCCGCTCCCCCTGCTTGTGTTCCCTCTCTTGCTGTCTCTCTCTCTGTCAAATAAATAAAATAAAATCTTAAAAAAAGAAATAGGGCTTAGGTCCAGTTATTTATATTTAAAAGAAAAAATAAACCAAATTTAGTGTGGAAAAAAGCATCACATTTGAAATATAGTTGTGAAGAAATTTTTGTGATCTACAGTTCGGTCAGAGAATATTCCATGGCAACAGTCCCATCCTATTGTATACTATCTTAGAGATTCTCTCTTGGAGAGATAGAAGGAGGTGTAGTAGGATGAATTTAAACAGCATCCAACAAACACTTCACTGTATTTGCTTCATACTTTTTTTTTTTTTTTTTTTTGGAACTGCTTCTGGAATCCTTTTTCTATTTGAAAATCAGAGAATTCAAGAAACATAAATATGTAAAATGATATCCTCTTCTCAGTTTTGAAGCGAGTGTGTGTTCCTTGTAATTCATACTGACTGCACACCTGCGCTTAGGCAGAGACACTGCTGGGTTTTCTTTCTTTTTTGGAGAACAAGAAAGTTTACTGATTTTCACTACAGGATACAAGGGGACATTGGTGATATCCTTCAGGCTAAAATGAAGTGAGCAGTGAGTTTTAGGTAGTGCACTGATAGTTGTTTTTGTAAGCTTAGAATCTTCCATCTCTTTTTCATCTCCATATTTTAGTGCTTTTTTAGGTTGAGACCTGGTGACTGGGCTCCTATCTGATTCACTGGAGAGATCTTGACTCTACTTGCAAGTGGGCAAATAGAGGTCGTCAGAATAATCTCCTGAACTACTTGATTCACAGATGCTCACTTCAAATTCATTGTTTTCTTCTCTGTTAGAATCGTTGCTCATTTTTTGTCAGAAAGGAGTGAGATGAATACCCTCTTCCAAATTAAAATTGTAAGCATCACTGGAAGTGACAGATTCATCCAACTTTTTTTTTTTTTGGAAACAGGTTTTTTTTTTATTTTCACTTTTGCTCCCTTCATACTCTGATACAGATTTTGATTTTCTCCTGTTAGCTTTTGTTTTCTCCTTTTCTTCCTTGTGCACCTCTATGCTTACTTTTAGTTTGTTCAAGTTTATATTCTAAAATGTTTTCTTTTGTTTTAGTAGGTCTTCCTGGGTCAATCAACTTTGGTGATAAGTTAATTTGATCCTTATTTCATTGACAAACACTTTGTTCTACGTTTTCAGGGTCTACACATCTAATTCTTTTGGATTCAAAGGGCTGCACTGAGAAATGACTGATTTCAAAATCATCCAAGGTATTGAACTGACATAGATTGTTAAAATGTTTCTTTAAACTTCAATGGACAGATACAGTTCTAGGGAAGACATTATCAACAGATTTATGTTCATCTGAATCCAAATCAAACCCCAGTCTATCTTGAGAAATAGGTATTTGCTCTTCTATTTGGAATGATTCTCCTTGTCTTAGAAGGTGAGCTTCCTGAAGAGGAACTTGTGTTATATACTTCACAAATAAATCCCCAGAGTTGTTGTCACTATTGGAGTTCATTCCAGAGGGACATATTTCCTGGTTCTGAGAAGTTTCTTCTGTTTGTTGTGAAGTCAGTTTTTCTTTCAATGCATATAGCTGACACATGAGGTAGTAACATTCTTTTCTAAGTTGGAGGATGGTATCTTGGGCTTTTCTCACTTTGGATTTTTCATTTTCCAAAGCTAAAATTAACATTCTGTTGTTGTCATGGTAGTTTTTTAGCAGTATAGAAGTGTTGGAGATTATTTGGCATGGTGCAGTTATAAAAGAATTTTGTTTGCCAATCTCTGCCAAATTTTTATTCCTTTTCTCTTTCATCCATTTCTTTATGTCTTCAAGATTGTCTTGAAACGACTTTTTAAGGCACCTTTCCTTGGCCACCACTTCTGCCACAGCTGTCGCCCTCCTTCTTACATTCTAAGGTTCCGTGAGGCTGTCCAGCTGGTGTATCCCACACTTTGGACCCTCTGGGTCTAGGTTCCATCTACTATCCCCCATCAAAATTTCAATGGCATTTTTCACAGAAATAGCAGACAATCTTAAAATTTGTATGTATCTGCTAAACATGAATACCCAAAACAGTGTTGAGAAAGAAGAACAAAGATGGAGGCATCACATTCTTTATTTATAAGTGTATTACAGGGTATAGCAATTAAAACAGTATGATATTGTCAAGAAACAGACACACAAATCAATGGAACAAAATAGAAAGCTCACAAATAAACCCACCTGAATTTTATGACAAAGAATCTATGTATGTACAATGGGGAAAGTATAATCTCTTCAGTAAATGGTGTTGGGGAAACTGGACAGCCTCATGCAAAAGAATGAAACTAGACTATTATCTTACACCATACACAATGAACTGAAATGTTTTAGACTTAAAAGGAAGACCTAAAAACATAAAACTCCTAGAATAAAACACACACAATAAGCTCCTTGACATTGGTTCTAGCAATGATCTTGTACCTGACCATAAAAGAAAGGTAAAAAAAAAAAAAGAACAAAAACAAAAATAAGCAAATGGGACTATATCAAACTGAAAAACTTCTGCTCAGCAAAGGAAACCAAGAAAATGATAAAGAAACCTACTGAATGATGGGGTACCTGGGTGGCTTAGTTGGTTAAGCATCTGCCTCTGGCTCGGGTCGTGATCCCAGGATCCTGGGATTGAGCCCACCATCGAGCCCTGCATAAAGCCCCACATGAGCAGGGAGCCTGATTCTCCCTCTCCCTCTGCCACTCCCCCTGCTTGTTCTTTCTTGCTCAAATAAATTAAAAATCTTAAAAAAAAAAAAAAAGAAACCTACTGAATGAAAGAAAATATTTGCAAGTCATATCTGGTAAAGGATTAATATCCATAATATATAAAGAACTCATAGAACTCAACAGCAAAAAAAATCTGATTGAAAAATTGTCAGAGGACCTGAATAGACTTCTTTTTTGCAAATAAGACATATAGTGGCCAACAGGCCTATGAAAAGATGCTCAACATCACTAATTATCAGGGAAACGCAAAAGAAATTCACAACAAGATACCGCCTCACATCTGTTAGAATGGCTAGTATCAAAAAGACCAGAAATAATGAGTGTTGGCTAATATGTGGAGAAAAGGGGACTCTCATGCACTGTTGGTGGGAATTTAAATTGGTGCAACCACTATTTAAAACAATATGATTTCTTCCCAAAATGAAAAATGAAACTACCATCTTATCCAACAATTCCACTACAATGTTTTTATCTGGAAAAATAAAATGAAAACACTACTTCTAAAAGATATGTCCACCCCTATGTTCATTGCAGTATTATTTACAATATCCAAGATATGGAAATACCTAAGTGTCTATCAGTGGATGAATGGATAACAAAGATGTGGTATATAAATGCAATGTAATACTACCCAGCCATTAAAAAAGAATGAAATCTTGCCATTTGTGACAACACTAATGGACCTTGGGGGAATTATGGTAAATGAAATAAGTCAGACAGAGAAAAACAAATACTATATTTCACTTATATGTGGAATCTAAAACCAAAACAAAATTCATTGATACAGAGAACAGAACTGTAAGTGCTAGAGTGGAGGGGGCTTTGGGCTGGGTGAAATGGTTAAAGGGGGTCAAGAAGTAAAAAGTTTCAAATATAAAATACATGTTATGGAGATGTAATGTACAGCACAGAGACTATAGCCAATAACACTGTAGTACATATTTGAAAGTTGCCAAGAGAGTAAATCCTAAAAGTTCTCATCACAAAAAAATTATAACTTTGTATGGTGAAAAATGATAACTAGGCTTATTGTGGTGATCATTTAGCAGTGTAGGCAGATATTGAATCATTATGTTGTATATCTGAAACTAATATAATATTATATGTCAATTATACTTCAATTAAAAAAAAAAACTTCAGGTCAGGGTTAAAAAAAAATCAAATTATCACCTATACAAATGAAGAAAGAGCATTTGACAAAATTCAACATGCGTTCTTACTAAAACTGTCAATAAGTTGAGTATAGAAGGAATGTATCTTAAATGAAGGCTAAATATGACAAACCCACAGCTAACATAATACTTAATGGTGAAAAGTTGAAAAATTTTCCGCTTAAGAGATCAGGAACAAGATATGAATGACCACTCGAACCACTCTTAATTATCTTAGTACTGGATGTCCTAGCCAGAGCAATCAGATAAAAACAAGAAATAAAAAGCATCTAAATCACAAAGGAAGAAGTAAAATTATCTTTGTTTGCAGATGACGTGATTTATATATTGAAAATCCTACAGATTCCACCAAAAAACATTTAGATCTAATCAATAAATGCCATAAAGTTGCAGGATATAAAATCAACATTAAAAAATCAATAACGTTTCCATACACTAACAACAAAATATATTAAAAAGAAATAAAGTGAACAATCCCATTTACAAAAGCTTCAAAAAAACACTTTAGGAATAAATTTAACCAAGGAGGTGAAAAATCTCTACACTGAAAACTGACATTGGTGAAAAATTTGAATAAGACATAAATAAAGGAAATATCATGTTCATGGCTTATAGAATTAATATTGTTAAAATATCCCTACTACCCAAAGTCATCTGTACATTGAATGCAATCTTTGTAAGATTCAAGTGGAATTTTTATAAAAATAGAAAAAAAATCCTAAAATTTATGTGAAACCACAGAAGGTTGTGAATAGAAGATTGAGAAAGAAGAACAAAGCAGAAGACATTATGCTTCCTGATTTTAAACTATATTACAAATCTATAGTAATCAAAACAGTATACTATTTGCATGAAAATAGATATATGGAAGAGAATCAAGAGCCCATAAATAAACCCATGCACATCTGTCCAACTAATATTTGACAAGGGGTTCAAGAATATTTAATGGTGAAAAGATCATTTCTTCAGTAAATGGTACTGGGAAAATTGGATGTTTACATGCAAAAGAATGAAATTGGACCACTATTTACACCATTCACAAAAATTAACCTGAAATATATTAAGGACTATATGTATGACCTGAAATCATAAAATTTCTAACAACAACAAAAACAAAGGCAAACACATCCTTGACATTGGTCTTGGAAATTATTTTTGGACATGACACCTAAAGGACAAGCAATAAAAGCACAAATAATTAAGTGGGATTATGTCAAAATGAGAAGGTTTTTTAGATAGTGAAAGAAAATAATCAGATTCAAGAAGATGGTAGTGAAGTAGGAGGACCCTAGGCCCATCTCTTCCATGAACTCAACTAAATAACTATAAACTCATACTAAATACCCCAAAAATCAATCTGAACACTGACAGAAGAAACTCCATAATGTAAGGGAGAGAAGAGGCCACGTGAAAGAAGGTAAGACATACAGGGACTGCAGGTGATACAGAGGAGAGGGAGCAGTGGGTGAGGAGAAGGGCAAGAGAGAGAGGAGCATACTGGGAAATGTACAAGGAGAACATTTCCCCAAAGCAATTGGTTTGGAAAGTGAAAGGAGCTGAATTATCTGAATCCTTAACAACCAGCAGGGCTTAAGAGTTTTAAAGAACAGTGGGCTTGGCTGGTATTAGCCTGGAGGGCACTGGGCTGCTCCTGGAGAGAAGGCAGGCAAACAACCTGGGGGCAGACAAAGTGGAAACAGTGATCTGAAGAATGCCTGGGGCACACTGGGAGGAGATTATTCACTCAAAGTGCTTCCCTGAAAGGCAGCATTCAGGGAGACTCCTCTCCAGGAACAAAGGAGTTGACTGGTGCCATTTCCCTCCCCCTCCCCTCAGCATAAACACAGAGCCACCTGGGGGAATCAGCTCAGGGCTGATACAGGCCACCTAACTTGGTTACATCAAGTCCCACACCCATGTGCTCTGGTGTGATCGCCCTTCTCTCTCAAGCTCACCTCAGTACCAGTGCTGCAGGCCACTCCTCCAGAAGACCAGCACAGGCCCCTGCCCAAACCACTTCCCTAAACCCTGGAGTTTTAAAGGTCAGCAGGCTTGGCTGGGATAAAACCAGGAAGGCACTGCGCTGCTCCTGGAGAGAAAGCAGGCAAAAACCTGGAGGCAAACAGCATGGAAACAGCAATCTGAATAATGCCTGGAGTTCATGTGGTGGGGGGCAAGGGGGTTTATTCACACCTCTGGGAGTGCTTCCCTGAGTGGCAGCATTCAAGGACATGCCTCTCCAGGGAGAAAGGACCTGGTCAGTGCCATTCCCCCCACTCCCACCCCTCAGCAGACACACAGAGGCACTTGCTAGTAGCAGCACAGAGCTCACACTGGCTGCCTAACTTGCTTACACCAAGCCACACACCCTGCTCTCTGGTGGAGCTGCCCTTCTCAGTCAAGCTTGCTTCAGTTCCAGCATGGCAGGCCCCTCCCCCAGAACCAGCACAAAATCCAACCCACACCACATCTCCCAACCAGAGATCTGCAATGCCTCAGTTCTAGTGGAACTAGTATCAGGTCTCATTTCACAAGCAAACCAGAGTACAGCTAGTTAAAACTTGCCACATTCTGACCAAGAAACAAACACTGCACGCAGCAGGCAAGGAAAGCCTCTGCAGACGACTGGCCTGAGGGACAGAGCAGCCAAAACACAACAGCAGAGCACAGGCAGCACACACCAGAGTCTCTATGAAGCACCAGGTTCTGGACACTACATAGCCTCTTCATAAAGCCATTACCTTCAGGAGCAGAAGCATAATTGGCTTTTCTAATACATGAAAGAAGAAGGCAGAGATTTAGACAAAATGCCAGGAAAATAAATTTATCCCAAATGAAAGAACAAGTTAAGGCTATAGCCAGAGATCTAAGTGAAACAGATATAAGTAACACACCTGATGGAGAATTTAAAGGAAAAATCATAAGGATATTCACTGGGCTTGAGATAAGAATAGAAGATATCAAAAAGATCCTTACCACAGAGATAAAAGAGTTAAAAAAAATCGATCAGAAATGAAGAAAGCAACAAATGAGATTGTAAACAGGTTTGATGCAATAACAGCAGGCTGGAAGAAGCAGAGGAATGAATTAGTGATATAAAACACAAAATAGTGGAAAATAATGAAGCTGAACAAAAGAGAGAAAGAAGACTTATGGAATACGAGAATAGACTTAGGGAACTCAATGACTCCATCAAACATAATGACAAGCATATTATAGGAGTCCCAGAAGAAGAGAGAGGAAAGTGTGCAGAAAATTTATTTGAGGAAATGATAGTTGAAATCTTCCCTAATCTGAGGCAGGAAACAGACATCCAGATCCAAGAGGCACAGAGAACTCCCATCAAAATCAACAAAAGCAGGCCAACACCAAGACATATTGTAATTAAATTTGCAAAATATACTGATAAAGAAAAAAATCTTAAAAGCAGCGAGAAAAAGTCATTCACTTACAAGGAAGACCCATAAGGCTAGCTGCAGATTTCTCAACAGAATCTTTGCAAACCAGAAGAGAGTGACATGATATATTCAAAGTGCTGAATACGAAAAATCTACAGCCTACAATACTCTATCCAGCAAGGCTACCATTCAGAATAGAAGAAGAGATAGAGTTTCCCAAACAAACAAAAACTAAAGGTGTTCTTGAAGCCATCCCTGCAAGAAATATTAAAGGGAATTCTGAGTGGAAAGGAAAGACCAAAAATGACAAAGACAAGAAAAGATCAAAGAAAATCTCCAGAAACAACAACAAAACAAGTAATAAAATGGCACTAAATACGTATCTGTCAATAATTACTCTGAACACAAATGGACTAAATGCTCAAATCAAAAGACATAGGTTGTATGAATGGATTAAAAAGAAAGAAAAAAAAAACTAGACCCATCTATATGATGCCTACAAGAGAGTCACTTTAGACATAAAGACATGGCAGATTGAAAGTGAAAAGATGGAGAAATATTTATCATGCAAAAGGATATCAAAAGAAAGCCAGGGGCACCTGGGTGGCTCAGTTGGTTAAGTGACTGCCTTCGGCTCAGGTCGTGATCCTGGAGTCCCGGGATCGAGTCCCACATTGGGCTCCCTGCTCAGCGGGGAGTCTGCTTCTCCCTCTGACCCTCCTCCCTCTCATGCTCTCTCTCATTCTCTCTCTCGCAAATAAATGAAATCTTAAAAAAAAAAAAAGAAAGCCAGAGCAGCCATACTTATATCACACAAACTAGACTTTAAAACAAAGATTATAACAAGAGACAAAGAAGGACACTATGTAGAATAAAGGAGATAATCCAACAAGAATATCTACCAAATGTAAATATTTATGCACCCAACATGAGAGCACCCAAATATATAAAACAATTAATAACAAATAAAAAAGGAACTCCTTGATAATAATACAATAATAGTAGGGGACTTGAACACCCCACTTACATCAATGGACAGATTATCTAAGGAGAAAATCAACAAGGAAACAATGGCTTTAAATGACACTCTGGACCAGATGGACTTAACAGATATATTCAGAACATTTCATTCTAAAGCAGCAGAATACACATTCTTTTCAAGTGCACATGGGGTATTCTCCAGAATAGATGACATACTAGGTCACAAATCAGGCCTCAACAAATACAAAAAGATTGAAATTACACTATGCATCTTTTCTGACAATATTGCTATGAAACTTGAAGTCAACCATAAGAAAAAATCTGGAAAGACCACAAGTACATGGAGGTAAAGCAAAATGCTAACAAACAATGAATAGGTCAACCAGGAAATCAAAGAAGTAATAAAAAATACATGGGAAAAATGAAAATGAAAACAAAACTGTCCAAAACCTTTGGGATTCAATGAAAGCCATCCTAGGAGGGAAGGACAGAACAATAATGGCCTACAACAAGATGCAAGAAAAATCTCAAATGAACAACCTAAACTTACACCTAAAGGAGAAAAAGAAAAACAAATTAAGCCTGAAGCCAAAACAGAAAGTAAGTAAATAATAAAGATTAGAGCAAAAATAAATGATATAGAAACTAAAAAACAGTAGGGGAATATGTGTGGCTCAGTTGGGTAAGTGTCTAACTCTTGATTTCAGCTCAGGTCATGATCTCAGGGTCCTGGGATTGAGCCCTAAGAGGGGATCAGTCCTCAGTGGGGAGTCTGCTTGAGGATTCTCTCTCTCCCTCTCCCTCTGCCCTCCCCCTGCATGTATGCACACACACACTCTCTCTCAAATAACTAAATCTAAAAAAAAAAAAAGAAAGAAACTAAAAAACAAAACAAAACAAAACAAAAAACAATATAAATGATCAGTGAAACCAGAAGCTGGTTCTTTGAAAAAATTAAGAAAATTGATAAGCCTTTTGCCAGGCTCATCCAAAAGAAAAGAGAAAGGACCCAAATAAATCAAATCACAAATGAGAGAGGAGAAATAACAACCAAAACCACAGAAATATAAAGAATTATCAGACAATATTTTGAAAAACTATATGCCAACAAATAGGAAAACCTGCAAAAAATGGATAAATTCCTAGAAATATATAAACTAGTAAAACTGAAACAAGAAGAAATAGAAAACTTGAACAGACTGATAACCAGCAAAGAAATTGAATCATTAATCAAAAAACTCTCAAAAACAAAAATTCAGGGCCAGAATGCTTCACACATGAATTCTACCAAATATTTAAAGAAGAGATAATACTGATTCTTCTCAAATTATTCCAAAAATAGAAAAGGAAAGAAAACTTCCAAACTCATTCTATGAGGCCAGCATTACCCTGATAGCAAAACCATATAAAGACTTCACTAAAAAAGAGAACTATAAGCCAATACCCCTGATGAGCATGGATGCAAAATTTCTCGATAAAATACTTGCAAACAGAATCTAAAATATATTTAAAAAATCATTCACCACAACAAAGTGGGATTTGTTCCTGGTTTGCAATGGTGGTTCAATATTCACAAATCAATCAACATGATACACCAGATTAATAAAACTAAGTATAAGAGCCATATGATGTTTCAGTAGATGCAGAAAAAGCATTTGACAAAGTGCAACAATGATTCATAATAAAAACCCTCAACAAAGTAGGTTTACAGGGAATGTACCTCAACATAATAAAGGCCTTATATGAAAAAAAACACAGCTAATATCATCATAAATGGGGAAACACTAAGAGCATTTCCTCTTTAGTCATGAACAAGACAGGCATGTCACTCTCACCACTGTTATTTAACAGTACTAGAAGTCCCAGACTCAGCAAATAGACAACAAGAAGAATTAGAAGATATCCAAATCAGCAAGGAAGAAGTAATACTTTGACATGATATTCTATATAGAAAACCCAAAAGACTCCACAAAAAATTGCTAGAACTGATGCATGAATTCAGTAAAGTTGCAGATAAGAAAATTAGCATACATAAATCTGTTGCATTTCTATACACTAGTAATGATGCAACAGAAAGAGAAATTAAGGAATCAGTCCCATTTACAATTGCACCAAAAACAATAACATACCGAGGAATAAACCTAACCAAAGAGGTGAAAGACTTGTATTTTGAAAACTATAAAACACTGATGAGAGAAATTGAAGAGGATACAAAGAAGTGGAAACACATTCCATGCTCATGGATTAGAAAGACAAATATTTTTAAAATGTCTATTCTACCAAAAAC
Organism: Phoca vitulina; assembly: GCF_004348235.1. Taxonomy (NCBI): domain Eukaryota; kingdom Metazoa; phylum Chordata; class Mammalia; order Carnivora; family Phocidae; genus Phoca; species Phoca vitulina. Next base: position 3,656,581 of record NW_022589780.1, on the reverse strand, counting down.
AATCTACACATTTAATGCAATCCCTATCAAAATACTAACAGTGCCTCTAGCTGCCATCTTGCATCCCTGCGTGTGTGCACCTAATCTCAGCTGGTCCACAGGAGACCCCCTGAACACCAACCCTATTCCTCCGTGCCATCCCATTTCTGCTCCAAGATGAAAGAAAAACTATCATGAACCGGGAGAAACTCACCAAATTGCAAGCACAAGTGTGCATTGGTGGGAAAAGAACTGCTCCCTGAAAGAAGATGGTTCATAGAATGGCTACAGCAGGTGATAAAAAACTTTAGTTCTCCTTAAAGAAGTTAGGGGTAAACAACATCTCTGGTATTGAAGAAGTGAGTATGTCCACAGACCAAGGAACAGCGATCCACTTTAACAACCCCAAAGTTCAGGCATTGCTGGCAGCAAACACTTTCACCATTACAGGCCATGCTGAGATAAAGCAGCTGACAGAAATGCTACCCAGTATCTTAAACCAACTTGGTGCAGACAGTCTGACTAGTTTAAGAAGACTGGCTGAAGCTCTGCCCAAACAATCTGTGGATGGAAAAGCACCACTTGCTACTGGAGAGGATGATGATGATGAAGTTCCAGATCTTGTGGAGAATTTTGATGAAGCTTCCAAGAATGAAGCAAACCGAATTGAGTCAACTTCTGAAGAAGATAAAACTCGAAGAAGTTACTGGGAACTGCTATTTTATATTATGATTGCTTTTTACAATTTTGTTCATGGATCTGATAAATTCTAGATCTCTAATATTTTTAAGCCCAAGCCCCTTGGACATTGCAGCTCTTTTCAGGTTTTGCTTATACACAATTCATTCTTTGCAGCTAATTAAGCTGAAGAAGCCTGGAAATAAAGTTTGAAAAAAGGTTAATAAAGTTCTTTGCCTAGGATATGGTTTTATTTTTTATTCCATTGACACTGATTTGTACACAGAAAGCAAAGTTGTTTATAGAAAGCTAATCATGGCATATAATATGGCTGGTAATCTTTGATGAAATTTGATTAAAGATTTTAAATGGCCATATAATATATAAAAAAAATTCTAACAGCATTTTTCACAGAACTAGAACAGACAATCCTGAAACTTGTATGAAACCCCAAAAGACTCCAAATAACCAAAGCAACCTTGAAAAAGAAAAGTAGAAGGAGGCATCACAATTCCTGACTTCAAGTTATATGATAAAGCTGTAGCAATCAGAACAGTATGGTACTGGCACAAAAATAGACACATAGATTGATAGAACAGAATAGAAAATCCAGAAATGAACATAGAACTATATGGCAAATTAATCTCAAACAAAGCAGGAAAGAATATCCAATGTGAAAAAGACAGTCTCTTCAACAATTGGTGTTGGGAAAAGTGGACAACAATATGCATAAGAATGAAATGGGACCATTTTCTTATACCATACACAAAAACAAATTCAAAATGGACTAAAGACCTAAATGTGAGACAAGAATCCATCAAATTCCTAGAGGAGAACACAGGCAGTAACCTCCTTGGCCTCAGCTGCAGCAACTTCTTGCTAGACATGTCTCCAGAGGCAAGGGAAACAAAAGTGAAAATGAACTCTTGGGACTTCATCAAGATAAAAAGCTTCTGCACAGCAAAGGAAACAGCCAACAAAACTAAAAGGCAATCTACAGAATGGGGGGAAGATATTTGCAAATGTCTTATCAGACAAAAGGCTAGTATCCAAAATCTATAAAGAACTTTTTTTTTTAAGATTTTATTTATTTATTTGACAGAGAGAGACACAGGGAGAGAAGGAACACAAGCAGGGGGAGTGGGAGAGGGAGAAGCAGGCTTCCCACAGAGCAGGGAGCCCAATGCAGGGCTTGATCCCAGGGACTGAGCCACCCAGGCGCCCCAAAATCTATAAAGAACTTATCAAACTCACGCCCCCAAAAAATCCAGTCAAGAAATGGGCAAAAGCCATGAACAGACATTTCTCCAAAGAAGACATACAAATGGCCAACAGACACATGAAAAAATGCTCAACATCACTTGGCATCAGGGAAATACAAGTCAAAACCACAATGGGATACCACCTCACACCAGTCAGAATGACTAAAATTAACAACTCAGGAAACAACAAATGTTGGTGAGGATGCAGAGAAAGGGGAACCCTCTTACACTGCTGGTGGGAATGCAAACTGGTGCAGCCACTCTGGAAAACAGTGTAGAGGTTCCTCAAAAAGTTAAAAATAGAACTGCCCTATGATCCAGTAATTGCACTACTGGGTATTTATCCAAAGGATACAAAAATAGTGATTCAAAGGGGCACATACACCCCAATGTTTATAACAGTAATGTCCACAATAGGCAAACTATGGAAAGAGCCCAGATGTCCATTGACAGATGAATGGATAAAGAAGATGTGGTGTATATATATACAATAGAATACTACTCAACCATGAAAAAGAATGAAATCTTGCCATTTGCAATGATGTGGATGGAACTACAGGGTATTATGCTAAGTGAAATAAGTCAGTCAGAAAAAGACAAATACCATATGACTTCACTCATATGTGGAATTTAAGAAACAAAATAGATGAACATAGGGGAAGGGATGGAAAAATAAAATAAGATAAAAATAGAGAAGGAGGTAAACCATAAGAGACTCTTAACTATAGGACAGAAACAAGGTTGCTGGAGGGGAGGTAGGTCGGGGGGATTGGGTAATTGGGTGATGGGCATTAAGGAGGGCACATGATGTAATAAGCAACTGATGAATCATTAAATTCTACCCCTAAAACTAATAATACACTATATGTTAATGAAATTGAATTTAAATAAAAATTTTTTAAAAAGATAATAAAAAGGTGACAAAAAAAGGGAAAAAATCAATGGAATAGAAAAGGGAACCTATGGAATGGGAGAAAATATTTGCAAATCACATATCTGATAAGGGGTTAATATCCACAATACATAAAATATTCATGACATTTAACAGGAAAAACAAATAATAAACAAAAAACTGAGATAATCTAATTTAGAAATAGACATAGGTCCTGAGTAGTCATTTTTCTAAATAAAGTATTCAAATGGCCATCAGACATGAAAAGGTGCTAATATCACTAATCATGAGGGAAATGCAAATGAAAAATACAATGAGATATCACTTCACACCTATTAGAACAGCTTATGAAAAAGACAAAAGATAACAAACACTGGCAAGGAAATGAAGAGGGAACCCTTGTACACTCATACTAGGCATGTAAATTTGTGCAGGCTCCATGGAAAACAGTATAGAGGGCTTTGAAAAATTAAAAATCAAGTTATCATATGATCCAGCAATTCTACTTCTGGGTGTATATCCAAAGGAAATTAAATCGCTATCCCAACATGATATTTGCATCCCTATTCTCATTGCAGCATTATTTATTTATTTATTTATTTATTTATTTATTTATTTATTTATTTTAAGATTTTATTTATTTATTTATAGGACAGAGAGAGACACAGCGAGAGAGGGAACACAAGCAGGGGGAGTGGGAGAGAGAGAAGCAGGCTTCCCGCCCAGCAGGGAGCCTGATGCGAGGCTCGATCCCAGGAACCCAGGATCATGACCCGAGCTGAAGGCAGACGCATAACGACTGAGCCACCCAGGCGCCCCTCATTGCAGCATTATTTAAAATAGCCAAGTCATGAAAACCTAAGTGTTCGTCGGCAGATAATGTATGGATAATGTGGGATATATATATATATATCCCTCATCAACCTACACTCTCATGGTATACATGGTACTCTCATGTACCATGGTACTCTCTCCCACCAAGCCCAGATAGAGCCACACAATCCTTTCCAAAATGGTACACAACACAGTCACAATTAATTAGTTAGTACATGCAATGTTGTTCATGTTTCACTCTAGGACTGGGTAGAAAGGGAGAATGTGGATGTAAAGGCAGTGATGTGGTAAATGGGGATCAAGACAAAAGCAAAAGGATTAAAAATGGAGTGCAGAATTGTGGCTTTCAAAAATCAGCTGATACAGAGAGGGTGGATACAGAAGCTCTGTGGAGGGTAACTAAGGCTGAGAGAGAGTCAAGGACAAAATTGTTAGGATTCCTGGCTCAGCCTAGGTAGGAGTACCTCAACAGTGCTGTCTCACAGGAATCTTGTGGACACAGGCCTCTGCGGAATGCAGGCAGAGGTGAAAGTCAGATCACAGAACTGTGATATTGGGGCTATAGAGAGAAGAAAGAAAACAAGAAGAGAGGACTATAGGTTTCTAGTATATGTTTAGTTTAGTCCTAGTTACTAGGAGTTTAAACATTCTATCCCTACCTCTTAGCCTTCCTTCACTGGACTATGACCTGTGACTTAGTATTTTAAAATTTTCCTCAAAATCCCTGAATTGGGTGCTGCACTATTTGGCCCTTGCTAAAAGGCTGTTTTATATGTTTGGTTCCTTCAGTTTCTTTGAGGTCTATTGATGTTGATTTCTCGTTTTCAACCTCCGAGGCTAATTCTGGAAAACAGAATCTGTTCAACTTCTCCTCAGAAGGTTGCCTTCTTGAATGGACTTCAGTTCTCAATGCTAGCTTTTGGAAATCCCTCTTTATAAGACCAGTTATTTGGAGGCCCCCAAAAGGCTTCAAATTTTTTCAGAAACTTGTCAGAAGAAACTCCTTAAGGACAGACCACCATCTTTTGTTATGGCCCAAACATCTTTCACAAGATAAATAACTCATGGTTCTAAGAATGGGTACATGTTTGTTTGTTTCCCTCTTTTCTCAGGGTGAGCATTATACCTCTCCTGGAGCAATGGTTTCCCTCTTAACTAAATCGGCTCACTTTTTGTCCTCTCTTTTTGTTCCAGAGTTTGTATTCAGTTACAAAGTTGTCTCACTGCGTTTATCGGGAGGGCTTGGGCCCTGCCTGGTTGAACCAATTCTCCAGGTCTTAGGCTCTACTAGCTCAAAATTCCAAGGGTGGATGTGCAGATTAAACCCTATGACATAATAATAACACATGTGTAAATAGAGCAGTAAAGCTTTTAAAGCACGCATGCCCATGATTTATTTTAATCCTTCCCTGTGAAATAAGTAGATCAGAGGTTATTACCCCCACTTTCAAAAGAAAAAAACCGTGTTCCAGAGAGGGGCTTTGACTTGTGCAAGGACACATTGTATGACTACATAATTCCCCCTCTAATGTTCTTTCTGCTCTACCATGGGCCTCTGAATCAGGGTAGTTTACACCCACAGTGGGATCAGCCTTCTCTTAACAAGCCCCTTTTACCACAGCCAAGGAGCTGGAGGCCTTAAAGCCCATCTGGTCTCCAGTGGATAAAGCTTTTAGTGATTGGTGACAAGCCACACCCTCCAGTCCACACCATTAGGGAATGTTCTGTCTGAACTGCTGGAGACACGCAAAGCTCTGTGGTATGTGAGTGTGTAGTCAAAATCTGCTTTGCATTTGCAGACTGCAAACCCCAGAACATTGGCATGGGGCTTAAAAGCATGAGAATGTTTGAGTGTGCCCACACTTTAAGAAAGGGAAACATTTCCCGTGCCAGATTCCTGGAAGAAGACAGGGAAGATGTACTTAAAACAGAAACTCAAGATATGGAAGCAAGTGGGAAAGCACTTCATTGAAACCCACTTTACACCATTTTCCAGATGAAGGAACAGTGAGTCTCAGAAAGATGAAAGGACCTAGTAGAGGTTCTAATATCAATACTTGACAGCGGTGGGATTTTAACTCAGTCTGTGTGTTCTCAGACCTGGTAATCTCTCCACTGTACCACACTGCCATGCTAGGTGCCCTCAAGGAAAAGTTTCTTATTCTGGTTCACTTCCTTCCTCCCCTTTAGTCAAGGTTTAGGGTGCTCAACTTTCAAGTCCACGAGAGAAACTTGGTGAGGAGGAAGTAGGGAGCAGTGGCAAAATGACTTGGGCTTATCCTGCATGCATGATGAACAAAGATGAGGGCTCCTCTTTTTAGCAGGCTCACAAGGGGTGCAGTTCCTGCTGGCTTTCAGGCTGGCTTATTTCTTTTTATCACTTTTAAAGCATTTAATAATTCATTAGGAGTGATTGATAGTGTGCCTGACTCACAGGGAGGGATGCAATAGGGAGAGATTTCCAATAACTTCATTTTGTAAGTGAAATAAGAAACAACCTAGTCTCGGCAAGTTTATGACCTGGGGCCTAAGCTAGAGAGCTATGTGACTGCTTGCACCTAAATGTCTGGAAGATGGTGTTCTAGCCAGGTTCAGACCCTGAATGGGCTTTTCACTTGCTTTGTGAATTCTGAGTAGTCACTGAAGTCTCTGTTACCTCAGCGGGGAGAAGATGCTCACCATTCTTCCAGTGCAGGGCGCTGAAGGATCAGGATTAGCTCACATTCGATTTTGCAATATAACATAAATATTTACCCTGCTTCTTGGAATTGGTGAGTATAGACATTCCAGGTGGTTGCTGTCTATTCCTGACTACGTTTAAACTAAGATGTTTAATTAAATGAGGTAGTAAGAGAGATCAGGGGGCTAGAAGTCAGGACATCAAAATTCTAATCTTAGCCAAGTGTCTACTTTTTTGGGCATTTGTTTCCACATGAGAACACCAAGAGGTAGATTACCTAGTATCTAGGGGCCTTTCTATTTCTGACAGTCTCCTTTGGGCCTCTTCATACTCTCATACAGATTTAAGAATTTTTAATATAGTTTATTTTAATTTAAAAATATTACACAAGTATTACAAGGTCACTGCACAACAATAAAAAAATATAAACAACAAAAGAAAAAGAAAAATAAATTAGAATTTCATTTCTTAGAGATAACTACAATTAAAATTGAGAGGTATATACCCTTCTGAACATTTTCTATGCACCTTTATCTATGCTTATATATTGAGTTTGTACTTTTCTTTTTTTTAAATAGATTCATACCATACAGACTACTATTTTGTAATCTACTTTTTTTCAATTCACAATGCATAATGAATATTGTGCAGAGATGGAAAATTTATGCCACTCTCTTCATGTTGTGGATTTGAAACATAGGAGATCTCTGTTCTCTCTCTTTATACAGGTATAAGGTAGAGAGGGATTATTTACCCCTCTTGTCACAATCTCACTAATTCCTTATTTGCTCCTTCCCAGTAGTTACTTTTTTAAGTTTTTATTTTAATTCCATTAATTAACATACAGTGTTATACCAGTTCAGGTGTACAACATAGTGATTCAACAATTCCGTACAACACCCAGTGCTCTTCACAATGTGCACTCCTTAATCTTCATCACCTATTTAACCCATCACCTCAACCACCTGCCTTCTGGTAACCACCAGTTTGTTCTCTATTGTTAAGAGTCTGTTTCTTGGTTTGCCTCATTCTCTTTTTCTTTTTACCCTATGCTCCTTTGTTTTGTTAAATTCCACATATGAGTGAAGTTGTATTTGTCTTTCTCTGACTGACATTTCACTTAGCATAATACTCTCTAGCTCCATCCATGTTGTTGCAAATGGCAAGATTTCATCATTTTTATGGCCAAATAGTATTCAACGGAATATATATTCCATGAAATACTATATATATACCATGGAATACTATTTGGATATATATATATATCATGCCCTCTTTATCCATTCATCAATCCATGTACACATGGACTGCTTCCATTGCTTGGCTATTGTACACAAGCTGCTATAAACATAGGGGTGTATATATCCCTTTGAATTAGTATTTTTGTATTCTTTGAGTAAATATCCAGTAGTGCAATTGCTGGATGATAGAAACGTTCTATTTTTAAATTTTGAAGCACCTCCATACTGTTTTCCATGGTGGCTGCATCAGTTTGCATTTCCAACAACAGTGCAAGAGGGTTTCTTTTCCTCCACATCCTTGCCAACACCCTGTTTCTTTCTTTCTTTTTTTTGTAGAAAAAAAATTATTTATTTATTTTTTTACTTTCCTCCAAATATTTGTGGGGTTTTTTTTGTTTTTCTTTCTTTATTTTATTTTTTAATTAACATATAATGTACTATTTGTTTCAGGGGTACAGGTCTGTGATTCATCAGTCTTAACACAACAGCCAGTGCTCACCACAACACATACCCTCCCCAATGTCCATCACACAGCCAACCCATCCCCTCACCCCACGCCTCCCCTCCCCTCCAGCAACCCTCAGTTTGTTTCTTAAGATTAAGTCTCTTATGGATTGTCTCCCTCTGTGGTTTTGTCTTGTTTCATTTTTCCCTCCCTTCCCCTATGATCCTTTGTCTTGTTTCTCAAGTTCCTCATATCAGTGAGATCATATGATAATTGTCTTTCTCTGGCTGACTTGTATTTCACTTAGCATAATACCCTCTAGTTCCATCCATATCGTTGCAAATGGCAAGATTTCATTTTTTGATGGCTGTGTAATATTCCATTGTATATATACGCCACCTCTTCTTTATCCATTCATCTGTTGATGGACATCTGGGCTCTTTCCATAGTTTGGCTATTGTGGACATTGCTGCTATAAATATTGGGGTACAGGTGACCCTTTGGATCATTATATTTGTATCTTTGGGGTAAATATCCAGTAGTGCAATTGCTGGGTTGTAGGGTAGCTCTATTTTCAACTTTTTGGGTAATCTCCATACTGTTTTCCAGAGTGGCTGCATCAGCTTGCATTCCCACCAACAGTGTAAGAGGGTTCATTCCCCTTTCTAGAAATCCTTGCCAATACCTGTCATTTCCTAACTTGTTAATTTTAGCCATGTTTCTTGTGTTTTGATTTTAGCCATTCTGATAGGTGTGAGGTGATATCTCATTGTAGTTTTGATTTGCACTTCCCTGATGGTATGTGATGATGAAAATCTTTTCGTGTGTCTTTTGGCCTTCTATTATTCTTCTTTGGAGAAATGTCTGTTCAAGTCTTCCACCCATTTTTTAATTGGATTATTTGTTTTTTGGATGTTGAGTTTTTAAGTTCTTCATATATTTTGGATACTGACCCATTATTGGATACATAATTTGCAAATATCTTCTTTATATTTTTTGGATACTGACCCAGTTTTGGATATGTAATTTGCAAATATCTTCTCCCACTCATCAGGTTGTCTTTTACTTTGGTGATTGTTTCCTTCATTGTGCAGAAGCTTTTTATTTTGATGAAGTCCCAATAACTTATTTTTGCTTTTGTTTCCCTTGCCTGAGGAGACTTTTCTAGAAAAAAATGTTATAGCTGCTGTGAAAGAGGTTACTGCCTATGTACTCTTCTAGGATTTTTATGGCTTCAGGTCTCACATATAGGTCTCTAATCCATTTTGAATTTACTTTTGTGTATGGTGTAAGAAAATGGTCCAGTTTCATTCTTCTGCATGCTGCTGTACAGTTTTCCTGACACCATTTGTTGAAGAGACTCTTTTTTCCATGGGATATTCTTTCTTGTTTTGTTGAAGATTAATTGACCATATAGCTATGGGTTCATTTCTGGTTTTCTTATTCTGTTACATTGATCTATGTGTCCATTTTTGTGCCGGTGCCATACTGTTTTGATTATTACAGCTTTGCAATAATAATGTGAAATCCAGAATTGTGATGTCCCAGCTTTGCTTTGCTTTTTCAAGATTACTTTGGCTATTCAGGGTTCTTTTGTGGTTTCATACAAATTTCCAGATTGTTTGTTCTAGCTCTGTGAAAAATGTGTGCATTTTGATAGGTATTACATTAAAAGTGTATGTAGATTGCTTTGGGTAGTATAGATATTTTAACAATATTTGTTCTTTCAATCCATGAGCACGGAATGTCTTTATATTTCTTTGTGTCATTTTTAATTTCTTTCATCAGAGTTTTATAGTATTAGAGTACAGGTCTTTCACCTTTTTGGATAGATATATTCTTAGGTATGGCATGATTTTTGGTGCAATTATAAATGGGATTGATTCCTTAACTTATCTTTCTGCTGCTTCATTATTGTGTACAGAAATGCAATAGATTTCTGTGTGTTGATTTTTGTGTCCTGTGACTACTGAATTCATGTAAAGGTTCTAGCAGTTTTTTGGTGGAGTCTTTCAGGTTTTCTATATAAAGTATCATGTCATATGCAAATAGTGAAAGTTTTACTTCTTCCTTATCAATTTGGATTCCTTTTATATCTCTTTGTTGTCTGAAAGCTGTGGCTAATACTAATACTTTGTGCAATAAAAGTAGTGAGAGTGGACTACCTTGTCTTGTGTTGACCTTAGGGGAAAATCTCTCAGTTTTTCCCCCTTGAGGATGATATTGTCTGTGGGTTTTTCATATATGGCCTTTATTATGTTGTGGTATTTTCCCTGTAAAACCTACTTTGTTGAGTTTATACCATGAATGGATGTTGTACTTTGTCAAATGCTTTTTATGTGTCTATTGAAGTGATCATATGGTTCTTATCCTTTTCTTATTGATGTGATGTATCACGTTGATTGTTTGTGAATATTGAACCATGCTTGAAACCCAGAAATAAAGCCCACTTAATTGTGGTGAATAATTTTTTTAACATATTGTTGAAATGCATTTACTAGTATTTTATTGAGGATTTTTGCATCTATGTTCATGAGGGATATTGGCCTGTAGTTGTCTGTTTTAGTGATGTCTTTATCTGTTTTTGCTATCAAGGTATTACTGACCTCATAGAACGAATTTGGAAGTTTTTCTTCCTTTTCTGTTTTTTGGAATAGTTTGAGAAGAATAGGTATTAACTCTTCTTTAAATGTTTGTTAGAATTCATGTGTAAAGCCATCCAGGGCTGGACTTGTGTTTGTTGGGAGTTTTTAATTTTTATTTTATTAATTTTTATTTTTTATTCTTTTAAAGATTTTATTTATTTATTTGAGAGAGAGAGAGTGAGTGAGAAAGAGAGACAGAAGTGGAGGGAGAGGCAGAGGGTGAGGGATAAGCAGACTCCCTGCTGAGCAGGGAGCCCAATGTAGGGCTCTCTCCCAGGACTCTGGGATCATGACCTGAGCCAAAGGCAGACACTTAAGTAACTGAGCCATCCAGGAACCCCTGTTGGGAGTTTTTAATCACTCATTCAATTTATTTACTTTTATTTATTTGTTTATCAGTCTGTTCAATTTTACTATTTCTTTCTGTTTCAGTTTTGGTATTTCTAAGTTGTCCAATTTGTTGGCATACAGTTTTTCATCATATTCTCTTTTAATTGTATTTCTGTGGTGTTGGTTGTTACTTCTCCTTTCTCATTTGTGATTTTACTTATTTGAGTCCTTTCTCTTTTTTTGTTGATAAATCTGAGTAGAGGTTTATCAATTTCATTGACTTTTCAAAGAATGAATTCCTGGTTTCATTGAACTGTTCTATTGTTTTTTTACTTTCTATATTATTTATATCTGCTCTAATATTTACTATTTTCTTCCTTCTGCTGGCTTTAGGCTTCATTTGTTGTTCTTTTCCTAGCTCCTTTAGGTGCAAGGTTAGGTCATTTATTTGAGACTTTCCTTGCTTCCTGAGGTAGGCTGCTTTGCAATAAACTTCTTTCTTAGAACAGCTTCTGCTACATCCCAAAGGTTTGGACCACTGTATTTTCATTGTCTTTTGCTTCCACATACTTTTTATTTCTTCTTTCATTTCTCAATTGACCCATTCATTGTTTAGTAGTATGTTATTTAACCACCATGTCTTTGTGGTCTTTCCTTTTTTTTTTTTTTTCTTGTGTTTGACTTTTAGTTTCATAACATTGTTGTCAGAAAAGATCCATGGTATACTTTCAAACTTCTTGAATTTTTTGAGGCTTGTTTTGTGGTCTAATATGTGATCCATTCTGGAGAATGTTCCATGTGCACTTGGAAAGAATGTGTATTCTGCTGTTTTAGGATGGAATGCTCTCAATATATATGCTTAGTCCATCTGGTCCAATATGTCATTCAAAGCCCTTGTTTCATTGTTGATATTCTGTTCAGATGATTTGTCCTTTTATGTACGTGGGGTGTGAAAATCCCCTACTATTATTATATTATTACTAATTAGTTTCTTTATGTTTGTCTCCTGTTACAGTTGTAAAAGTCTATTTTGTTCAATATAAATATTGCTACTCCAGCTTTCTTTTGACATCCATGTCCATGATAAATGTTTCTTCATCTCCTCATTATCAATCTACAGGTGTCTTTAGGTTTATAATGAGTCTCTTGAAGGCAGCATATAGATGGGTCTTCTTTTTTTATTCATTCTTTCACCCTATGTCTTCTGATTGGAGCATTTAGTCCATTTACATTCAAAGTAATTATTAATAGATATGTACATATTGCCATTTCATTACTCTTTTTGTCATTGTTTCTGAATATTTTCTCTGATACTTTCTTGTCTTTCTTTATTTCATGTTTTGCTGATTTTCTTTAGTATATTTGGATTTCTTTCTCTTTATTCTTTGCATATTTATTAGTGGTTATTCATATATGATTACCATTAGATTTGTATATAACCTCTTCTGCATACAGCAGTCAGTATTAAGTTGATGGTTGTTTAAGTTTGAATCTATTTTTTTTCTCTCCTCCCCACATTTTAGGTATATATTATTATATTTTATATCATTTTTTATTTCCTTGACTGATTTTTTACAGAACTATTCATTCTTACTGGTTTTCTATTTCTTACCTTCATACAGTCACTTTTGGTCTCTCCTTTCCATTCACAGAGTCCCCTTTAATATTTCTTGCAAGGCTGTCTTATTGTTCATGAACTCCTTTAGTTTTTGTTTGTCTGGGAAATTATCTTTCTGTTCTGAATGATAGCCTTATTGGACAGAGTATTCTTGGCTGCAGATTTTTCATGTTCAGCACTTTGAATATATCATGCCACTCTTTTCTGGTTTGCAGAGTTTCTGGTGAAAAATCTCCTGCTAGCCTTATGGGGTTTCCTTTGTAAGTTACTGACTTTTTTTGCCTTGCTGCTTTATTAAATATTTATTTCTTTGCCACTATATTTTGTCACTATATTTTGCCAATTTAATTACAACATGTCTTGGTGTGGATCCACTTTTGTTGATTTTGATGGGAATTCTCTGTGCATCCTGGATCTGGATATCTATTTCCTTCACCAGATTAGGGAAGTTTTCAGCTATTATTTCTTCAAATAAATTTTCTGTCCCTTTTTTTCCTCTCTTCTTTTGGTACTCCTACAATATAAATGCTATTATGTTTGATGGAGTCACTGAGTTCCCTTAGTCTATTCTCGTTTTACATAATTCTTTTTTCTCTCATTTGTTCAGCTTAATTACTTTCCATTACTCTGTGGTCTAGGTGACTAATCTGTTCCTGTTTCCTCCATCCTGCTGTTCATTCCATCATGCATGTTTCTCATTTAGTTTATTGAGCATGTTATCTCTGTTATGTTATTCCTTATCTCTGTGTTAAGGGTTTCACTCATGTCTTCCACTGTTTCCTCAAGTCAGGTAAGTATCCTTATGATCATTGCTTTAAATCCTCTATCAGGCATGTTACTTATATCTGTTTCACTTAGATCTCTGGCCATGGCCTTGGTTCTTTCATTTGAGATAAAATTCTCTTTCTCATTTTGTTTGCCTCATTGTGTTAAGAAAGTCATCTATGTTCTGCTCTTGAAAGTAGTGCCTTTATGAAGAGGAGGTCCTGGAGGGCCCTGTAGGGAGGTGTCCCTTGTTCACCAGAACCTGGCACTTCAGGAGAGTATCCTATGTGTGTTGCTTATGCTCTGCTCTTTTGTCTGAGTCACTTTTCCTTACAGTGAAGTCATCTGCACTGACTCTCTGCCTTTTAGGGGCTGTGCTTGCTCTCTGTTGTATTAGTGGGACACAGGCAGGGCAGTTCTGGGGGTGCATGCCTGCTGGAGAACTTAGGAGTAGGGCAGAGGTGTTAGCAAAATTTGTACCAGGCCAGTAGTCTTATGCCAGAACCCATGAAGTACTACAGTGGCTGGGGGCTGTGTGTCAGTGTAGCTGGGGACATGAGGCTTAGCATAGTATTTGATGATGCCTGGGTTCAGTATGGCCCAGTGCAGGATGCTGGCTGGAGAGTGCAGCTGGGCATGGTTGCTGGGTGTAGTGCACATTGGGCTTTACCAGAATTTGCCCTGAGCCCAGGCCTGAGGCTAGCCATCTTGGAATGGGCCATTTTACAGAACTCATGGCTGTGGTGCACTGCTAGCAAGTTAGGTAGCAAGTGTCTGTGCAGCACCACCTCATGCAGATGGTTCTGTGTTTTTGCAGGGGGATGGGGGAGGAATGTGGAGCCTTCCAGCTCCTTTGCTTTCAGAAAAGTCCTCCAACATGCTCCAAAATCAATATGAACAGATTTATCTCCCATTTGCCTTTTGCATTATGTAAACTGCCATTTTAATGTTGCCTTTCAACACAGGCTGCTAAGGGCAGCAACCCAGTTATCAGTCACCATCCCTGCTCGCCTAGTGCTGAGTCAACTGACTTTTAAAGCTTCAGGCTCCAAATACCACTGGTTATACAAACTCATGGAATTCAGTCCCTCTGGTTTGTAAAGCCAAATATTATGGGGATTAGTCTTCCCCATGTGAACTCCCTGGTGAAAGGGCCCATTTCTTTGTCCTCTCCATGCTTATAGCATCCTTCCTCCTGAGGGCAGCCTCCCTCAGGCTTTCTGACCTTCCTAACTTTTCAGATGCAACTTCTTCCCTATATTTAGTTGTGGTGTTTGTTCTTGCAGTCTTCAGATCACTCTCTGGCTTATTGACTTGAATGTGGATGATATCTAGTTGTAAACATGGGATGGGTTGAACACAGGGTCCTCCTACACTGCCATCTTCCCAAGTGCTTATAGTAGTTATTAATTCAGAAAAATTTGGAGTGGACATATGTATTGATGGGCAAGGTTACAATAGTTAAAAAGTAACATCCTTCTTTCCTTTCATTTGCAATACTTATGCATTTCTGGCCCTCCTCCACATTCTGGACACTATAAGGTAAGGGCACTAGGTAAAAAACACAAACTTGCCTTTTAGTTATCCTCCCAACTCACTTTCTTCTGCTTGCAATTGATGTATATGGCAAACTCTAATCTTCATCTATAGAACTTGTTGGGTAAATGTACCCAGACCAGTTTTGCAGATTCAAGAGAGTGTAAAATGCAGCAATTCAGCCTCAAACCTACACTACTTTCTCTAAACTATAGCTCTACACTGGGGGTATAAACATCTTGCCCAAGTGAATACAATTAACACTTGTTTTCCTTTTGAGTAATTATCTTCTTGTGTGCTTTCCATTTGCCAGAAAAATGGAGAACAAAAAAGGTAAATGGTATTCTGATATTTAACAGTGAAGATCTATGTCAATAACTATATTTCTGTCTTGTCACTTAACCAGCTACAGGGTATCCCATTGCAAAGATGTTTTGTATTCATTTAAACAATTCCCTATAATTGAACATATAAGCTATTTCTTTTTATCCCTGGCTATAGAATCTGTATGCTGAAAATTTAAAAATTCTGATACAAGAGATCAAAGAAGACATAAATAAATGGAAAGAAATACGATGGTCATGGGTTGGGAGAATCAGCACAGTAAAAAATGTCAATTCTCCCCAAATTCATATAAGTTTAACATAATTCTTATAAAAATCTCAGCAATATTTTTTGTATATACAGAATAGATAATTCTAAAATGTGGATGAAAAGGCAAAGAAATTAGAACATCTACAACAGTTTTGAAAAAGAAGTATGAAGTGGGAGGAATAACTCAGATATGAACTGTTCATATATAGCTGCAGTAATCAAGACTGTAGTATTGAGGGACAGACATATAGTTGAATAGAAAAAAATAGAGAAACCAGAAATAGACCCACACAAATATGTTCAACTGATTTTTGAGGAGGGTACAAAGCAATTCAATGCAAGAAGGTTAGCCTTTTCAACAAATGGTGCAGGAGCAATTGGATATTCATGGGCAAAAAATATGAAATTTGACTTGAATTCCTTTACACAAAACAACTCAAAATGTATCACAGACTTTAATGTAAAACATAAAACTCTAAAACTTTTAGAAAAAAAGGACAAAATCTTTGGTATCTGAGACTAAGAAAAGAGTAATTTGTTGCCAAAGCATGATCCATCAAAAGCAAATTTGATTAACTGAACCTCATCAAAATTATAAAAAAATTTGTTCTGTAAAAGCCCATGAGAAAAGGATGAAAAGACAAATTGAAGCCTAGGAGAAAAGATTTTCAAAGCACATATCCAAGAAAAGGTACATATACATATATGACATGCCAGTGTGAGGAACTCCATAGTCCCACTCCCTGGTGAAACTCTTGAACATTATTTTAAAACAACCATTTAAAAGCTCTGGAAGTTGTCCTGAAGGAAAACAGCAAATGAAGCAACAAGTATTCAAGAAAAATACGCAAAGATTAGGTAAGAAAGTAGAGTATGTGGTATTTGAACCAAAACCACTCCCTCCCATTCTGCTCCCAGATTAACAAGGTAAATACTCCACTCCAAACAGCTGAAGCCAAAAACACAGTGTTCCCTCTTCCCTCAGCTACCAGTCAGAGGGCATTCTTCCCTAGAGAAACAGGAATTCAGCATTTTTCACATTGCCTTCAGATATCTGTTGCTGAGGCTCAATAAATAGGAAGCTCAGTCTAGATTTGGGACCAGCGGGCTTTTTTCTTCTGCCTAACCTCCACTTCTGAAAGGGTGACCTTGCCCTGGGTATGATGTGTTGAGAATACTGAGCGATGGGGCTTTTCACCCATAATTTCAGATGGTGGTTAAATACCAGGAGAAGCAAGATGAGAGGACTTCAGGCTACTGCCCAGCTTCCCCACCACCACTGAGCATTCAGCTCCTAGAATGACAATGTCATTCAGAGAGATACTTGTCATTGCCCCTGACCTCCTGAGCCCTAGTTTAAACATTTTGTTTGGGTGGAGCTGCAGGACATAAAACAGATAGCTCTTAATCTCTTCTCAAAGGAACTGACTTCATTTGTAAGAGCATGAAGAAGTTTAAAACGAAAAGTTCTCTCAAAACCAGTGACATTATGGTGAAGGGAATTGATAAAAGATTTATATATCTAATGAAGATACAGCCTAAACTGCAGACTGGCTAGTTTGAAGGAGAGAACTAGGGAATGAGACAGCTGGGAGGAGCTCTGCTAATGTCAGAACAAATATGAAACACTGACCACTGAAACCATTCCATAAAAGGAGCCACAATTTGATTAGATTGGTTTGTAGATGAATTTTATGCTCCACCACACTGTTGTAAATGATAGAGAAATAGGGAAGAAATTAGTGAAGCTTAGCAGCTGAGTATGGTCAGAGAAAGAGTGGGAGAGAACCTTACTATTATCACTGTCATCCCCTGGTAGCTGTGGACACTCCCAAAGTTTCATCATCCAGAAAAACAACATCAGAGATTTAAGACTGTGGAGGGTTGGAAGAAAGTAGACGTTATTTAAAAAATGCAGTCATTCACTGAAGAAGTAAACAAGTCACTATTAAGAAAAAACACCAGGAGTGGGAGGACTAGTATACAGAATTGCTACAATATATTTTCTAAAATATCCAGTTCCCCAAAAAAAAAAACAAATTATAAGGAAAGGAAAGAAACAAGAAAGTATGACCCATACACCTGTAAGAGTGACAAGATGTCAAGTTTAAGAGGATAATATTTCAAAGTATCCATTATAAATATGTTCATATAACTAGAAAAATACAAAAACACTTGAATAGAGAAATAAAAGAAGATATGACATTGTTGATCAAAAGATAATAAATTAGAGAGGGGGCAAAGATGGCAGAGGAGTAGGGGACCCTATTACAACCGGTCCCCTGAATTGATTTGGATATCTATCAGATCACTCTGAACACCCACGAAGTCAGCCTGAGATGTAAGAAGATATATATGGATCTCTACAAACAGAATATCGCCGGCGGTCAGTTTTGAGGTATGAAGCAGGGAGTCGTGATTCCAAGGGCAGATATCGGAAGATAAATGGAAGGGGGAGGGAGCCTCCACGATTCTGCACCACCGAAGCTCGAAAGCCTCCCACGCTGGGGACTGGGCACAGACTCTCAGACTGGTAGTGGTGGGGAAAGGACTTTAGGGCAGCCCCCCAGACTGAAACCTGGAGCTGTGGGGGCGTGCGTGTGAACTGGGGGTGGCTGGCAGTTTTAGAAGCACAAAAGGTGGAGACGTAACTGGATCTGGAAGCAAAGACTGGAAGTGCTGCTGTGAGACACACAACCCAGGACACTGAGGTTTTAGCAGCACAGACAGTAACGGAGACGGTGTAGCCTGGAGAGCTCACTGAAGAACAGACTGCAATCTCTCTGTTCTGAGGCATAGGGTTGGAAAGAGTCACTTCTGCTCTGACTCTTGGAAGAGACACAGAAAGCCACCGAGGAAAGCCGCCCGAGGAAAAAAAAGCCCCCCAAAAATGGTTTTTACTGAGCCCATCCCCCCACAGGGGGAAGGGCAACTTTGCCCAAATAGGGTTGCCTGAGTAACTGTGTGGCAGGCCCCTCCCCCAGAAGACAGGCTGGAAGAACAAGAGGCTGACAACACTAAGGTCCCTATAAAACAGGTGCATCTTGCTTGGGTTGTGATCAATAATTTGGACTCTGTACATTCCCTCATCCACCCCTCAACAGAGTGACTAAGAGGAGGAATGCCCAAAATAGGAAAGATTCAGAGACTGTGACTTCTGCCATAGATTAACAAATGGATATAGATATAAGCAAGATGTTGGAAATAGACTTCAGGGTAACAGTTATGAAGATGATAGCTAGAATGGAGAAATCAATTAATGGCAACATAGAGTCTCTAAGAGCAGAAATCAGAGCTGATCTGGCAGAACTTAAAAATGCTATCCATGAGATCCAATCTAAACTAGAGACTCTAACAGCTAGGGTAAATGAGGCAGAAGAACGAATTAGTGATCTAGAAAACAAACTGATACAAAAGAAGGAAAATGAGGAGGCCTGGAAGAAACAGCTTAAAATCCATGAAAACAGAATGAGAGAAATGTGATGTCATGAAATGTTCTAATGTCAGAATTATTGGGATCGTTGAGGGGGTGGAGAGAGAGAGAGGACTAGGAGATATATTTGAGCAAATTGTAGCTGAGAACTTCCCTAATCTGGGGAACAAAACAAACATTCGTGCCCTAGAGGCAGAGAGGACCCCTCCCAAGATCAAGGATAACAGACCAACACCCCAACATGTAAGAGTAAAACTCACAAATCTTAGAACCAAGGAAACCATCTTAAGGGCAGTTAGAGGGAAGAGATTCCCTACAAACAGAGGGAGGAACATCAGAATAATGTCAGACCTATCCACAGAGACCTAGCAAGCCAGAAAGGCCTGGCAAGACATATTCAGGGTACTAAATGAGAAGAACATACAACTAAGAATACTTAATGACAGGCAAGGCTGTCATTTAGAATGGATGGAGAGATGTAGAGATTCCAGGACCAGCAGAAACTGAAAGAATATGTGACCACTAAGCCAGCCATGCAAGAAATATTAAGGGGGGGTTCTATAAAAGGAAAAAGACCCCAAGAATGATATAGAACAGAAATTTACAGAGACAATCTATACAAAAAAGGACTTCACAGGCAACATGATGACAATAAATTCATATCTTTCAATAATCACTCTCAACGTGAAAGGCCTAAATGCTCCCATAAAACACCACAGGGTTGCAGATTGGATAAAAAGACAAGACCCATCAATATGTTGTCTATAAGAGACTCATTTTCAACCTAAAGATACATCCAGACTGGAAGTGAAGGGATGGAAATCCATCTTCCATGCCGATGGACCTCAAAAGAAACCTGGGGTAGCAATTCTCATATAAAACAAATTAGATTTTAAGCTAATGACTGTAGTTAGAGACACAGAAGGACACTGTATCATTCTTAAAGGGTCTATCAAACAAGAAGATCTAAAAATTGTAAATATCTATGCCCCCAACATAGGAGCAGCCAACTACATAAGCCAACTGTTAACCAAAATAAAGAGTCATACTGATAATAATATGTTAATTGTAGGAGACCTCAATACTCCACTCTCAATAATAGACAGATCATCTAAGCAGAAAATCAACAAAGAAACAAGAGCTTTGAATGACAAACTGGACCAGATAGACCTCATAGATATATACAGAACATTCCAACCTAAACCAACAGAATACACATTCTTCTCGAGCACACATGGAACTTTCTCCAGAATAGACCACATACTGGGTCACAAATCAGGTCTCAACCGATACCAAAAGATTGAGATTATTCCCTGCATATTCTCAGACCATAATGCTTTAAAACTGGAACTCAATCACAAGAAAAAATTTGGAAGAAATTCAAACAGTTGGAAGCTAAAGACCACTCTGCTTAAGAATGTTTGGGTCAACCAGAAAATCAAAGAACTCAAACAATTCATGGAAACCAATGAGAATGAAAACACATCGGTCCAAAACCTATGAGATACTGCAAATGCAGTCCTAAGGGGGAATACATACCCATCCAAGCCTCACTCAAAAAAAACAGAAAAATCCCAAATTCACCAACTAACTTTTCACCTTAAAAACTGGTGAAAAAGCAACAAATGATGCCTAAACCATGCATTAGAAGATAAATAATTCAGATTAGAGCAGAGATCAATGAATTAGAAACCAGAAACACAGTAGAGCAGATCAAAGAAACTAGAAGCTGGTTCTTTGAGAGAATTATTAAGATCAACAAACCACTGGCCAGACTTATCCAAAGGAAAAGAGAGAGGACCCAAATTAATAAAATTATGAATGAAAGCAGAGAGATCATGACTAACACCAAGGAAATAGAAACAATTATTAGAAATTATTATCAACAACTATATGCCAATAATTAAGCAACCTGGAAAAAATGAATGCCTTCCGGGAAACCTATAAACTCCTAAGACTGAAACAGGAAGAAATTGACAACCTGAATAGACCAATAACCAGTAACAAGATTGAAGCAGTGATCAAAAATCTCCTGAAAAACAAGAGTCCAGGGCCTGATGGATTCCCTGGGGAGTTCTACCAAACATTCAAAGAAGAAGTAATACCTATTCTCCTGAAGCTGTTTCAAAAAATAGAAACAGAAGGAAAGCTTCCAGACTCATTCTATGAGGCCAGCATTACCTTGATCCACAAACCAGGCAAAGACCCCATCAAAAAGAATTTCAGACCGATATCCCTGATGAATATGGATTCCAAAATTCTCAACAAAATCCTAGCTAATAGGATCCAGCAGTACATTAAAAGGATCATCCACCATGACCAAGTAGGTTGTATCCCTGGGATGCAAGGGTGGTGCAACATTCACAAATCAATCAATGTGATAGAACACATTAATAAGAGGAGAGAGAAGAACCATATGGTCCTTTCAATTGATGCAGAAAAAGCATTTGACAAAATATAGCATCCTTTCCTGATTAAAACTCTTCAGAGTATAAGGATAGAGGGAACATTCCTCAATTTCATAAAATCCATCCATGAAAACCCCACAGCGAATGTCATTCTCAATAGGGAAATGCTGAGAGCCTTTCCCTTAATATCAGGAACACGACAAGGATGCCCACTCTCAACACTATTGTTCAACATAGTACTAGAAGTCCTAGCAACAGCAATCAGACAAAAAGAAATAAAAGGTATTCAAATTAGCAAAGAAGAAGTCAAACTCTCTCTCTTCACAGATGATGTGATACTTTATGTGGAAAACCCCAAATTACTAGAACTCATCCAGCAATTCAGTAATGTGGCAGGATACAAAATCAATGCACAGAAATCAGTTGCTTTTTATACACTAACAATGTAACTGTAGAAAGAGAAATTAGAGAATTGATTCCATTTACAATAGCACAAAAAACCATAAGATACCTAGGAATAAACCTAACCAAAGAGGTAAAGGATCTATACTCTAGGAACTACAGAACACTCATGAAAGAAATTGAAGAAGACACACAAAGATGGAAAAACATTCCATGCTCATGGATCGGAAGAATAAACATTGTTAAAATGTCTATGCTACCCAGAGCAATCTATACCTTCAATGCCATCCCGATCAAAATACCAATGGCATTTTTCAAAGTGCTGGAACAAACATTCCTAAAATTTGTATGGAATCAGAAAAGACCCTGAATCGCCAAGGAAATGTTGAAAAAGAAAAACAAACTTGGAGCATCACTTTGCCTAATTTCAAGCAATATTACAAAGCTGTGATCACCAAGACAGCATGGTACTGGCACAAAAACAGACACATAGACCAATGGAACAGAATAGAGAACCCAGATATGGACCCTCAACTCTATGGTCAAATAATCTTCAACAAAGCAGGAAAAAATATAAAATGGAAAAAATATAGTCTTTTCAATAAATGCTGCTGGGAAAATTGGACAGCTGTATACAGAAGAATGAAACTCGACCATTTTCTTACATCATACACAAAGATAAACTCTAAATGGATGAAAGACCTCAATGTGAGACAGGAATCCATCAACATCTTAGAGGAGAACATAGGCAGTAACCTCTTCAACAACGGCCATGGCAACTTCTTTCAAGACACATCTCCAAAGGCAAGGGAAACAAATGTGAAAACAAACTTTTGGGACTTCATCAAGATAAAAAGCTTCTGCATAACAAAGGAAACAGTCAACAAAATAAAGAGGCAACCCACGGAATGGGAGAAGATTTTTGCAAATGACACTACAGACAAAGCACTGATTTCCAAGATCTATAAAGAACTTCTCAACCTCAACACCCAAGAAACAAATAGTCAAGTCAAAAAAAGGGCAGAAGACATGAACAGACACTTCTCCAAAGAAGACTTACAAATGGCTAATAGACACATGAAAAAATATTCATCATCATTAACCATCAGGGAAATTCAAATCAAAAGCACATTGAGATACCACCTTACCCCAGTTAGAATGGCAAAAATTGACAAGGCAAGAAACAACAAATGTTGGAGAGGTTGTGGAGAAAGGAAAACTCTCCTACACTGCTGGTGGGAATGCAAGTTGGTACAGCCACTTTGGAAAACAGTGTGAAGGTTCCTCAAAAAGTTAAAAATGGAGCTACCCTATGACCCAGCAATTACACTACTGGGTATTTACCCCAAAGACACAGATGTAGTGAAAAGAAGGGCCATATGTACCCCAATGTTCATAGCAGCAATGTCCACAATAGTCAAACTGTGGAAAGAGCCGAGATGCCCTTCAACAGACGAATGGATAAAGATGTGGTCCATATATACAATGGAATATTACCCAGCCATCAGAAAGGATGAATACCCAACTTTTACATCAACATGGATGGGACTGGAGGAGATGAAATAAGTCAAGCAGAGAAAGTCAATTATCATAGGGTTTCACTTATTTGTGGAACATAAGGAATAGCATGGAGGACATTAGGAGAAGGAAGGGAAAAATGAAGGGGGGGAAATCGGAGTGGGAGATGAACCATGAGAGACTATGGACTGGGAGAAACAAACTGAGGGTTTTAGAGGGGAGTGGGGTGGGAGGATGGGTTAGCCCAGTGATGGGTATTAAGGAGGGCACGTACTGCATAGAGCACTGGGTGTTATATGAAAGCAGTGAATCATGGATCACTACATCAAAAACTAATGATGTATTGTATGGTGACTAACGTAATAAAGTAAAATTTTAAAAAAGATAATAATTTAGAATTCTTTTTAAACCCAAAATTTTAAATGAATCAAATGCAAATTCTGGACTTGAAAAACACAATAACTGAATTAAAATACTTATTAGAAGTCCCTCAGGAGTAGATTTATCAGGCAGAAAAATAATTAACAAACAAACATAAATTAATAGACATTATGCAAACTGAAGAACAGAGAGAAAAAAGAATGAAGAAAAATTAACATAGCTTCAGAAAAATGTGTGACATCATTGAGAATGCCAAAATACACATAATGGGAGTGTCAGTAGGATAGAAAGAAGTAGAAGATAAATATTCAAAGATATAGTAGCCAAAACTGTTTCAAATGTATTTTTAAAATGACAACATACATGTCAAGGTAGTTCAATGAAGTCCAAGTAGGATAAACTCAAAGACATTCACAGACACATCATAGTAAAAAAAAAAAAAAAAAAAAAAAAAAAAAAATGCTGAAAATAAACAAGGAGAAACGTCTTGAAAGCTGCAAGGAAAAAAAATTGTGTATCATTTATAAGGGAACCCCAGTAAGATCAATAGCTGATGTCTCAGCAGAAACAATGGAGGCCAGAGGCAGTAGGATAACATATTCAAAGTTCTCAAGGAAAAACACTTGTCAAACAAGAATTTCAGGCAAAATTACGGCAAAATAAAGACTTTTCAGATAAAAATTAAGGGAATCCAGACTTCTGGAAAGATGTCAGAGTATGAGGATCCTGAGCTCACCTCTACCCAAAGACACACTGAGAAAATAGCTACATCAGAGAAACTAACTCTTTTTTTAAAAGATTTTATTTATTTATTTGAGATAGAGAGAAAGCAGGAGCAGTGGAGCAGAGAGAGAGGGAGAAGCAGGTTCCCTGCTGAGCAAGGAGCCCAATATGGGGCTCGATCCCAGGTCTCCAGGACCATGACCTGAGCCCAAGGCAGACACTTAACTGACTGAGCCACCCAGGCACCCAGAGAAACTAACTCTTAAATGAACTAAAGACTACTAGTACAGAGTTTTCAGAGTTAATCAAAGAGAGGAGGCAACACTGAAAAGGGTAGGAGGGGCAGAGACTCAGGCACCAAATTCCCAGTGACACTAACTACAAATGGAAAGGGCATCACAAGCACGGAGAAGCAACAAGATCAGACCCCACAGCAAGCACCACAGGCACTGGGGCATGTACTAGGAAGACAAGTCCTCATATCATTTGGCTTTGAAAACCAGTGGGACTTAACATTGTGAGTTTTTACAATCACAGAGGCTTAACTCCAGGTAAATTCAAATCAGTCGCCTTAGTTTGAGGAGGGCCAGAGGGCAATAGGAAACAGAGTCCCCACCTTTAAAGAGCCAGCATAACAAATAACCTGGCCCAGACACCGCATAGAAACAGCAGGTTGAAAAGCACCTGGAGTACAGTGAAGGAAATTTATTCACTAGTCTCAACACATGCTTCAGGGGAAGGGATCTTTAGGAGACTTCACCAAGAAGAAAAGTACTAGTGGGTGTCATGTATCTCAGCCCCCAACCTGAGCCTAGATAGCCAGACACTCACACGAGCCAGTGCTAGCACTTTCCACCTATCTTGCTAGCACCTCATGCCCTGCCCCCATGTTCCTTTGAAGATTCACCACATCCAACCCTTCCTAGTCCACAGGCATCCCTTCAAAGTGCCCACAAGGGGAAGACAATTCCCCATAGAAAATGTCTTGGAAAGAGAGACAGGACAAATTTTGTGAGTTCTTGCAACCAGTGGTGCTTAAAGCCTGTTTTAAAAGTCAGCAGGCTTGGCTCAGGGAAAGCCTAGAGGGCATTGCACAGCTCTTGGAGAGAAGGCAGGGAAAACAGCCCACAGACATATAGCTTGCAAATAGCAATCTGAAGAGTGCCTGGGGCACACAGTTGGGAGGTTATTTACTTTTTTAGGAGCATGTCCCAGAGAGGAAGCATTCATGGAAAGACCCCTCCAGAACAAAGGAACTGACCAGCACCATTTCCTTCTCCCACCCCTCAGCACAAGCACAGGGCAACCTGTGGGAACCAGTACAGCACACACCAACACTTGCTACCTAACTTGCTTACAACAAGCCCTGACCCCCTGCATTCAGGTGGAATTGCCCTTTCCAGTCACACTTGCCTCAGTTCCAGTGTGGCAGGCCCCCTGTCCCAGAAGACCAGCCCCAACCCCTGCCAACACCACATCTCTTGAACTGGGAGTTTTGCAGAACCTTAGTTCCAGCAGCGGTGGCAATAGGTCTCATTTCACAAGCAGACAAGAGCACACTGAGTTAAAACTGGCCACATTCAATTCAGGCCAGTGAAAAAACACTGCCCACAACAGGCAAAGAGAGTCACTGCAGATAACTGGCCTGAAGGATAAAGCAGCCAGGACACAACAGCAGAGAGCATGCAGCACATATTGGAGATAATCCTTGAAGAGCCAGGCCTGGGGGAACATGGAACACTGCACAGCAGGGCACTATAGGACCTCTTCTTCATAATGCCTTTACCCTCAAGAACAGGGGACATAGCTGACTTTCTTAACCCATAGTCAACAGGCATAGACACTTAGACAAAGTGAGAAGATAGGTGAATTTGCCCCAAATTAAAAAATAGGACAAGGCCACAGCCAGAGACCTAAATGAAATAGATATTAACATGCCTGAAGAGAATTTAAAGAAATGATTATGAAGATACTCACTGGACTTGAGAAAGAGTGGAAGACATCAGTGAGAACCTTAACACAGAGATAAGGAATAACATATCAGAGATGAAGGTACAATAATTGAAATAAGAAACACACTTGATGCAATGAACAGCAGACTGGAAGAAGTAGAGAAATGAATTAATGACCTAGAAGACCATAATAGAAAGTAATCATTCTGAACAAAAGAGAAATGAGAATAGACTTAGGGAACTCAGTGACTCCATCAAATGTAATAACATTCATATTTATAAGAGTCCCAAAAGAAGAAGAGAGAGAAAAATTTACAGAAAATTCATTTGAAGAAAGAATAGCTGAAAACTTCCCTAATCTGAGTAAGGGAACAGATATCCAGATCCAACAGGCACATAAATACCCCCAACATCAACAAAATTAGATCCACACCAATCCATATTGTAATTAAAATGGTAAAATATAGTGATAAAAAATCTTGAAGGCAACAATACAAAATAAGACAGTTACATACAAGAGAAACTCCATTAGGGTATCAGTGGATTTTTCAGCAGAAACTTTCCAAGTCAGAAGGGACTGGGATGATATATCCAAAGTGCAGAATGTGGAAAATCTACAGCCTAGAATACTCTATCCAGGAAGGCTATCATTCAGAATAGAAGGAGAGATAAAGAGTTTTCTGGACAAACAAAAACTAAAGGAGTTCATGACCACTAAATCAGCCCTGAGAGAAATATTAAAGGGGACTCTGAGTGGAAAGGAAAGATCAAAAGTGATATTATGAAGATAGGAAACACAAATGCAGTAAAAATGAATATTTCTGTATAAAATTAGTAAAGGAACCCACAAAATGAAAGGATGTAAAATATGACACCATATAGCTAAAACATGCTGGGTTGAGAAGTAAAGAATTGGTTCAAGCAATCATCAACTTAATATGGACTGCTAAATACTGAATATGATATATACAAACCTAACGGTAACCACAAAACAAAAACCATCTATAAATATGCAAAGACTAAAGAGGAAGAAATCCAAGTATATCAATAAATAAAACTAGCAAGCCATGAAAAAGAAAAAGACAAGAAAGGATCAGAGAAAATATTCATAAACAACAACAAAAGAAGTAATAATATCACAATAAATACATATCAATAATTATTTGAATGTAAATGGAACAAATGCTCCAATAAAAAGACATAGGGTGATAGAATGGTTAAAAAAAAACCAAGAACTATCTGCATGCTGCCTACAAGAGACTCAACTGAGACACACAGACTCCTGAAGATTAAAAGTGAGGGATGGAGAAATATCTATCATGCAAATGGATGTCAAAAGAAAGCTGGAGTAACAATTCTAATATTGGACAAAATAGACTTTAAAACAAGGACTGTAATGAGAGACAAAGAAGGGCACTATGTAATAATGAAAGGGACAATCCAACAAGAAGATATAACAAATTTAAGTATTTATGCACCCAACATGGATCACCCTAATACATAAAACAGTTAATAACAAAAATAAAGGAATGAATCGATAATAATACAATAGTAGCAGGGGTCTTTAACATCCCATTCAAATCAATGGACAGATCATCTAAACAGAAAATCAACAAGGAAACAATGGCTTTGAATGACACACAAGAGCAGATGGATTTAACAGATATATTTAGAACATTCCATCCTAAAACAGCAGAATACACATTCTTTCCAAGTGCACATAGAACATTCTCCAGAAAATATCACGTTAGGCCACAAAACAAACCTCAACAAATACAAAAATATTGAAGTCATACCATGTTGCTTTTCTGAATACAGTGCTGTGAAACTAGAAGTCAACCACAAGAAAAAATCTGGAAAGACCACAAATACATGGAGGTTAAAGAACATGCTAATAAACAAGAATGGGTCAACCAGGAAATAACAGAAGAAATTAAAAAAATACATGGAAACAAATGAAAATGAAAACACAATGGCTCAAAACCTTTGGGATGCATCAAAATCTGTTCTAAGAAGGAAGTTTATAGCAATACAGCTCTACCTCAAGAAGCAAGAAAAATCTCAAAAAAAAAAATCTAACCTTACACCTACAGAAACTATAAAAAGAAGAAATAAAAGCCAAAACCAGGAGATGGAAAGCCATAAAAAATGAAATCTTGTCATTTGCAAGGACATGGATGAAGCTGGAGACTATAAAGCTAAGTGAAATAAGTCACTCAAGAGAAAGACAAATACCATGTGATTTAACTCATGTGGAATTTAAGAAAAAAAACAAATGTTCAAAGGGGGAAAAGAGAGAGAGAGAGAAGCCAAGAAGCAGACTCTTAACTATTGAGAACAAACTGATGGCTGCCAGAGGGAAGGTGGGTGGGGGGATGGGTGAAAAAGGTGATGCGGATTAAGGAGGGCACTTGTCATGATGAGCACTGAGTGATGTATGGAATTGTTGAATTACTATATGAAGCTAATATAACACTGTATGTTAACCACACTGGAATTAAAATTTTAAAAAAGAATCCATGATAGGGGTGTGCGTGGGTGGCTCAGTTGGTTAAGCACCTGCCTTTGGCTCAGGTCATGATCTCAGGGTCCTGGGATAGAGCCCCACATTGGGCTCCCTGCTCAGCAGAGAACCTGCTTCTCCCTCTCCCTCTGCTGCTCCCCCGCTTGTGCTTTTTCACTCTCTCCCTCTTAAATAAATAAATAAATAAACAAACAAACAAAATCTTTTAAAAAAAGAATCAATGATAGGGGTGCCTGGGTTCCCCCTATGGCAAAGTCCGTTGAGCATCTGACTTTTGCTTTCGGCCCAGGTCATGATCTCGGGATCATGAGATCAATCCCTGAGTCAGGCTCAGCACTCAGTGCAGAGTCTGCCTGGATTCCCTGTCCTTCTCCCTCTGCCCCTACCCTCCACTCTCTCTCTCTTTCTCTCTCTCTCTTTCTCTCTCTCTCTCTTTCCATAAAATAAATAAATATTTTAAAAAAGAATCCGTGATAAATACATAGTGTGCAGTACTACTCTGTAATAAGAAGTAACAAATTACTGATGAAGGCAACCACTTCGATGAATATCCAAGGAATTATGCTTAGTGGGGAAAAAAAAAAAAGCCAGTCACAAATGGTTACATACTGTGTGATTCATTTATATATGACTTATTTATTTTTGAAATAATAAAATTATAAATGTAGGACAGATTATTGGTTTCCAGGGGTTAGAAGTGGAAGAGGGATGCAAGAGGATGGTAGGTGTGGTCATAAAATGGCAATATGATGGATCCTCAGAACTGGATCAGTAACTGGACTGTGGTGCAAACAGAGATGTTGGGACTAATCAGTAACTTGACTGTGGTGCAGGTGCAGGAATCTTCACAGGTGATACAATTTTATAAATTGTATAATATACACACACAAATGAGTAAAAACCTGAGGAAATATGAATAAGATTTATGGATTGTATCAATGTCAGCATCTTTGTTCTAATAATATACTGTAGTTTTGCAAATGTTACCATTGGGGGAACCTAGGCAAAATGCACAAGAGATTTCTCTGTACTATTTTGTACAATTGTAGGTAATCCTACAGTGATCTCAGTTGAAATTTCAATTAAAAAATAATTCTAGAAAAAATTTTGATGGGCCCAGCATAGTCTATCTCGCTTATTGATTTCAACTAAAATCTCTTGACAAAAATACAAAAAGCAACTGTCTGAGGATTCTGAAAACTTAACAATAGTAAGCAGATTCAGTAGGAAATCAAAACTTGAAGAATAATTCTTATGGTTTATTGGGGATTTCCCCCATTTTTGTTTCTTGGCTTTGACTCTAGGGCAGTTCTAGTGCAGAACTGCACAACAAGCAGGGACAGTGAAAACTGAGAGAAACCTTGTCTTGCTAGCAAGAATATTGGGAAAGAAGACCACTCGTAGCCCCTGAATGTTGGAGCAATCTTTGTTTGCATTTATTTTTTTCTCTTTTTCTTTCTAGGCCTTGCCTTGAAGTGGCCCCACTCATGGGGCTCTACTGCAGCAGCAGTGGTACATTTATCTAAACCACAAGAGAAAATCCATATTTCTTAATGAGGAAAGGGGGACCTGTTGTTCAAAAAATGCGTATATAATTTTCTTTTATATTGTTTTTACATCTTTTTCTCTCACTGATTCCCTCTTAGGATGGCCTCAGATGTACATAACTGCATGGCACTGAATGGCAAAATCTTTGAGAGAAAACACATCTTTCTAACAAGAGTATAGAGGAAAGAGGCTCCTAGGATCAAGGCAGTGTAAGAGAAATCACAAAGAAAAATCTGGTTAGGTGATCCCCTAACTCTGTGTATGAATTAACAAAATTCCCAGGTGCACACCTGAGCTGTGTATGTGAGGTAGAGACCCAAAGCAACATAGCAAAGGCTTTTACTACTGATAAGAGCCACCACCTAAGTCCCTGACTAACTGCTAAGTGGCACAAAGATGATAGAGATCAAAAACAGTATAAGAAAGTCTT
The DNA here is from genome assembly GCF_004348235.1 of Phoca vitulina. Lineage (NCBI taxonomy): Eukaryota > Metazoa > Chordata > Mammalia > Carnivora > Phocidae > Phoca > Phoca vitulina. Next base: position 3,625,763 of record NW_022589780.1, on the reverse strand, counting down.
TTTAAAATTAACTGACATTGGAATAATCAGCAACAAAAGACAAGAGAGAATTTTCAGTCTGAACCTACTCAGGTTGAACTCCAGCTAAAACAAAGAAACAAATCAATATTACCAAGAGACTTTTAACAAGACCCAGAGTCTTATGACATAATATTCAAAATGTGCATAATATAACCCAAAATTATTCAACATACAAAGAACTAGGAACATGTGACTAATTCTCAAGGAAAAAGACAATCAATAGATGCTGCCTACAAGATGACCCAGATATAGGAATTATCAAACAAATATTAAAGCAACTATTATAACCATATTTTATGAAGTACAGATGAAAACTTTGAAGTTAACAGAAAGATTCTCAGTGGATAAATGGGAAGTATAAAATGGAGTAAATAAAGATTTTTTTTCTTAAGATTTTCTTTTAAGATTTTATTTAAATTAAAGTTAGTTAACATATAGTGTATTATTAGTTTCAGGGGCAGAATTTAGTGATTCATCGGTTGCATATAACACCCAGTGCTCATTACATCAAGTGCCCTCCTTAATGCCCACCACCACATTCCCCCATTCCCCCACTGACCTCCCCTCCAGCAACCCTCAGTTTGTTCCCTATAGTTAAGAGTTTCTTATGGTTTGCCTCCCTCTCTGTTTTTATCTTATTTTATTTTTCCTTCATTTCCCTTATGTTCATCACTTTTGTTTCTTAAATTCCACATATGAGTAAAATCATGTGGTATTTGTCTTTCTCTGACTGACTTATGTCACTTAGCATAATACACTTTATTTCCATCCATGTCATTGCAAATGGTAATATTTCATTCTTTTTCATGGCTGGGTAATATTCCATTGTGTATATACACACTACATCTTCTTTATCCATTAATCCATCATTGGACATCTGGGCTCTTTCCATATTTTGGCTACTGTGGACATTACTGCTATAAATATTGAGGTGCATGTGCCCCTTCAAGTCACTATTTTTGTATCCTTTGGATAAATACCTAGTAGAGCAATTGCCAGGTTGTAAGGTAGTTCTATTTTTAACTTTTGAACTAGAGTCCCTGCACCAGTTTGCATTCCCAACAACAGTGTAAGAGAGTTCCTCTTGCTCCATATCCTTCCCAACATCTGTTTCTCCTGATGGGTTAATTTTAGCCATTCTGACCGGTGTGAGGTGGTATCTCATTGTGGTTTTTATTTGTATTTCCCTGATGTCAAGTGATGTTGAGCATTTTTTCATGTGTTTGTTAGCCATTTGTATGTCTTCTTTGGAGAAATATCTATTCATGTCTTCTGCTCACTTCTTGACTGGATTATTTGGGGGTTTTGGGGGTGTTGAGTTTGATAAGTTCTTTATAGATTTTGGATACTAGCCCTTTATCTGATATGTCATTTACAAATATCGCCTCCCATTCTGTAGGTTGCCTTTTAGTTTTGTTGATTGTTTCCTTTGCTGTGCAGAGGCTTTTTATCTTGATGAAGTCCCAATAGTTCATTTTTGCTTTTGTTTCCCTTGCCTCTGGAGACGTGTCTAGTAAGAAGTTGCTGCAGCCGAGGTCAAAGAGGTTGCTGCCTGTGTTCTCCTCTAGGATTTTGATGGATTCCTGTCTCACATTTAGGTTTTTCATCCATTTTGAATTTATTTTTGTGTATGGTGTAAGAAAGTGGTCAAGTTTCAGTCTTCTGCTTGTTGCTGTCCAGTTTTTCCCAACACCATTTATTGAAGAGACTCTTTTTTCCATTGGATATTCTTTCCTGTTTTGTCAAAAATTAATTGACCATAGAGTTTTGGATTCATTTCTGGGTATTCAATCTGTTCCATTGATCAATGTTTCTGTTCATACTGTCTTGATGACTACAGCTTTGTAATACAGCTTGAAGTCCAGAATTGTGATGCCTCCAACTTTGATATTCTTTTTCAACATTCCCCTGACAATTTAGGGTCTTTTCCAGTTCCATGCAAATTTCTGAAGTATTTGTTCCAGCTCTGTGAAAAATTCTGGTGGTATTTTGATAGGGATTGCATTGAATGTATAGATTGTTTTGGGGTGTCATTTTAAAAATATTTTTCTTCCAATCCATGAACATGGAATGTTTTTCCATTTTTTTGTGTCTTCCTTAATTTCTCTCATAAGTGTTCTATAGTTTTCAGAGTACAGATCCTTTACCTCTTGGATTAGGTTTATTCCTAGGTATCTTATGGTTTGGAGTGCAATTGTAAATGAAATCGATTCCTTGATTTCTCTTTTTGCTACTTCATTATTGGTGCATAGAAATGCAACAGACTTCTGTGCATTGATTTTATATCCTGTGAATTTTCTGAATTCCTGTATCATTTTTGGCAATTTTTTGGTGGAGTCTTTTAGGTTTTCTACATAGAGTATCATGTACTCTGCAAATAGTGAAAATTTCACTTATTCCTTGCTGATTTGAATCCCTTTTATTTCTTTTATTTAAATTTTATTTTATTATGTTATGTGGATCCCTTTTATTTCTTTTTTGTATTCTGATTGCTGAGGCTAGGACTTCCAGTACTATGTTAAACAACAGTGGTGACAGTAGACATCCCTGTCATGTTCTTGACCTTAGGGGAAAAGCTTTCAGTTTTTTCCCCATTGAGGATGATATCGGCTGTGAGTCTTTTATATATGGTCTATATGATGTTGAGTTTTGTTCCTTCTATCTGTACTTTCTTAAGGGACTTTTATCAGGAAAGGATGCTGTATTTTGTCAAATGCTTTTTCTGCATTTATTGAGAGGATCATATGGTTCCTATCTTTTCTTTTATTAATGTGGCTTATCACGTTGATTGATTTGCAAATACTGAACCACCCTTGCAGCTCAGGAATGAATTCCACTTGATCATGGTAAATAATTCTTTTAATGTATTGTTGGTTTCAATTCACTAGTGTCTTGTTGAGAATTTTTGGCATCCATGTTCATCAGGGATATTGACCTGTGATTCTCCTTTTTAGTGGGGTCTTTGGTTTTGATATCAAATTAAAGCTGGCCTTGTAGAATGAGTTTGGAAGTTTTCTTTCCACTTCTATTTTTTGGAACAGTTTGAGAAGAATAGGTGTTAACTCTTCTTTAAACATTTGGGAAAATTCCCCTGGGAAGCCATCTGGCTCTCAACTTCTGTTTGTTGGGAGATTTTTGATTACTGATTCAATTTCTTTGCTGGTTATCAGTCTGTTCAAATTTTCTATTTCTTCCTGTTTCACTTTGGGTAGTTTATATGTTTCTAGGAATTTATCCATTTCTTCCAGATTGCACAGTTTGTTGGCATATAATTTTCATTACATTCTCTTATAATTGTTGGTATTTCCGTGGTGTTGGTTGTGATTTCTCCTCTCTCATTAGTAATTTTATTTATTAATATCCTTTCTTTTTTCTTTTTGGTAAGTCTGGTTTATCAATATCGTTAATTCTTTCAGAGAACCAGCTCCTAGTTTTATTGATCTTTTCTACTGTTTTTTTTTTTTTTTAATTTCTGCTCTAATCTTTATTATTTCCCTTCTCCTGCTGGATTTATGCTTATTTGCTATTCTTTTTCTAGCTCCTTTAGGAGTAAAGTTGGGTTGTGTATTGGAGAGTTTTCTTGCTTTTTTAGGAAGGCCTGTATTGCTATATACTTCCCTCTTAAGACTGCCTTTGCTGCATCCGAAACATTCTGAACTGTCTGTTTTCATTTTCATTTGCTTCCATGTATTTTTTTAATTCTTCTTTAATTTCCTGGTTGACCCATTCATTCTTTAGTAAGATGTTTTTTAACCTCCATGTATTTGTGGTCCTTCCAAACATTTTCTTGTGGTTGACTTCAAGTTTCATAACATTGTGGTCTGAAAATACGCATGGTATCATTTCAATGTTTTTGTTCTGGTTGAGGCCTGATTTGTGAACCAAAATGTGATCTATTCAGGAGAATGTTCCATGTGTACTCAAAAAAATGTATATTCTGCTGCTTTAGGACGAAATGCTCTGAATAGATCTGTGAAGTCCATCTGGTCCAGTGGGTCATTCAAAGCCCTTGTTTTCTTGTTGATCTTCTGCTTAAATGATCTGCCCATTGCTGTGAGTGGGATGTTATAATCCCTGACTCTTTTTGTGTTATTATCAAGGAGTTTCTTTAAGTTTGTTATTAATTGGTTTATATATTTGGGTGCTTTCAAGTTAGATACATAAATATTTATAATTGTTAGCTCTTTTTATTGGATAGGCCCCTTTATTATGATATAGTGTCCTTCCTCATGTCTTATTACAGACTTTGGTTTAAAATCTAGGTTTTCTGGTACAAGTTTGGCTACTCCAGCTTTCTTTTTGATGTCCATTAGCATGAAAAATGATTCTCTACCTCTTCACTTTCAAAATGGAAGTGTCTTTGGATCTAAAAGGAGTCTCTTGTAAGGAGCATATCAATGGGTTTGTTTATTTTTTAATCCATTCTAATACCCTATGTCTTTTGATTGAAGTATATTGTCCCCTTCCTTTCAGAGTAATTATTGAAATATATGAATTTAGTTTCATTGTATTACCTCCAATGTTGCTATTCCTGTAGACTGTCTCTGTTGCATTCTAGTCTTTGTTGCTTTTGGTCTCTCTTTCCTACTCAAAGTGTCCCCTTTGGGGCGCCTGGATGGCTCAGTTGTTAAGCGTTTCCCTTCGGCTCAGGTCATGATCCCAGGGTCCTGGGATCGAGCCCTGCATTGGGCTCCCCGCTCCGCAGGAAACCTGCCTCTCCCTCTCCCACTCCCCCTGCTTGTGTTCCCGCTCTCGCTGTGTCTCTCTCTGTCAAATAAAATAAAATATTTTAAAAAAAAGTGTCCCCTTTAACATTTCTTGCAGAGCTGGTTTGGTGTTCACAAACTCCTTTAGTTTTTGCTTATCTTGGAAACTCTTTATCTCTCTTTCTATTCTGAATGACAGCCATGTTGGATAAAGTATTCTTGGATGCATATTTTTTCCCATTTAGCACATTGAATATATCATGCCAGTCCTTTCTGGCCTGCCAGGTATCTGTGGACAGATCTGCTGTTAGCCTTATGTGTCTGCCCTTATAGGTTAAGGACCTTTTTCCCTAGCTGTTTTCAGAATTCTCTCTTTATCTTTGTATTTTGCAAGTTTCACTATAATATATCTTGGTGTTGACCTGTTTTTGTTGATTTTGGAGGGAGTTCTCTGTGCCTCTTGGACTTGAATGCCTGTGTCCTTCCCCAGATTAGGGAAGTTCTCAGATTTAATTTGTTCAAATAAACCTGCCCCTTTTCCCTGCTCTTCTTCTTCTGGGACTGCTAAGATATGGATATTATTGTCCTTTGTGGAATCTCTGAGTTTCTTAAGTCTATATTCATGATCTAATAATTTTCTTTCTCTCTTCTTTTCAGCTTCATTATTTTCCATAATTTTATCTTCTATATCACCTATCCTCCCTCTGCTTCTTTAATCGTCATTGTTTTTACGTCCAATCTGTTTTGCATCACTTATAGCATTTTTTTTTTTTATTTCAGCCTGACTAGTTTTTACGTCTTTTATCTCTGCAGCAAGTGTTTCTCTGGTGTCTTCTATGTTTTTTTTTCCATGTGCAGCTGGTAGTCTTATGACTGTAGATCTAAATTCATGTTAAATATATTGCTTATCTGTTTTCAGCAAGTCCCTGGCTGTGATATCTTCCTGACCTTTCTTTTGGGGAGAATTCCTCCATCTTAACATTTTGGCTAAGTGTCTATCTTTTGTGTATTATGAAAGCTTGTTATATTTCCTGCACTTCAGAATAATGTTATATTAAAAACAGGTCATACACTGTCCAGGGTCTGGCACTTCAGGAAGTGTTCCTGGTTTATGTTGTGTGCACTCGGCTGTTATGTTTTGGCTGCTCTTTCCTACTGATCAGTCCTCCTCAGCATTCCTCCTTGCTTGCAGTGTGGAGTGCTTGAACCTTCATCTAGGTGTGCTTTGATTTGTTTGTTGAATAAAGCCTGGAAAAAAAGGAAGAAAAGAAAAAGAAAAAAGAGATAAAAAGCCTGATGCAAACAAAAGAGAAAAGAGAGGGAATCGGAAAACAAAACAAACAAACAAAAAAAACAGGAAATCACAAAAACTATAAACCTGATTCCAAAAGAAAAAGGAAAGGAAAGGAATGCAAGCTGGTGCAGCCACTCTGGAAAACAGTATGGAGGTTCCTCAAAAAGTTGAAAATAGAGCTACCATATGATCCAGCAATTGCACTACTGGGTATTTACCCCAAAGATACAAAAGTAGGGATCCGAAAGGGTACGTGCATCCCAATGTTTATAGCAGCAATGTCCACAATAGCCAAAATGTGGAAAGAGCCAAGATGTCCATCAACAGATGAATGGATAAAGAAGAGGTGGTATATATATACAATGGAATATTATGCAGCCATCAAAAGGAATGAGATCTTGCCATTTGCAACGATGTGGATGGAACTAGAGGGTATTATGCTGAGCGAAATAAGTCAAACAGAAAGACATGTATCATATGACCTCACTGATATGAGGAATTCTTAATCTCAGGAAACAAACTGAGGGTTGCTGGAGTGAGGGGTGGGGTGACTGGGTGATGGACACTGGGGAGGGTATGTGCTCTGGTAAGCGCTGTGAATTGTGCAAGACTGTTGAATCTCAGATCTGTACCTCTGAAACAAATAATGCAATATATGTTAAGAAAGAAAAAAAGAAGAAGAAGAATGTAGCAGGAGGGGAAGAATGAAGGGGGGGAAATCGGAGGGGGAGAAGAACCATGGGAGACGATGGACTCTGAAAAACAAACTGAGGGTTCTAGAGGGGAGGGGGGTGGGAGGATGGGTTAGCCTGGTGATGGGTATTGGGGAGGGCATGTTCTACATGGAGCACTGGGTGTTATGCACAAACAATGAATCATGGAACACTATATCTAAAACTAATGATGTAATGTATGGGGATTAACATAACAATAAAAAAATTTAAAAAAACCAATCAAATCTTGGCAATGAAAAGCATTAAAAATGTCAAGTAAAATGAAAAAAAAAAAAGAAAAAAGAAAAAGGAAAGGAAAAAAAAAAAAAAAGAACAAAAAGAAG